>NC_088412.1:15819090-16188935 GCF_034236695.1 Oncorhynchus nerka | reverse complement strand
CCCATTGCAAACTGCTTGAATTGCCACAAACTTGCTTTAAACCTGCAACATTTTCCTGTTGTCATTTTAAGTTCCTATGAAACTGCTGCGTTTCTGACCAAGTGCATCATTGAAACAATCTGTCAGTCCCCGCGCTACATTATTACGTTTGATCCGTGTACAAATAGGCACAAGGGAATAAGTCTGTAAGGTATAACTTTCCCTTAATCAGAATCTAGTTACCAATTCATGATTCATTAGTCCAACACCTTAATTAAAATGTTTTAATCAAAGAATAATTCCACAACACAAGCTACTAAACAATGTATGCACCACATGTACAGTTGAAGTCGGAAGTTTTAAATACACTTAGGTTGGAGTCATTAAAACTCGTTTTTCGACCACTCCACATATTTCTTGTTAACAAACTATAGTTTTGGCAGTCGGTTAGGACATCTACTTTGTGCATGACACAAGTAATTTTCCACCAATTGTTTACAGACAGATTATTTCACGTACAATTCACTGTATCACAATTCCAGTGGGTCAGAAGTTTACAGTCACTAAGTTGACTGTGCCTTTAAACAGCTTGAAAAATCCTGAAAATTATGTCATGGCTCAAGAAGCTTCTGATAGGCTAATTGACATAATTTGAGTCAACTGGAGGTGTACCTGTGGATGTATTTCAAGGCCTACCTTCAAACTCAGTGCTTCTTTGCTTGACATCATGGGAAAATCAAAAGAAATCAGCCAAGACCTCAGAAAAAAATGGGATACCTCCACAAGTCTGGTTCATCCTTGGGAGCAATTTCCAAATGTCTGAAGGTGCCACATTCATCTGTACAAACAATAGTACACACGTATAAACACCTCGCAGCCGTCATACCGCTCAGGCAGGAGACGCATTCTGTCTCTTAGAGATGTACGTTCTTTGGTGCGAAAAGTGCAAATCAATCCCAGAACAACAACAAAGGACCTTGTGAAGATGCTGGAGGAAACGGGTACAAAAGTATCTATTTCCAAAGTAAAACAAGTCCTATATCGACATAACCTGAAAGGCCGCTCAGCAAGGAAGAAGCCACTGCTCCAAAACCGCCATAAAAAAGCCAGACTACGGTTTGCAACTGCACATGATTTTAGATTAGCTAACTTCTTAGTAATGACTCGGGACGTCGGTTTTGATAAGAAAGCTTCTTTTAGTAAGAATACTGGTTTACGTTACATTTAACAACAACGGTTTTGGTACAGAGCAATGCAGGTAAGATGCTGTCGGAAAGTGAGCTACAATCACCAAAAACACCTGCACATAATTGGGCGCGTTATCACTCATTCCTCTCACAAGGCATTCTGGGACTTGCAGTCAAAAAACGTAATTCAACACAACCCAATACAATTACATATGCAAATAAATCTAAAGAAATATCTTTACAGATACAGCTCAAAGAATAAACTTAAACATTAACTCAAACACATTAAAGTTACAACACATGGAGACAAAGATCGTACTTTTTGGAGAAATGTCCTCTGGTCTGATGAAACAAAAATAGAATTGTTTGGCCATAATGACCATCGTTATGTTTGGAGGAAACAGGGGGAGGCTTGCAAACCGAAGAACACCATCCCAAACGGGAAGCAGGTAGGTGGCAGCTTCATGTTGTTTGGGTGCTTTGCTGCAGGAGGGACTGGTGCACTTCACAAAATAGATGACATCATGAGGATGGAAAATTATGTGGATATATTGAACCAACATTTCAAGACATCAGTTAAAGTTAAAGCTTGGTGGCAAATGGGTCTTCCAAATGGACAATGACCCCAAGCATACTTCCAAAGTTGTGGCAAAATGGCTTAAGGACAACAAAGTCAAGGTATTGGAGTGGCCAATCCAAAGCCCTGACATCAAGCCTACAGAACATTTGTGGGCAGAACTGAAAAAGCGTGTGCGATCAAGGAGGCCTACAAACCAGCTCTGTCAGGAAGAAAGGGCCAAAATTCACCCAACTTATTGTGGGAAGCTTGTGGAAGGCTACCTGAATGGTTTGACCCAAGAGGGTCAAACTTCAACTGTAGGTCCACAGTTCAGCACCAGGATAGCACACATGACATCACTACCTTAACCTCAGCTTTGCAGGAGTCCTTTTTTTTGTCATTTTAGCAGATGTTCTTATCCAGAGGAATTAGGGTTAATTGCTTTTCTCAATGGCACATCAACAGATTGTTTACCAACACTCTTAAATGCTAGGCTACCTGCCAGGTCCTTCAATGTGCAAAAGAAAACTGGCCAAATTAATTTCCCAAAAGCAATCTGGTACATAATCTGGTACATAAATTTGTGTTAAGTAATAATTAGTTAATTCATTCTCAAAGGGTATATGCTAACAAGGCTTGTGGATAGATGCTCATACACATGCTCTGCTACGACCCTTTTTAGCCAGTCTCAAAAGCTAAACATTTTCCAAAAGCATTTGAGAGAGAGAGAGATCAGTGTTTGAAAAACTAGGGCTATATTGAGACACAATACTACCCAACATTAGATTTAGTCGGTGGTAACTTGTGGAATAGACACCGGCTGGAATGCGGATTTAACCAATCAGCATTCAGGATTAGACCCACCCATTGTATAACATTATATAATATCACATTGTAGCCTATCATAGCACATACTTTATGTCAAATCAGAGAGAAGGTTTTATTGCATCATCAAACTTCCTTCAAACACCAAATATCACCAGCCTGGGTCTATGAGGATCTATGCACTCAAAAAAATATTTGGGTTAAAATCAACCCAATTTGTGTTATTTGGTAACCCAGCGCTGGGTAATAATTGGACAGAACATGCTTATTTTTACCCAGCCAGTTGGGTTGGGTGAATAACCCTAAATGGTGTGTTGTTGGGTTAAAACATGGGTTAATTTAACTTCTTGCGTCGAGCCATCCCGGATCCGATATCGTGACTACAGCCTCAAGCTCATTACCATAACGCAACGTTAACTATTCATGAAAATCGCAAATGAAATGAAATGAATCTATTTGCTCTCAAGCTTAGCCTTTTGTTAACAACACTGTCATCTCAGATTTTCAAAATATGCTTCTCAACCATTGCAAAACAAGCACTTGTGTAACAGTATTGATAGCTAGCGTAGCATTTAGCGTAGCATTTAGCGGTAGCATTTAGCGTTAGCATTCAGCAGGCAACATTTTCACAAAAAACAGAAAAGCATTCAAATAAAATAATTTACCTTTGAAGAACTTTGGATGTTTTCAATGAGGAGACTCTCAGATAGCAAATGTTCAGTTTTTCCTGAAAGATTATTTGTTTAGGACAAATCGCTCCGTTTTCTGTGTCACGTTTAGCTATGAAAAAAACCTGTATCCACGATTGTGTAAATCTATCCGCAAGCTCATTAGCATAACACAACGTTAACTATTCATGAAAATCGCAAATGAAATGAAATGAATCTATTTGCTCTCAAGCTTAGCCTTTTGTTAACAACACTGTCATCTCAGATTTTCAAAATATGCTTTTGAACCATAGCTAAACAAGCATTTGTGTAACAGTATTGATAGCCTAGCATAGGATTATGCCTGTCTTTCAGCATGCAACATTTTCACAAAAACCAGAAAAGGATTCAAATAAAATCATTTACCTTTGAAGAACTTCAGATGTTTTCAATGAGGAGACTCTCAGTTAGATAGCAAATGTACCGTTTGTACAAAAAATATTATTTGTGTCGACTAATCGCTCCGTTTTGTTCATCACGTTTGGGTAAAAAAATAATAATATATATATATATATATATATATATATATATTAAGTCATTAAAACGCGAACTTTTTTCCAGATTAACTACATAATATCGACAGAAACATGGCAAACCGATGTTTAGAATCAATCCACAAGGTGTTTTTCACATATCTATCGACGATAAAATCCTTCGTGGCAGTTGACTTTCTCTTCTGAAGAAATGGAACGCGCATGGACCTACAGATTACGCAATAATTTCGACACAGGACACCGGGCGGGACACCAGGTAAATGTAGTCTCTTATGGTCAATCTTCCAATGATATGCCTACAAACACGTCACAATGCTGCAGACACCTTGGAGAAACGACACAAAGGGCAGGCTCATTCCTGGCGCATTGACAGCCATATAAAGAGACATTGGAACACAGCGCCTTCAGAATCTGGGGCATTTCCAGTATGAAACTTCATCTTGGTTTAGCCTGTAGCATTAGTTCTGGGGCACTCACAGATAATATCTTTGCAGTTTTGGAAACGTCAGAGTTTTGTCTTTCCAAGGCTGTCAATTCCATGCATAGTCGAGCATCTTTTCGTGACAAAATATTGCGCTTAAAACGGGCACGTCTTTTTATCCAATAATGACATAGCGCCCCCATAGGTTGAAGAGGTTAACTTGTTATGGCAAGGAGTTCCCTAAAGGGAACATCCCTTCCCATTTAGCTGTAAAAAAATATTCTTTAGAAATATTTCACTTTCACACATTAACTAGTTGCTCCTACCCTCTACTTTTTTGAACATTTTGTTAAAAATCGCGCAACATTTCAGCGCCCTGCTACTCATGCCAGGAATATAGTACGTTCATATGGTTAGAATGTGTGTATAGGAAACCCTTGGACGTTTTTAAAACTGGTTAAATCACGACTGTGGCTATTATATAACGTGCGTTACATCGGAAAACGCAGGAAAACCTGATCACAGAAAATGGAAATAAATATCCTCCTTGCGCCACTTCCAGCAATTGTTAACAGTGAGCCGAATTAGATAAGACCGAGCATTCAACTCCCACAGCATCCCCATGCAGTCGAGTATCTTGTGAATTTAATCCTCTTTGATTCTTGGTTGAACCGAAAGAGGGGCACGACGTACCTCCGGTCTCCGCCCAGATCATTCCGGAAGAGCTCTCTCCTGAAATTTTTTCCAAGACGACAGCTAATGATTTCTACATCGCCTATGGATGATTTTTATCGCTTATTAACGTTTACTAATACCTAAAGTAGCATTACAAACGTATTTCGAAGTGTTTTGTGAAAGTTTATCGTCTACTTTTTGAATTTTAAAAAATGACGTTACGTTGTGAATTCGCTGTTTTTTTCGTTTATCACACAGTCTACATATAACGATATCTTGGCTTTATATGGCCCGATTTAATCGAAATAAAGACCCAATAGTGTTTATGGGACATCTAGGAGTGCCAACAAAGAAGATGGTGAAAGGTAATGACTGTTTTCTATTTTATTGTGCGGTTTGTGTAACGCCGAAATGCTAATTATTTTGTTTACGTCCCCTGCTGTGCTTTTCTGTTGTAGTGTATTGGTGCATGCTATCAGATAATAGCTTCTCATGCTGTCGCCGAAAAGCATTTTAAAAATCTGACTTGTTGCCTGGATTCACAACGAGTGTAGCTTTAATTTGATACCCTGCATGTGTATTTTAATGAACTTTTGAGTTTTAACTAATACTATTAGCATTTAGCGTAGTGCATTTGCATTTCCAGAGCTCTAGTTGGGACGCAAGCGTCCCAGGTAGAGGTAAGAGGTTAACAAGTCCAATACAGCAAATTAAAGATAAACATCTTGTTAATCTACCCACCGTGTCCGATTTTTAAAATGTTTTACAGCGAAAACACAACATATTTATGTTAGATGACCACCAAATTCAAAAACACACACAGCCATTTTTCACAGTCACAAAAGCAGAAATATAGATAAAAGGAATCACTAACCTTTGATTATCTCCATCAGATGACACTCATAGGACATCATGTTATACATGTATTGTGTGTTTTGTTCGATAATGTGCATATATATATATATATATAATATATATATATATTATATATATATATATAAAAAATCTCAGTTTACATTGGCGCGTTACGTGCAGTAATGTTTTGATTCCAAAACATACGGTGACTTTGCAGAAATACTCACAATAAACATTGATAAAAGATGCAAGTGTTATTCACATAATTAAAGATAAACGTATCCTCTATGCAACCGCTGTGTCAGAATTTTTTAAACATTTTATGGAAAAAGAATAATCTGAGAACGGCGCTCAGAACCCAAAGAAATAGCCACCATTTTGGCGTCAACAGAAGCTACAAAAAAAATAGAAATATTCAATTATCTTTGAATATCTTCATCAGAAGGCAGTTCCAGGAATCCCAGTTTGACAATAAATGACTGATTTGTTCCATAAAGTTCCATAAAGCCCATCATTTAGCCCAGTATTCAATCCTCAAAAAGCACAAGCAATTCCTCCAGACAAAAACTCAAAGTTCCGTTACAGGTCGTAGAAACAAGTCAAACGATGTATGCAATCCATATTTAGGATGTTTTAAACATTAATCAGCAATAAGGTTTCAACCGGACAATTTCATTGTCTGAAGAAACGCATTGGAACGCAAGAACACTCTCTCGTGACCGCGAGACCACCCACTCAAAGAGCTATTATGAGCCCCTCCTTTATAGTAGAATCATACAACCAGAATCTAAAGACGGTGACATCTTGTGGAAGCCCTAGGAAGTGCATGCTCATCCATATCTAAGATGGACATCAAATGGCACTGTTTTCAAAATTGAGTTCTCACCTCCTGTTTTGATTTTTTCTCAGGTTTTTGTCTGTGCTAACATATTTAGTGAACGTTGACATTTGCAGTGTACCAACTTAACATGGTACTACCGGAAAGTCTAAAAAACCACACCTCCTGAAAATAACCTTTTGGATTACATTTAACAAGACCCAGTTGCATAAAGCAAGCAACATATCTTGCATACAATAAATACCGTTTTATACAGGAAACCTTCAAGACATAGGTTGGATCCCAATGGCACTATATTCCCTCTGCCCTATATAGTTCTCTACTTTGACCAGAGCTGTAACGTTTTTCTTCCGTTGAAGGAGAGGAGGACCAAAATGCAACGTGGTTAGTGTTCAACATGTTTAATAAGGACAATAAACGTGAACACCACAAAATGCAATACAACAAATGTGGGGAAAAAACCAAAACAGTCCTCTGGTACATAGACAGAAGACAACCACCCACAAAGTACCCACAGAATATGGCTGCCTAAATATGGTTCCCAATCAGAGACAACGATAGACAGCTGCCTCTAATTGAGAACCAATCTAGGCAACCAGAGACATATAAACACCTAGAAAGGAAACAGCCCCATAAACATACAAAAAACCCTAGATAAGGCAAAAAACACGTCAATCCCCCATGTCACACCCTGACCTAACCAAAATAATAAATAAAACAAAGATAACTAAGGCCAGGGCGTGACAAGAGCCCTATTGCTAGATTATTATGAGGATTATGCTGTTTTTTCACTTTTTTTGCACTCCTGCCATCAAAGACTTTCACAACGTCTAAACACTACACTAGAAGAGGTCAGAGGTGAGGCCACTATAGTATCCCAATTGTAGAAGATGGATATGATAGAAGACTGGTCAGGTTATCAAGGGGTAGACTTTTGACCCGATGGTTGTGTCCCACATGGCACCCTATTCCAACCACTTCTTTTGAAACAGGGCTCATAGGGCTCTGGTGAGAGGTTCCATTTGGGACATAGAATTCCATCTATTCCATCGTCCTGTTCTTCCTACAATTCAGAAACTCACCTAGATGACAGGGGGTGGTGAGAGAGAGAGGCCTCACACTCGCAAAGAAAGGCATGCTAGCAATTCACCCTCTCCTCCCCTCTCTCCTCCTCTCACACCCTCTTCTCCTCACAAAGGAATGCTCCTGGTCCTACTGCATATCTCCCCCTAACACTTCAGCCTTAAGACACTGTCCTCCTCTCTTCCCCTCTCATCTCATCTCCTCTCCTCATCCCCCCCTTCTCTCTACTCCCCTGGTCCTGCAGCATATCTCCCTCCAGCACCTCAGCCTTAAGACATTGACCCTTCACCCCATCTTTACAATTACAGAATTCATAGAATGACAGACATTCCTGTTCTATTGCAATGTTCCGTGCTGGTTGGACCGGACCGAAGGCCTTACAGAAGTTAAGTCACAATTTTCATAGAGCAAAGTGCAAAATGTACCATAACCCTAATTTCATTTGAACCTTTTCAAATATATAAGAATCAATCCTCAATATGAAAAAGAGGTTTGTATGTATGTATTGCTCAGTTTACTACATTTTTGTTAAAACTAAAGTTTAATACACCTTATAAAGATTAAAAATGAAATCACACTGCGAGATTATAATGAGGTTTGTTATTTTTTGCTCTTTGTTCAAAGATTTTCACTACGATTATGTAAACAGCTAGGAGTAATATATATATATATATATATACACATTTTGAATGTGAAAACTATTTCTTAGATACAAACTCAATTCACTTGTGCAAAAAAGGGAGGCTTGCGCTGCTGGCATATATGCCGATCAAATACAGTGCTGTGAAAAGGTATTTGCCCCCTTCCTGATTTCTTATTTTTTTGCACATTTGTCACACTTAAATGTTTCAGATCATCCAACAAATGTTAATATTACACAAAGATAACCAAGTAAACACAAAATGCAGTTAAGTGATTTTATTTATTAAGGGAAAAAAGCTATGCAAACCTTCATGGCCCTAAGTGACAAAGTAATCGCTCCCCCTTGTTAAATCATGAATTTACTGTGGTTAATCACATTTTCTGGAAAGCTGAGTTCAATTTCACCAGCCACACCCAGGCCTGATTACTGCCAGATCTGTTGAATCAAGACATCACTTAATAAATAGAACCTGTCTGACAAAGTGAAATAGGCCAAAAGATCTCAAAAAGCAAGACATCATGGCACATTCCAAAGAAGTTCAGGAACAGATGAGAAACAAAGTAATTGACATATGTTAGTCTGGAAAGGGTTACTAAGCCATTTCTAAAGCTTTGGGACTCCAGCAACCCACAGTAATAGCAATTATCCACAAATGGAGAAAATTTGGAACAGTGGTGAACCTTCCCAGGAGTGGCCGGCCTACCAAAATTACCCCAAGAGCGCAGCGACGACTCATCCAAGAGGTCACAAATGAACCCACATCAACATCCAAAGAACTGCAGGCCTCACTTGCCTCAGTTAAGGTCCGTGTTCAGGACTCAACCATAAGAAAGAAACTGGGCAAACCTGGCATCCATGGCAGAGTTCCAAGGCGAAAACCACTGCTGACCAAAAAGAAGATAAAGGCTCATCTCACGTTTGGCAAAAAACATCTTGATGATCCCCAAGACTTTTAGGAAAATATTCTGTGGACTGACGAGACAAAAGTTGAACTTTTTGGAAGGTGTGCGTCCCGTTACATCTGGCGTAAAAGTAACACAGCATTTCAGAAAAAGAAAATACCAACAGTCAAATATGGTGGGGGTAGTGTGATGGTCTGGGGCTGCTTTGCTGCTTCAGGACCTGGACGACTTCCTGTGATTGGTTGAACCATGAATTCTGCTCTCTACCAAAAAATCCTGAAGGAGAATGTCCTGCCATCAGTTTGTGAACTCAAGCTGAAGCGCACTTGGGTTCTGCAGCAGGACAATGATCCAAAACACAAATATTATCTTTGTGTAATATTTTAATTTGTTTGATCTGAAACATTGAAGTGTGACAAATGTGCAAAAAAACAAACGAATCAGGAAGGGGCAAATACTTTTTCACAGCACTGTTTACTGCTTGGATTCCGATGAAGGTGTTTACATGTACTATTCATTCGAAAGATTCAACAAAAATCCAGGTGTTTTAATCAACTTATGGTTACTTCGATCATGACCTTATGATCATTATGATGCCGATTAAGATAAGCAGAGTCAGGCGTTTACATGACTACTGCCATAATCAGTTTAATTTTGATGTATTAGTGTGCATGTAAACATACTCACTTAGAGAAATGTAGATTATTCTATTTAATAAAAAAACAAGGTAACAAACAGAAACAGAAGCCAGTGTACTATATACTATGTGCAATGACATGGATAGCATCACAAATCCCTATGGGCCCTGGTCAAAAGTAGCGCTATATATATATACACACACACACACGGTAGGGTTGGTATATAGCCCTATTTGGTAAAAGACCAAGTCCGTATTATGCCAAGAACAGCTCAAATAAGCAAAGAGAAACGACAGTACATCATTACTTTAAGACATGAAGGTCAGTCAATGCAGTCGGAAAAACCATCAAGCTCTATGATGAAAATGGCTCTCATGAGGATCGCCACAGGAAAGGAAGACCCAGAGTTACCTCTGCTGCAGAGGATAAGTTCATTAGAGTTGGAATGCAGAGTTAAGGAAAAGCAGCCAACAAGTGCTCAGCATATGTGGGAACTCCTTCAAGACTGTTGGAAAACTTTCCCGATGGAGCTGGTTGAGAGAATGCCAAGAGTGTGCAAAGCTGTCAACAAGGCAAAGGGTGGTTACTTTGAGGAATCATTATATTTTTTTTATTTTTTATAAATATATTTTTATTATTATTTTTAGCCCCTTTTTCTCCCAAATTTCGTAGGATCCAATTAGTAGTTACTGTCTTGTTTCATCGCTACAACTCCTGTACGAGCTCGGGAGAGGCGAAGGTCGAGAGCCATGCGTCCTCCGAAACACAACCCAACAAAGCTGCACTGCTTCTTAACACTGCGCGCATCCAACCCTGAAGCCAGCCACACCAATGTGTCGGAGGAAACACTGTACACCTAGCGACGTGGGCAGCGTGTACTGTGCCCGGCCCGCCACAAGAGTCGCTAGAGCGCGACAAGACAAGGATATCCCTGCCGGCCAAACCCTCCCTAACCCGGACGACGCTAGGCCAATTGTGCGTCGCCCCATGGATCTCCCGGTCGGCGCCTGCTGCGACAGAGCCTGGGCTCGAACCAGAGTCTCTGGTGGCACAGCTACCACTGCGCCTCCCAGGAGGCCCTATATAACATTTATTTTGATTTGTTTAGCACTTTTTGGTTAATACATGATTCCATATGTGCTCTTTCATACTTTTTAATGCAGTGACTTTGGGGTGAATACAGTTCATAATTAGCTAACAGACAGACAGCAGGGTTGGCTGCACATTCAAATTTAAGACATAATTCCAATTTAGCTAAAATTCCAGAGCTAGATAGCTAGTTATACTGCAAAAAGTAAGTCTAACAACACCACAATGATGACAAAGGTTTTCTACTAATGATTTGCCTTCTGAATGTCATTGTGTTTCCAAGCCACTAAATGCACTTTAGACTACGTCTTCGTCAGCGTCAATTAGGTGGAATTAAGTAGAACCTTCAGTCGGGTATCTGTGCTCAGGAGAATCTTCATAACAAAATTGTGACGCAACGTGCAACCCATTAATTTCTTTCAAAGTTGTTAATTTTTAAATTATAAATACAAATGACTACCTGCAAATTGGATTGAATCCAACCCTGTCAAACAGGTAGCTATCGGACAGGTCCAGCAGGTCTTGAGCTGGACAGACAGAATGCAAGGGGGTTAAAGGATGAGAGAAAAAGAGGGAGGGGTCTGACTGGACAGGTCCTTAAAAAAGGAGAGTAGGGAGAGGTAGAACTCAACACACAGGCAGGACAGAGAGAGAGATACCCAGTGAAGACATCTGAAGATCTCTGAAGAAGTGAAGCTACAACGGAACATTTTAGAAGGTGAGATTTCAACATCTGTTCATCTAATACTGTATCTGGATGCATGCCAAATGGCACCCTATTCCCTATATAGTGCACTACTTTTCACCAGGGCCCATAGAGCACATTTAACCCTGGTTAAAAGTACTGCACTATATATGGAATAAGGTGCCATTTGGGGACATGCATATTCATGTGTGCTTAGCTAATCTCCTCTATGTGGTGGAACAGATGATACTTGGTATTCCTCAGCCCTACATTAGCTGAATCTGCTCTAATGTAATAGTACTGGAATATATCCAATAAGTGGAATGGCTGGGGTACTCCAAGAGAGGTTAGGAAACTTACCTACACTCTGAAGTACTCACTGACTTTGACTTGATGGCTTCTCTTTCACTGTCTGTCTTTGTGTGTCTCTCGCTCTCTATTTCTCTCCCAGGAGACTATCACCATGGCGATGTTGACCATTCTTCTGCTTCTCAGCGCTGCCATTGCACTGAGCGACGCCTTAACTCTGGATGAAGCAAGTAAGAGAGTTCACCTCACACTTTACATCATTATTTTTTTATGTTGTAGCAGAGGGGGGGGTGAGTGTTTGTGTGTGTGGAATGACTGATCTACAAATAATATTGAGTAGTTATTTATGATGCCAGGTGATTTGTAGATCAGTCAGTCTCAACCCACCTTGAAAGTTGGCTGCAATTTCTAACGTGCCCTGTGTCTTCTCCTTACAGATGCTATGGTGGCATCTGCAGCAGATAAAAAAATCCCATGCCCCAAAGGCTGGTTCCAGTTTAATTCACGCTGCTTCATGTTTGTCCAGACTGCAAGGACATGGCCTGAAGCAGAGGTATAATGCTTACCCTCTACTGTGAATTAAAGAAGTTCAATTGAAATCAACTTGCTTATTTGGTGTGATGTTACCTTAAAGGGGATTTTGCCTTATTTTAACAGGCATCACATGGATGTCCAGTATGTAACATACTGAACCTCCCCTTTAAGTTATTGTCTAGTTAGACATTTCTAGGCTTTGCAATATTTATTTAATGTGTGGAGTCAGAACTCCTGTATATTGGAACCCACAGGCCATGAGTTAAGACATAGACACTAATATCTCGATGAGCCTATTTCAAAGAACATGATGGCCAATATTTGATTGTGAGAGTCCAGAACACACATTCTCACAAAGACTGGACAACTGACTAATACCTACATTATGACATGTCTTTGTCCCTGTCTATGGCTTGCTCTAGCGCCACTGTATGTTCCTTGGAGCAAACCTGGCGTCTGTGCACAGCTCTGTGGAGTCCCAATTTCTACAGGCGGTGGTGTTGATCAAGACTGGCGATTTCCCTCTGACCTGGATTGGAGGATATGATGCTGTTGAGGCAAATGTGGAAAAGGTACCCAATTGTCATATTTGAGTAAAAGTTAAAATACCTTAATAGAAAATTACTACAGTAAAAGTGAAATGTTTACTCTACCTGAACAGTCCAGCTATAGTATACTCACAGATGAATAGGATTTTTGATATGCTCATCAATATGTCAAGGGTCACTTGTGAAGTCAGGGCCGTACTCACCAAACGTCTCAGAAAATGAATCCTGTTAAACCTGTTTTAAGACAAAAATAACTCCCAACTTTTGGGGTGATGTTAAGACACTGCTCAGACAAACTCTGAGCCAGGAGTAAAATCAAGTCACTAACGTTTATCTCAGCTGGTAATCATGACATTTTGAGGTACGACAAAGGAAAGATAGTGATGATGCTCATTGACATGTTACAAATTATAGCCAATCGCAATGAGGCTTGGCCAGCTGTGAACTCTATAGCACCCTTCAGACGACCATGGTAAACATGACATTATATCAAATGTTGCAATGGTAAAACGTTTGATATAATTTTCACCTGACAGAGTCTGTTTGCATACTTAGGATAATTTCCTAATATGTTGGGATGCATTTTCTGTTTTGTTTGACCAATTCTGATATTTTAAATAATGTGATAGGCATATTCAGGGTTGGGGAGTAACACATTACATGTAATGGATTGCAAAAAACCCGACTCTGTTACATTCCCAGAACAAAATATTGTAATCGGATTACTGACACTTTAGAAAAACTGGATGATTACTTCTAGGATTACTTTTCAATTCAGAAAGGATGTTAGAATATTATTTAGTTGTTGACATCTTTCTGTTTTGTCAAAGACATTCAAATCAGCATTTAAAAAAAGGTGCAGGTTTAACTTTGTTCAACCTGAGCGAATATGACTTCAAGTCGGAGACCACTATGACACCAAATGTGTTTGATGGATTGCGGGAAAAGAGCAGGAATAGGCTTTTGTAGGCTACAGTCCAAGCTATGTCAAATCAAATCAAATTTATTTATATAGCCCTTCTTACATCAGCTGATATCTCAAAGTGCTGTACAGAAACCCAGCCTAAAACCCCAAACAGCAAGCAATGCAGGTGTTGAAGCACGGTGGCTAGGAAAAACTCCCTAAAAAGGCCAGAACCTAGGAAGAAACCTAGAGAGGAACCAGGCTATGAGGGGTGACCAGTCCTCTTCTGGTTGTGCCGGGTGGAGATTATAACAGAACATGGCCAAGATGTTCAAATGTTTATAAATGTTTACAAATAAATGTATAAATGTTTACAAATAATAATAATCACAGTAGTTGTCGAGCAACAAGTCAGCACCTCAGGAGTAAATGTCAGTTGGCTTTTCATAGCCGATCATTTAGAGTATCTCTACCGCTCCTGCTGTAGAGAGTTGAAAACAGCAGGTCTGGGACAGGTAGCACGTCCGGTGAACAGGTCAGGGTTCCATAGCCGCAGGCAGAACAGTTGAAACTGGAGCAGCAGCATGGCCAGGTGGACTGGGGACAGCAAGGAGTCATCATGCCAGGTAGTCCTGAGGCATGGTCCTAGGGCTCAGGTCCTCCGAGAGAGAGAAAGAAGAAAGAGAGAATTAGAGAGAGCATACTTAAATTCACACAGGGCAATGTCTTCCAAAGGGAGCAACTGCTGTCCGCATCCAAAGATTATCCAACTTGAATAAACACTTGGAGGTTAGGACAACAGCAGTGGTGTAGCCTACGGGCGATACGGATATCATTTATTATTGATATCTACATATCTACTTATTATTGATGTGAATCACACTGCTGCTCTCTCATTTAGCTATTTGCGACATCCACATTTTTTAAGTTGTGGGTGTCTGTTCACAAATATATATGTGTATTTTAACCCAATAATGGTTGAATTGAAGTTCAAGCTGTCTATCAATAATTGTTTTTGTGACTAGTGGACAGCCAGTGAAAAATGTACTCTTGCAACACCTGCACTGCGGATCCCCCATGGTGTTGTGCTCCATACTGTCGATAACTAGTTAATTGAATGAGGCCGAGAGCAGGGCTTTTAACTACTCTAGGATAGGGGAACAGTCGCGTCCGACTTGGCCAAACGCCAGGGAAATGCAGAGCGGCAAATTCAAATAAAATTATATAAAAATCAAACTCTCATTAAATCACACATGTAAGATACTAAATTAAAGCTACACTCGTTGTGAATCCAGCCAACATGTCAAATTTTAAAAAGGCTTTTCGGCGAAAGCGTAAGATGCTATTATCTGATGATAGCACAACAGTAAACAAAGAGAGTAGCATATTTCAACCCTGCAGGCGCTACACAAAACGCAGAAATAAAATATAAATCATGCCTTCTTTTGTTGGCACTCCAATATGTCCCATAAACATCACAAATGGTCCTTTTGTTCGATTAATTCCGTCCATATATATCCAAAATTTCCATTTATTTGGCGCGTTTGATCCAGAAAAAAAGAGCTTCCAATTTGCGCAAAGCCACGACAAAATATCTCAAAAGTTAACTGTTAACTTTGCCAAAACATTTCAAAATACTTCTGTAATACAACTTTAGGTATTTTAAACCTTAATAATCGATCAAATTGAAGACGGGTCTATCTGTTTTCAATACAGGACAAGAGGAAACTAACGCTACTTTTCTAGTCTTGCCCAACTAGTCTTGCCCAACTCTCAACAGCGTATTATCTTATTCAAGATGGCCGTACTTCTTCATTTCACAAAGGAATAACCTCTGGCATTTTCCAACGACTGGTGACATCCAGTGGAAGAGGTAGGAACTGCAAACAAGTGCCTCAGAAATATAGTTCCCCAATGAAAAAGCACTGAATGAACAGGAACCTCAAAAAAAACGAATTTATGAATGGTTAGTCCTCGGGGTTTTGCCTGCTACATAAGTTCTGTTATACTCACAGACATGATTCAAACAGTTTTAGAAACGTCAGAGTGTTTTCTATCCAAATCTACTAATAATATGCATATCTTATATTCTTGGCATGAGTAGCAGGAAGTTGTAATTGGGCACGCTATTTATCCAAAAGTGAAAATGCTGCCCCCTATTTTAATTTAATTAATATTTTATTGAAATAATCGGAAACAATATGTGAGTATTTATTAGCCTAGTGGTTATATGTATTTAGGCATAACATGTGAATAAGGCCTCATGTGAAATCATTGTCTAAAGCGCAAGAGATACTGTTGCATGTAGGTCTAGATTATTTATGGGTTGATCATTTAAAAATATCAAAACATTATGTTAACAACTCCAAAGAAATGTCCTGTCTGTGGTGGAGGAAGCACTGACTCACTGCCCTTTTCTATTATCAAAACACCTGCTGGTAACTCTTAACTGGTTTGGTCTGATGAGACTCATATAACCCATAAGATTAGGAGTAAAATCTCTCTATTCTCAGCCCTTACGATCAGTTTTCTACTCTGAGGTCAGACCTAGGTTTGTAAGATCTTATAGATGCCCACTGCAGTATCAACTCACACAGTGGGTTATAGTGGGACAGCATAGTAGGCTAGAGAGAGTACTATAGCATCATAAGTAATACATTGTTTAAATATTTCAAAATCTGTGGCAGTGATTTCAGTTTAGAATGTTGAAGCCTGCGTTACACCATTCAAATGAATGGGGATAGAACACACTTTATATGAGCAAAAATATAGCAAAAAGCTGTTTTGCAGCAATCTAAGATGAGTCAGTCTGTACATCAGCCTGTACATGTCAATGTTGGTTTAATGTTTGTAGCATTAACATTTCAAGAGCAGTAGATAATCAATATACGTCCCATTGAAGCCTATGGTTATAGTTCAAAAAGTATAAATGATATCTAAAAGCAACAAATAAATTACTGCAAACAACAAACACTCTTTTTCCCTTCAGACATCATTGCACGTGTGATAGAAGGGCACATGATGTACCACCATTTTTTAACATGCTGCTCAACGCTCCTCAACTTGGCAACAAAATCAATAACAATGTTGGTGTGGTGGTCAGTGGTGCTGTTTCCCCCTACTGCGGATTCCATCTTTAAACGGTTGTGTTCTAGTTATATGTGATTTCTTTGATACTGAGACATAACTTCTTCCCCACAGGACAGGCTATGGTTCTGGAGTGACGGATCTACATTTGATCACGAGAACTGGGCGAAAGACGAGCCCAATAACTATCACGGTGCCAGAGAGCCATGTGTTCAGATGAACTTTGGAGGTACAGTAAGCCCACTATCATTCACTGATCCATTGATCAAATTAAATGTTATTCATAGTAAGTATAACAAATAAATCTGACACACACACTTTTATTTGAATTTTTGTGTTTATATCTGAATTGATTTGAGAGGTCATTTCTATTCTGTGTTTCCTCATAAGGTAAAGATGCCTGGAATGATGCATTATGTGGAAGGAGATATCCCTCTGTGTGCTCCATAAGGACCTGTTCAATCTATCAAACTATCAACTGAAACCAAGCATTCTACTGCGTAGTGTCAGCAACCTAACTGAACAATGTTTATGGTAAAATCAAATACTTTATGAAGATTATTTGTTGCTGTGAAATGAAAGTTTAGTTACTTGTTGCAGACAATGTTGATGTGGTTTGTTGTCAATAAAACAGGTGTACACGTTATTTTCTCTCAGGAGTCATTATTAAACATGAATGATAGTTCCATAATTGTCAAATCCTTTGAAGTGTTTCTTTAGATAGTCTAAGATCTGGGAGTCTGTTCAGCGGTCATTTAAATTCTTTGATATTCTTTCAATTATTCTTGGAGAATATAATTTATAATTGATTCTCTTGTATAACCAAAAAGGTTGTATTACTCCACAAACAACATGAATGTAAACAAACAATGTATATTGCTTTAAAATAAGTAAAACATTATCATGTGGTTGTCATAGACCGTTAGCGCGCTGTCTATGATATTGAGAGGTGTTACGTTTCCCTACATCATCCATTCTCTCTATACCAAGTAAAGGGTCTGCCGTTTGACTGTTATTAGAATCACAGAATGTAGCTTTTTGTTTCCAAACTCTCACTGGGTATAGACAGACATGTGTGAGTACAAGATGTGCTTGTTATAGCCAAATATATTAGAGTTGTATGGAATGGTGTGATAGTCACAGTGTGACATGTTTATTCCCTCTGTTAACAGCTATGTAGTATAATTACTTCAACATGATCATGGTAATCAACACATTTAGTTTTGTTATTTGCTACTTTGTACTTGCTAAATGCTGAATGAGTGAGAATGTGAATACGATATAGTATACTATAATATTATAGCCTAGCACATCATGTTACATTACATTGGTAAACACAAAAACTGTTTCCATTGACAAGTTGATGAGAAGACCGGTCAATAGTTATGTTGGGCAGCGGTACTTCAAACAACATCTGCCAGTTGAATATAGACAGAGTGGGACAGTAAGTTTCATTCTGGATTTTCTACTCAAAATGTAGGGTTATTTCTTATGTACAAAACTTCACAATGTAATTTTACATTAACATCATTATTGAAAGATTATTAATGAGATCCTATGTACGTTATATATTGTCATCAATAATGATGAAAGCCTATGTATAATTGTAGGCTTCATGAGACGTGAACACTCATCAAATGACACTTGAAGATAACGTGCCAACCACTGGTCTACTAACCCATGTTTATGACAGACAGGAGACAGTACAGGCAGACAGTCTCAGGCGGGATGACATCACAATGGCTACTAGAACTCACCTGCAGCTCACTTCTGCTACATTCACACCTCCAGGGGGCCAACATTGATTTTATTAGTCTCTCTCACTCAGATATCATATAATTACATGGCAAAATGTGTAAAATTGCAGGAAATGTTCTTTAAAACTGCAAACATTTCTCTCCACCCTATGGCAAAATGTGTACAATTGCATGAAATGTGTTATGAAATTGGAAAATCTTATCTTCGCCCCATTGCAAACTGCTTGGAATTGCCACAAACTTTCTTTAAACCTGCAACATTTTCCTGTTGTCATTTTAAGTTCCGATGAAACTGCTGCGTTTCTGACCAAGTGCATCATTGAAACAATCTGTCAGTCCCCGCGCTACATTATTACGTTTGATTTGTGTACAAACAGGCACAAGGGAATACGTCTATAAGGTATAACTTTCCCTTAATCAGAATCTAGTTACCAATTCATGATTCATTAGTCCAACACATTAATTAAAATGTATGTTTTAATCAAAGAATAATTCCACAACACAAACTACTAAAAAATCTCTGCACCACATGTACAGTTGAAGTCGGAAGTTTTACATACACTTAGGTTGGAGTCATTAAAACTCGTTTTTCGACCACTCCACATATTTCTTGTTAACAAACTATAGTTTCGGCAGTCGGTTAGGACATCTACTTTATGCATGACACACGTCATTTTTCCAGGATAGCACACATGACATCACTACCTTAACCTCAGCTTTGCAGGAGTCCTTTTTTTGTCATTTTAGCAGATGTTCTTATCCAGAGGAATTAGGGTTAATTGCTTTTCTCAATGGCACATCAACAGATTGTTTACCAACACTCTTAAATGCTAGGCCACCTGCCAGGTCCTTCAATGTGCAAAAGAAAACTGGCCAAATTAATTTCCCAAAAGCAATCTGGTACATACATTTGTGTTAAGTAATAATTTGTTAATTCATTCTCAAAGGGTATATGCTAACAAGGCTTGTGGATAGACGCTCATACACATGCTCTGCTACGACCCTTTTTAGCCAGTCTCAAAAGCTAAACATTTTCCAAAAGCATTTGAGAGAGAGAGAGAGAGAGATCTGTGTTTGAAAAACTAGGGCTATATTGAAAGACCAGTATTGCCCAACATTAGATTTAGTCGGTGGTAACTTGCGGAATAGACACCGGCTGGAATGCGGTGTTGTATAACATTATATAATATCACATTGTAGCCTATCATAGCACATACTTTATGTCAAATCAGAGAGAAGGTTTTATTGCATCATCAAACTTCCTTCAAACACCAAATATCACCAGCCTGGGTCTATGAGGATCTATGCACACAAAAAAATATTTGGGTTAAAATCAACCCAATTTGTGTTATTTGGTAACCCAGCGCTGGGTAATAATTGGACAGAACATGCTTATTTTTACCCAGCCAGTTGGGTTGGGTGAATAACCCTAAATGTTATGTTGTTGGGTTAAAACATGGGTTAATTTAAGCAGCTGGGTCTTGTTAAATGTAATCCAAAGGTTATTTTCAGGAGGTGTGGTTTTTTAGACTTTCCGGTAGTACCTTCTTAAGTTGGTACACTGCAAATGTCAATGTTCACTAAATATGTTAGCACATTACATATTCTAATGTGATATTAATAAAATGTGTATTTACATATTGTATTAAAGTGGTATTTATCCCAATGTTGGGATTTGCATACTAGTAGGCTCTAAGGAACTCATGTGTAAGATACATATGTGTAAGATACAGATGTGTAAGCCTTATTAAAGCTACAAAACTGTCAGTGATCAACCTTAAACAGTGATAACACTAGCAATTTATTTTCTTCTTCAATAACACCAACTCAAAAGCAAATCAGGGGGAGAAAAATAGGTTTATTCAGAGAGGACAAATCAAGATGTTACGCTGGGAGTCAGATGTTCAGTCTCCCCTGTCCTCAGCTTTTCCCCACTGAACAAAGGAACAGGATGCCATTTTTAACCCCCCACCCTAGCCTGGGGTTGACCAATCAGAAGTCTTTGCAGGACAACTTGGCCAATGACCAAATAACAAGTATCCAACTCCAGACTCAATGTACAGACCAATAAAAATGTTGCCCACGTAGCACACATCACTCTGAGTTCGGGAGTGACATTCCACAGATTCTGAACAGATGTCGAACTGAAACCCAACTCCTATTTACAATTTTTTTGTCCTCTCAAACTCTCAAACTCTGTGTTGTGTATTTATCTTCAAAATATTCTTACAATCCAGAATGACATTTTCTCTCATGGGTGGCCAAAAGTTACTATCTGAAAGCCAAGCTCCTACTAAGCTACACATCCAGTCAACTGATCTGACCCTCTGAGTCATAGCTCAATAATCCAGCATCAACAACTAAGCATCAACAACGCAACCACGTCACCCAATGCCTGCAACCCAGCATTGTTTTTAGTCTAGGCAGCCAGATGACAGATGCCAGATCATTTTGATGATCTATGAAAATGAGGTGAGTATGATATATTTACAAAATAGCAGTCATAACCATTAGCATTAAAAAGTAGCCCTTTTTAATATGAAACTTCTAATGGGATGCAAACAATTACGGTTGTCTGCAGGCAATTCTTTCTTGTGAATGATATTCTTTTCATTGCATTTACAAGCCTACAAGTGAACATGTCAAAATAGCATACACTCCGCATGGATCTAAAATGTCTGTGAAAATGTCAATATACAGTGGGGCAAAAAAGCATTTAGTCAGCCACCAATTGTGAAAGTTCTCCCACTTAAAAAGATGAGAGAGGCCTGTAATTTTCATCATAGGTACACTTCAACTATGACAGACAAAATGAGAAGAAAAAAATCCAGAAAATCACATTGTAGGATTTTTAATGAATTTATTTGCAAATTATGGTGGAAAATAAGTATTTGGTCACCTACAAACAAGCAAGATTTCTGGCTCTCACAGACCTGTAACTTCTTCTTTAAGAGGCTCCTCTGTCCTCCACTCGTTACCTGTATTAATGGCACCTGTTTGAACTTGTTATCAGTATAAAAGACACATGTCCACAACTTCAAACAGTCACACTATAAACTCCACTATGGCCAAGACCAAAAAGCTGTCAAAGGACACCAGAAACAACATTGTAGACCTGCACCAGGCTGGGAAGACTGAATCTGTAATAGGTAAGCAGCTTGGTTTGAAGAAATCAACTTTTGGAGCAATTATTAGGAAATGGAAGACATACAAGACCACTAATAATCTCCCTCAATCTGGGGCTCCACGCAAGATCTCCCCCCGTGGGGTCAAAATGATCACAAGAACGGTGAGCAAAAATCCCAGAACCACACGGGGGGACCTAGTGAATGACCGGCAGAGAGCTTGGACCAAAGTAACAAAGCCTACCATCAGTAACACACTACGCCGCCATGGACTCAAATCCTGCAGTGCCAGACGTGTCCCCCTGCGTGTCCAGGCCCGTCTGAAGTTTGCTAGAGAGCACTTGGATGATCCAGAAGAAGATTGGGAGAATGTCATATGATCAGATGAAACCAAAATATAACTTTTTGGTAAAAACTCAACTCGTCGTGTTTGGAGGACAAAGAATGCTGAGTTGCATCCAAAGAACACCATACCTACTGTGAAGCATGGGGGTGGAAACATCATGCTTTGGGGCTGTTTTCTGCAAAGCGACCAGGACGACTGATAGTGTAGGTAGGTACTGTAGGTACGCAGCAAATACATTCTACAAATGTTTTGAAAAGATTCCTAAATGTTTTATCAAATCCTTCTAAATCAATGTTGATGTAATAGGAGTTGTCACCCTATGCTCTAGGACTAGCCAGAATACTTTGCTGCAGTCTACAAAACAAGCAAACTCATTAGAATGTATCTCCAGCAGTGCTCTCAGGAGGTGGCCCATCTAATTCATTCAGGCTCAACATTCCTTATGTTACCATTGCCCCAGGTGTATGAAGAGAACAGAGGGGAATCAACATGCAAATCAAGAAGCCGCCCCTGTTATCCACCTGTACCAGGACCTGAAAAGATACTGCATGTATCAGGCTGCATACAGAATCCCCCAGGGACAGATACCACAGGGTCACATTTCAGTTTGAGAAGTCAACCAGTTCTGGGACAACACTAACACACTTAATAAAATATGTTACCAGGAAGTCTCTGTTTAAAGACCAACTCCAGTAGAGACATTACTGTGATTTGTCATGTGGTTTCCCTGAAAAGTGACATTTCTGATGGGGGTTTGATGCCGTTGGGTGCATATGTTTAACTGAAAATGTATATTGATGTGCCTGCAAGGAAGTTAGCTTAGACTTGGCAAGCATCTTTGTTTAACCATATGTTTTCAATAAAATCTACTTTGTAGAAAGGAATTGCCTAAATTTCCCCAACTAAGAGCATGTTTGTGGTTAGCCAATCCAGTGTCAAAGATAGCAAGACTGACCCTACCTCCTCTGATTGGTTATCATGGTGCAACTTCAATCAGACATTGATAAATATTAAGAGGAAATAAATAATGATGGAATTCTTAGCCATAGCCTCTGCTTGTTTTATGGACTTTGCTGCTATACCTTCCATGTTGACCCATAGTGTCAACACTCACCCATGCAAAGCTAACTATCAAAGGTACTTTTAATGCAACACTTCAAAAGACCTGAAAATAATATGTTTGTGGTATTGGTTTACAGAGGTTTAAGAAGGTTCCTTGAACCATCAAGATCTAAGTGTAGCCACATGATGTTGAAAAAGAGACAGGGGAACGAACTGCCACTAAAATAGCAGTGCCATTATGCTTCTGTGTGTTATCAGTGATGGACGAGAAAGCAGGATATCAATTCTTAATCTCTCCCTGCTGGTCTTAGTTACACGCCCTCAGCAGCGGACTGCGGAAAATGGTTTCTGCCTTTTGGCTCAAGCTGAGCAGTGTGCTCACAGGCGAAGCATGGGGCCTTTTACTGCCAGCGGTGTCTTCTGCCTCAACATGAGCGTTGCCAGAGTTGGGCCTTTTACTGCCAGCGGTGTCTTCTGCCTCAACATGAGCGTTGCCAGAGTTGGGCCTTTTACTGCCAGCGGTGTCTTCTGCCTCAACATGCGCGTTGCCAGAGTTGGGCCTTTTACTGCCAGCGGTGTCTTCTGCCTCAACATGCGCGTTGCCAGAGTTGGGCCTTTTACTGCCAGCGGTGTCTTCTGCTTCAACATGAGCGTTGCCAGAGTTGGGCCTTTTACCAGCACCGGTGTCTTCTGCCTCAGTATTGTTCTATTCTGAGAGGATGACAAGTTCAAATACGGTTCTGGATGCCTGGCATGCACATACACCCTCCCCTTAACAATCTTACAGAATCAACTAAACCCACTGGTTTTGACCTACATATTGTGGAGATTAACTGTCAACTACAGACAGTGTAAATCCCACTGTAAAAAAAATATATATATATATTGCTTCTGAGATGCAGGTTTGACTATTTCAAATGTGTATGGTCATGTCAGTTCACATGAAGGTAGGAGAAAAAAAAGGGCACTCCACATCTCATCTTTAAATCAGAGCAAACCTTTCTACTGTCATTCAGAGCACAAATCAACTATCAAAGTGATTTAGAACATGGCATATTCATCTACCAGTATGATTAATTCAATACAAGTAGCCTTGAAGGAGATCAAAGGGCAGGCCCCTTTGCAGCCAAACCCAACTAGAGAATTGGGCTTGAAGATCAAATTGGGTTTGACTAGCCGGTTCTATTTCCATGGGAGTCTAACTGTAAAGCCTCTCAGTAGGTCATTAGCAAAAGAGAGTGCCTCTGGACAGTGTAGATGAGGTGGTCCGTTAGTAATGAGGAAAGAGATGGATGATCCCTGGACTTCATCCAGAAGTAAGGGAAGCTTTAGGTCAACTACAGAACTGAACAGATTGGAAAGTATTGCCTGCAATGTGAGGATAGGTTACTGTAACAAAGATGGGCCCCATTTTGACTGTGTAAATACGCCCGAAATAAATTTGAGTAACCCCCCTTTTGATGGCGGAGAGAAAAATGTGCCGTTTTAAAGTTAATGTCCTGCAATTCTACACAGTGTCCATGGGGCGTAGAGGAAATGCTGCAGTTTTAATGCAAATGTTCTGCAATTCGACACATTTTTCCATTGGGCAGAGAGAACATTTTGCGGTTTTAAAACGAAATACATACAATTCTACTAAATTTGCCTTGTCATGGGGTTGAGAAAATAATTCAGTTTAAAGGTACTTTTCTGCAGTTCTACAAATGTTTGCATGGGATAGAGAAAAAATATTGCAGTTTTAAAGCTAATTTCCTGCGTTGCTATACATTTTGCCATGATGTATGCCATGTTCATCTGATATCTGAGTGAGAGTGACTAACAAAATCAATGGTGGCCCCCTGGAGGTGAGCGCCCCTGGGCACGTGCCTTGCATGCCCGGTCAGTATTTCAGCCACGATTAGTGCAAGGCTTATGATAGCTGGCTACACTAATACTTAGCCATCTATAAAATATTTTCTGACATGGGCTAATTAAGTGACTGTCATTTACTAACATAAGAGGAAAACTGCTGATGCACTAACACATTTGGAAATAAGTTGAGCCCCCAACTGACTTCCTGAAAAGCTTAGGGGCCCCTTATCAGCCACTTATGTCTAGAAACGGCACCGTGCTTAGGCCTATGACCAGTGCAGAATTAAAATAAAACAAAATCACAAGTCAGGTTTTTTTAGGATGCTTTGAACGTTGAATGAACATTCAAAACTTGACGATTTGGTTTGAAGTACAAAACAAAACTTACAACACTTTTTTGGACATAGCTTAAAACAAGTACAGTGGGGAGGACAAGTACAGTGCCTTGCGAAAGTATTCGGCCCCCTTGAACTTTGCGACCTTTTGCCACATTTCAGGCTTCAAACATAAAGATATAAAACTGTATTTTTTTGTGAAGAATCAACAACAAGTGGGACACAATCATGAAGTGGAACGACATTTATTGGATATTTCAAACTTTTTTAACAAATCAAAAACTGAAAAATTGGGCGTGCAAAATTATTCAGCCCCTTTACTTTCAGTGCAGCAAACTCTCTCCAGAAGTTCAGTGAGGATCTCTGACTGATCCAATGTTGACCTAAATGACTAATGATGATAAATACAATCCACCTGTGTGTAATCAAGTCTCCGTATAAATGCACCTGCACTGTGATAGTCTCAGAGGTCCGTTAAAAGCGCAGAGAGCATCATGAAGAACAAGGAACACACCAGGCAGGTCCGAGATACTGTTGTGAAGACGTTTAAAGCCGGATTTGGATACAAAAAGATTTCCCAAGCTTTAAACATCCCAATGAGCACTGTGCAAGCGATAATATTGAAATGGAAGGAGTATCAGACCACTGCAAATCTACCAAGACCTGGCCGTCCCTCTACAAGACCATGGTGCTTGCCTACGGAGCTGTGAGGGGAACGGCACCTCAGTACCTCCAGGCTCTGATCAGGCCCTACACCCAAACAAGGGCACTGCGTTCATCCACCTCTGGCCTGCTCGCCTCCCTACCACTGAGGAAGTACAGTTCCCGCTCAGCCCAGTCAAAACTGTTCGCTGCTCTGGCCCCCCAATGGTGGAACAAACTCCCTCACGACGCCAGGACAGCGGAGTCAATCACCACCTTCCGGAGACACCTGAAACCCCACCTCTTTAAGGAATACCTAGGATAGGATAAAGTAATCCCTCTCACCCCCCCCCCCCTTAAAAGATTTAGATGCACTATTGTAAAGTGGCTGTTCCACTGGATGTCATAAGGTGAATGCACCAATTTGTAAGTCGCTCTGGATAAGAGCGTCTGCTAAATGACTTAAATGTAAATGTAAATGTAAACTTTCAGCTCATACAAGGAGAATACTGATCAGAGATGCAGCCAAGAGGCCCATGATCACTCTGGATGAACTGCAGAGATCTACAGCTGAGGTGGGAGACTCTGTCCATAGGACAACAATCAGTCGTATATTGCACAAATCTGGCCTTTATGGAAGAGTGGCAAGAAGAAAGCCATTTCTTAAAGATATCCATAAAAATTGTTGTTTAAAGTTTGCCACAATCCACCTGGGAGACACACCAAACATGTGGAAGAAGGTGCTCTGGTCAGATGAAACCAAAATTGAACTTTTTGGCAACAATGCAAAACGTTATGTTTGGTGTAAAAGCAACACAGCTCATCACCTTCAACACACCATCCCCACTGTCAAACATGGTGGTGGCAGCATCATGGTTTGGGCCTGCTTTTCTTCAGCAGGGACAGGGAAGATGGTTAAAATTGATGGGAAGATGGATGGAGCCAGACCTGAGACTGGGACGGAGATTTGTCTTCCAACAAGACAATGATCCAAAACATAAAGCAAAATCTACAATGGAATGGTTCAAAAATAAACATATCCAGGTGTTAGAATGGTCAAGTCAAAGTCCAGACCTGAATCCAATCGAGAATCTGTGGAAAGAACTGAAAACTGCTGTTCACAAATGCTCTCCATCCAACCTCACTGAGCTCGAGCTGTTTTGCAAGGAGGAATGGGAAAAAATTTCAGTCTCTCGATGTGCAAAACTGATAGAGACATACCCCAAGCCACTTACAGCTGTAATCGCAGCAAAAGGTGGCGCTACAAAGTATTAACTTAAGGGGGCTGAATAATTTTGCACGCCCAATTTTTCAGTTTTTGATTTGTTAAAAAAGTTTGAAATATCCAATAAATGTAGTTCCACTTCATGATTGTGTCCCACTTGTTGTTGATTCTTCACAAAAAAATACAGTTTTATATCTTTATGTTTGAAGCCTGAAATGTGGCAAAAGGTCACAAAGTTCAAGGGGGCCGAATACTTTCGCAAGGCACTGTATTTGATACACTGCCGATTTTGCAGGTTTTCCTACTTACAAAGCATGTAGAGGTCTGTAATTATTATCATAGGTACACTTCAACTGTGAGAGACGGAATGTAAAACAAAAATCCAGAAACTCACATTGTATCATTTTTAAGTAATTAATTTGCATTTTATTGCATGACATAAGTAGTTCATACATCAGAAAAGCAGACCTTAATATTTGGTACAGAAACCTTTGTTTGCAATTACAGAGATCATTATACGTTTTCTGTAGTTCTTGACCAGGTTTGCATACACTGCAGCAGGGATTTTGGCCCACTCCTCCATAAGGACCTTCCCCAGATCCTTCAGGTTTCAGGGCTGTCGCTGGGCAATACGGACTTTCAGCTCCCTCCAAAGATGTTCTATTGGGTTCAGGTCTGGATACTGGCTAGGCCACTCCAAGACCTTGAGATGCTTCTGGCTGTGTGTTTCGGGTCGTTGTCATGCTGGAAGACCCAGCCACGACCCATCTTCAATGCTCTTACTGAGGGAAGGAGGTTGTTGGCCAAGATCTCGCAATACATTGCATTCATCCTCCCCTCAATACGGTGCAGTCGTCCTGTCCCCTTTGCAGAAAAGCATCCCCAAATAATTATGTTTCCACCTCCATGCTTCACGGTTGGGATGGTGTTCTTGGGGTTGTACTCATCCTTCTTCTTCCTCCAAACACGGCGAGTGGAGTTTAGACCAAAAAGCTCTATTTTTGTCTCATCAGACCACGCGACCTTCTCCCATTCCTCCTCTGGATCATCCAGATGGTCATTGGCAAACTTCAGACGGGCCTGGACATGCGCTGGCTTGAGCAGGGGGACCTTGCGTGCACTGCAGGATTTTAATCCATGACAGCGTAGTGTGTTACTAATGGTTTTCTTTGAGACTGTGGTCCCAGATCTCTTCAGGTCATTGACCAGGTCCTGCCGTGTAGTTCTGGGCTGATCCCTCACCTTCCTCATGATCATTGATGCCCATCGAGGTGAGATCTTGCATGGAGCCCCAGACCGAGGGTGATTGACCGTCATCTTGAACTTCTTCCATTTTCTAATAATTGCGCCAACAGTTGTTGCCTTCTCACCAAGCTGCTTGCCTATTGTCCTGTAGCCCATTCCAGCCTTGTGCAGGTCTACAATTGTTTCCCTGATGTCCTTACACAGCTCTCTGGTCTTGGCCATTGTGGAGAGGTTGGAGTCTGTTTGATTGAGTGTGTGGACAGGTGTCTTTTATACAGGTAATGAGTTCAAACAGGTGCAGTTAATACAGATAATGAGTGGAGAACAGGAGGGCTTCTTAACGAAAAACTAACAGGTCTGTGAGAGCCGGAATTCTTACTGGTTGGTAGGTGATCAAATACTTATGTCATGCAATAAAATGCAAATTAATTACTTAAAAATCATACAATGTGATTTTCTGGATTTTTGTTTTAGATTCCGTCTCTCACAGTTGAAGTGTACCTATGATAAAAATTACAGACTTCTCCATGCTTTGTAAGTCGGAAAACCTGCAAAATCTGCAGTGTATCAAATACTTGTTCTCTCCACTGTAGATGTAGAGGCAAACTTTGGAATTAGTGGAATAAATGAAGAAGTATGGAAAATAACAGTAGTGTTCTTGCTGACACAAGCACACCAATTACCCTACCCATCACCCATTGTAAGGAATTATCATTTTTCCCCCTGACTTATACAGTATTAGCTATTGAGAAATACCAAATAAAGTTCAACAGGAAAATGTGGGTAGGTCAAGGTTGGAGGCAAAAATGCTGACTGGAGCCTGCATTTTTTATTATTTTTATTATTGTTCATTGATATACGTTAAATATACCATCAAGTGTTGTTTTGTTTTTAATTCAGGGACCTAGGAAATTCTTGTTTTGAAACTAATTTGATTAGAAACACCTTACGTGTATAAATTCCTGTATGTCTCTTGAAATAATTGAGATAGTGGTTGCCTGACCCAGAATAAAGTCACATCGTTCTGAGCTCCGTATGCTGTCTTGTCTTATCTTGATGTTCCACTCTACGAACCCTCCAAATGGTGTGTTACACTTCCAAAGCCTTTTTGGATTCCTCGACTTTTGAAGATCGTAACTCAGCCTCACAGAGACGAACTGAAAATATCCACATATGCATCAAAGACGCGTCTTTCTTGTGGAATGTTTGTTTCTAGCCTAAAGCAAAGAACAGGGCCATTATAGATCGCTTCATATAATCAGAATACATTTTTTCCCCTTAAAATATTTACATAAAATCAAATCTAATTTTGAAAATTGTGGGTATAGCAAAATGCTTGTGCTTAATTTTATTTTTTATTTTACCCTTTATTTATACAGGTTTTTCTCATTGAGGTAACATCTCTTTTCCAAGAGATACCTGGTCCAATAGCAGCAAGGGGAACAACGTTTCAGACAAAACAACTTACATACACTAACACAACATTAAGCAAAACTATAAACACATAAAGTACAACAAAAACATATTACGTAAAAAACACGAAAGTCTTAAAGACAATGTCCTAAAGACAATTACACTCTTCTATGATATATACAGTACATCGATCAAGTGTTTAAACTCCACCAACGAAACTAGATCATCAAATAGCTCTGACAGTACAGTAATATGTAACAAGTACTTTCTAACAAATTACACAACATATACCCAATACACAAATCTAAGTAGGAATTAATTAAGACTATATACAAATGGACGAGCGATGTCAGAGCGGAATGGACTAAGATACAGTAGAATAGAATAGAAAAACAGTATATACACATTAGATGAGTAACGCAAGATATGTAAGCATTATTAAGTGAATGAGATACCATAGAATAGTATAGAAAACAGTATATACACATGACATGGGTAATGCCAGATATGTAAACATTAAGTGACTAAGATACCATAGAATAATATAGAATACAGTATACTGTATGCATATGAGGTGAGTAATGCAAGATATGTAAACATTATTAAGTAACTAACATACCGTAGAATAGTATAGAATAGAGCATATACATATGAGATGAGTAATGCCAGATATGTACAAATTATTAAAGTGACTAGTGTTCCATTTCTTAAAGTGGCCAGTGATTCCTAGTCTACGCCTATAGGCACCAGCCTCTAATGTGCTAGTGATGGCTGTTTAAAAGTCTGATGGCCTTGAGATAGAAGCTGTTGTTCAGTCTCTTGGTCCCAGCTTTGATGCACCTGTACTGACCTCGCCTTCTGGATGATGAACAGGGTGAACAGGCAGTGGCTTGGGTGGTTGATGTCCTTGATTATCTTTTTGGCCTTCCCATGACATTGGGTGCTGTAGGTGTCCTGGAGAGCAGGTAGTTTTCCCCTGGTAATGTGCTGGGCATACCGCACCACCCTCTGGAGACCCTTGTGGTTGCAGGTGGTGGAATTGCCATATCAGGTGGGATACAGCCTGACAGGAAGCTTTCAATTGTGCGTCTGTAAATATTTGTGAGGGTTTTAGGTGACAAGCCACATTTCTTTAGCCTTCTGAAGTTGAAGAGGCTCTGTTGTGCCTTCTTCACTACACTGTCTGTGTGGGTGGTCCATTTCAGTTTGTCAGTGATGTGTATGCCAAGAAACTGGAAGCTTTCCACCTTCTCCACTGCGGTCCCGTTAATGTAGATAGGGGCTGTTTCCTGAAGTCTACGATCATCTTCTTTGTTTTGTTGACATTTAGTGAGAGGTTGTTTTCCAGGCACCACACCTCACCTTCTCCCTGTAGGCTGTCTCGTCATCAAGCCTACTACTGTTGTGTCTTCTGCAAACTTGATGATTGAGTTGGAGGCGTGCTTGGTCACACAGTCATGGGTGAACAAGGAGTACAGGAGGCAGCTGAGCACAGGAAGTTCTACAGGAATTCCAGGACACAGTTGTACAGGGCGGGGTTCAGACTCAGGGCATCAAGCTTAATGATGAGCTTGGAGGGTACTATGGTGTTGAATGCTGAGCTATAGTCAATAAACAGCATTCTTCCATAGGTATTCCTCTTGTGCAGATGGGATAGGGCCGTGTACAAAGTGATGACGATTGCATCGTCTGTGGATCTATTGGGGCGGTAAGCAAATTGAAGTGGATCTAGGGTGGCAAGTAAGGTAGAGGTGATATTATCATTGACTAGACTCTCAAAGCACTTCATGATGACAGCGGTGAGTGCTATGAGGCGATAGTCATTAAGGTCAGTTACTTTTGCCTTCTTGGGAACAGGAACAATGGTGACCATCTTGAAGCATGTGGGGACAGCAGATTGGGATAGGGAGAGATTGAATCTGCCTGTAAACACACCAGCCGGCTGGTCTGCGCATGCTCTGATGACACGGCTAGGGATGCCGTCTGAACCGGCAGCCTTGCGAGGGTTAACACGTTTAAATGTTTCACTCACTTCGGCCACAGAGAAGGGGAGCCCACAGTCCTTTGTAGTGGGCCACGTCGGTGACGTTGTGTTATCCTCAAAGTGTGCGAAGAATGAGTTTTCCCTGTCCGGAAGCAAGAAGTCGGTATCAGCGACGTGGCTGGTTTTCCTTTTGTAGTCCATGATTGTCTGTAGTCCCTGCCACATATGTCTCCTGTTTGAGCCGTTGAATTGCGACTCCACTTTATCTCTATTCTGACGTTTAGCTTGTTTGAATGCTTTGAGGAGTGAATAACTACACTATTTATATTCTGTCATATTTCCAGTCGCCTTGCCATTGTTAAATGTGGTGGTTCGCCCTTTCAGTTTCGTACGAATGCTACCATCTATCCACGGTTTCTGGTTAGGGTAGGTTATAATAGTCACCGTGGGTACTACATCTCCTATACACGTCCTTATGAACTCAGTCACCGTATCCGTGTATGCGTCTAGATTATTTTCGCACACTACCCGGAACATAACCCAGTCCATGTAATCAAAACAATCCTGAAGTGTGGATTCCGATTGGTCAGACCAGAGTAGTATGAAGCACGGGCACTTCCTGTTTGAGTTTCTTCCTATAGGATGGGAGGAGTAAGATGGTGTCGTGGTCAGATTTGCCGAAAGGAGAGTGGGGGAGGGCCTTGTAAGTATCCCTGAAGTTTGAATAGCAATGGACGAGAGTCTTAGTAGCGCGAGTAGGACAGTCAATATGCTGATAGAATTTTGGCAGCCTAGTCCTCAGATTTGCTTTGTTAAAATCCACAGCTATAATACATGCAGCCTCAGGATATGTGGTTTCCAATTTGCATAAAGTCCAATGACGTTTTAGCTACTGTGACAAGGGTATGCTTATTACCATTTTTTCTTAAAAGGGGTAGCCGTACCCTCATATATATATATATATACCCCCATATACCCCTTCAATTTAAGCACTGGTTTTACCTCTAAAACAGCTTTACCCATGTAACATTCAATCACAGATTCTAAAGCTACAGTATGACTAATACAGATTCCATCTGAGCCTCAGTGTGAGTCGCAATGAGCTGTTACAGAGCTGTGAATTCATTGATCTTGCTAAACAGCAGTGCATGTGTTTTTTTTAACAGAACCCCATGTGCTCAGACAAACTGTCAGTGGAGATATTAGGAGGCTAATCCTACTCATCACTCTATGAATGGTTCTCAGCTCCCGCCTCTCCAGTCTCAAACACCCATGTTGGCTTCCTCAGACAGCATGTGGCCTAGTTGTCAGCTACAGTTCCCTTATCTCTCTGTAATACTAAAGTTATTTCAGTCACCTTCATATCCTGGATGAGAGGAGTGAATGGTTCAAGAGGTAAAAAACAGGCCAACATGTCAAGGAGGAAGATTACATAAGCCAAAAACTGTGTTGTATCCCTTACTAGTCATGGGTACCATATAACTCAAAAGGCTGGTGTACAATTAGGCAGCACGTTTTATGTCCAAAGACAAAAGCCTGGATGAAACCTTTACTCAACCAAATGAATAGAATAGCCAACAAGGTAAATAACTATACTATAGATACAGAATACTCAGATATACTGGTTTCATCAAATCAAATCAAAGTTTATTTGTCACGTGCGCCAAATACAACAGGTGTAAACCTTACAGTGAAATGCTTACTGACAGGCTCTAACCAATGGTGCGAAAAAAAAGGTATGTGTGTGTGTGTGTGTAGGCAAGTAAAGAAAAAAAACAACAGTAAAAAGACATTTGAAAAAAGAGTAGCAAGGCGAAATACAGACACCTGTTAGTCAGGCTTATTGGGGTAGTATGTACAAGTAGGTATCGTTAAACTGACTATGTATATACAGTGGGGCAAAAAAGCATTTAGTCAGCCACCAATTGTGAAAGTTCTCCCACTTAAAAAGATGAGAGAGGCCTGTAATTTTCATCATAGGTACACTTCAACTATGACAGACAAAATAAGAAAAAAAATCCAGAAAGTCACATTGTAGGATTTTTAATTAATTTATTTGCAAATTATGGTGCTCCTTTTCCTGTAGTCCACAATCATCTCCTTAGTCTTGGTTACGTTGAGGGATAGGGTTATTCTGGCACCAGCCGGCCAGGTCTCTGACCTCCTCCCTATAGGCTGTCTCGTCGTTTTTAGTGATCAGGCCTACCACTGTTGTGTCGTAAGCAAACTTAATGATGATGTTGGAGTTGTGCCTGGCCATGCAGTCGTGGGTGAACAGGGAGTACAGGAGGGGACTGAGCACACACCCCTGGGGAACTCCAGTGTTGAGGATTAGCGTGGCAGATGTGTTGCTACCTACCCTCACCACCTGCGGGCGGCCTGTCAGGAAGTCCAGGATCCAGTTGCAGAGGGGGGTGTTTAGTCCCAGGATCCTTAGCTTGGTGATGAGCTTTGAGGGTACTATGGTGTTGAACGCTGAGCTGTAGTCAATGAACAGCATTCTCACATAGGTGTTCCTTTTGTCCAGGTGGGAAAGGGCAGTGTGGAGTGCAATAGAGATTGCATCATCTGTGGATCTGTTTGGGCGTTATGCAAATTGGAGTGGCTCTAGGGTTTCTGAGATAATGGTGTTGATGTGAGCCATTACCAGCCTTTCAAAGCACTTCATGGCTACGGACATGAGTGCTACTGGTCTGTAGTCATTTATGCAGGTTGCCTTTGTGTTCTTGGGCACAGGGACTATGGTGGTCTGCTTGAAGCATGTTGGTATTACAGACTCAATCAGGGACATGTTGAAAATGTCAGTGAAGACACCTGCCAGTTGGTCAGCACATGCCCGGAGCACACGTACTGGTAATCCGTCTGGCCCCGCAGCCTTGTATATGTTGACCTGTTTAAAGGTCTTACTCACGTCGGCTATGGAGAGCGTGATCACACAGTCGTCAGCTGATGCTCTCATGCATGCCTCAGTATTGGTTGCCTCGAAGCAATCATAGAAGTGATGTAGCTCGACTGGTAGGCTCGTGTCACTGGGCAGCTCGCGGCTGTGCTTCCCTTTGTAGTCTGTAATAGTTTGCAAGCCCTGCCACATCCGACGAGCGTCGAAGCCGGTGTAGTATGATTCAATCTTAGCCCTGTATTGACGCTTTGCCTGTTTGAAGGTTCTTCGCAGGGCATAGCGGGATTTCTTATAAGCTTCCGGGTTAGAGTCCCGCACTTTGAATGCGGCAGCTCTACCCTTTAGCTCAGTGCGAATGTTGCCTGTAATCCATGGCTTCTGTTTGAGGTATGTACGTACAGTCACTGAGGGGACGACGTCCTCAATGCACTTATTGATAAAGCCAGTGACTGATGTGGTGTATTCCTCAATGTCATCGGAAGAATCCCGAAACATGTTCCAGTCTGTGATAGCAAAGCAGTCCTGTAGTTTAGCATCTGCTTCATCTGACCAGTGTTTTATAGACCGAGTCACTGGTGCTTCCTGCTTTATTTTTTGCTTGTAAGCAGGAATCAGGAGGATAGAGTTTTGGTCAGATTTTCCAAATGGAGGGCGAGGCAGCGCTTTGTACACGTCTCTGTGTGTGGAGTACAGGTGATCTAGAATTTTTTCCCCTCTGGTTGCACATTTAACATGTTGATAGAGATTTGGTAGAACTGATGTAAGTTTCCCTGCATTAAAGTCTCCAGCCACTAGGAGCGCCGCCTCTGGGTGAGTGGTTTCCTGTTTGCATATTTCCTTATACAGCTGACTGAGTGCGGTCTTAGTGCCAGCATCTATTTGTGGTGGTAAATAAACAGCCACGAAAAGTATAGCTGAGAACTCTCTAGGCAAGTAGTGTGGCCTGCAGTTTATCACAATATACTCAACATCAGGCGAGCAAAATCTAGAGACTTTCTTAGATTTCGTGCACCAGCTGTTGTTTACAAATATGCACAGACCACTCCCCCTCGGAGTGTGCTTTTCTATCCTGTCGATGCAGCGTGTATCCCGCTAGCTGAATATTCATGTCCTCATTCAGCAACGATTCCGTGAAGCATAGGATATTACAGTTTTTGATGTCCCGTTGGTAGGATATTCGGGATCTTACCTCGTCTAGTTTATTGTCCAATGATTGCATGTTGGCGAGTAATATTGATGGTAACGGCAGCTTTCCTAGTTGTCTTCTGCGGGTCCGGACGAGACATCCAGCTCTTCATCCTCTGAGTCGCTTCCTTTTGCGAATAATTGGGATGTCTGCCCTGTTGGGGTGTTTGGAGAATATCGTGTGAATCCTGCTTGCTGTTGTTGTTGAAGAAATATTAGTCTAATCCGAGGTGAGTGATCGCTGTCCTGATATCCAGAAGCTCTTTTCTTCCATAAGATACGGTTGCAGAAACATTATGTACAAAATAATTTACAAATATCGCGAAAAAAACGCATAATAGCACAATTGGTTAGGAGACCTTAAAACAGCAGCCATCTCCTCCGGCGCCATTTTTTATTCATGTTTTACCACCGAAGGAAATCCTTGTTTTTATGGAGCATCATCAGTATGGGTGGCAAAGGATTTGATGATTGTATTTATACCATATTAAATCTCATCCCAGAAAGATCAATAGATCATAGATATCAAGCCTACAGCAGTATGATGTAGCTTTGGCCCATGCCTGGTGCTGGGTGTATCATTTATGGCCTTGGAGATTGAGATTGTTTCCCAGTTCTCTACCTATCGACTGAAACTCCCCTACTAGCCTCTAAACCGCCAGAACCTATCGACCACAACCTCCTCATCCTGGTTTGCCCATAGCCAGTCCTCCCTCACCCTCACCCTGACATCAGCGACTCCCGCCCCCAGGCCTCAGGCCCACCCCATGGGAAATCACAGCTGCTCTAAAACTGTCAGAGAAGTTAAAAAGCTCCTCCTTGAAAATACTCTTTCATTTTACAATTCTTTTCCTTTTTCCAGATCCCGATGTCTGGGCTATTAGGATGGGAAGGCGAGGGGGATAGAAGGCAACAACTCTCCTCTGAGACCGCTGTGTTACACACAAGCTTTTACATGACCTGTAAATTATACATGAGTACACAGAGCCCGGTGTCTGCCCCTGCATATTGAAGGTACTGTACACCTATACACAGCCATCTTAACTTTCATTCATTTTCTTTCCAAAAAAACATCCGAAGGTTCTTCTATTACAGTTCCAGTTATTCTTTTCTGGGATCCACCCATTCTTAATTCATGCCTCATCAATCATTTAACAGCACTACTGTTCTACTAACTACAATTATTTATAGACTGAGTGTACAAAACATTAGGAAAGCCTCCCTAATATTGCGTTGCACCCCCTTCTGCCTTCAGAACAGCCTCAATTTGTCCGGGCATGGACTCTACAAGATGTCAAAAGCTTTCCACAGGGATGCTGTCCCATGTTGACTCCAATGCTTCTCACAGTTGTGTCAAGCTGGCTGGATGTACTTTGGGTGGTGGACCATTCTTTATACACATGGGAAACTGTTGAGCGTGAAAAACCCAGCAGCGTTGCAGTTCTTGACACACTCAAATTGGTGCGCCTGGCATCTACTACCATACCCTGTTCAAAGGCACTTAAAAATGTTGCCTTGTCCATTCCCTCTCTGAATGGCACAGATACACAATCCATGTCTCAATTGTCTCAATGCTTAAAAATCTAGAATACAATATACAGTAAACATACAGTATGGAATTAGTTAAACAGTATGTACAAGTTATTCAAGGGACCAGTGTTCCATTATTGAAGTGATCAGTGAATCCATGTCTATGTACATAGGGCAGAAGTTTCTAATGTGCAGGTTGGTAGCCGGCTAGTGACAATGACTAAGTTCAGGACAGGGTACTGGGTGGAGGCCGGCTAGTGATGGCTGTTTAACAGTCTGATGGCCTTTAGATAGAAGCTGTTTTTAAGTCTCTCGGTCCCAGCTTTGATGCACATGTATTGACCTCGCCTTCTGGATGATAGTGGGGAGAATAGGCCGTGGCTCGGGTGGTTGATGTCCTTGATGACCTATTTGGCCTTCCTGTGTCATCAGGTGCTGTCAGTGGTCCTGTAGGGCAGGTATTTTGCCCCCAGTGATGCATTGGGCAATCTATATCATGGAAAGAGCAGGTATTCCTATACATGAGAAGCACAAAGAAACAATCCTTATTGCATGAATCCAAATTATTGCATGAATCCATCCCTTGTATAAATCTCTGGGTTTATAAAATAGTGTTTATAGTCAACTATAATATTTGTGATGTATCTATGCATAGTTTCTATCAAGCTTTAAACATCTGGCAGGGTCTGTGACTGTTGACAGGATACCGCTAACCTAACTGTCTGGCTGGGACTTCTGCATTTAGATTAAATTCTGAGCAAAGACCACACAGTCTTCAACCTCCCCTGGTCGGAGCTGGAGCTGGACAGCAGTGATATCCCAAGATAATGAAATAACGGAAATAGAATTGTGGCCCTACCACCACAGACTTCCTCCCAACTCCTGATAAACCCACCTTATTATGCACTTCTATTTACAGAAAACAGTGACCGAGGCTGGCCTGTGTCTATTGTAACAGGATGAAGGCCCCTCAGAGATAAGGCTCTGTGTGAATAGCCGTCAGGGGGATCGGTCCTGTCTTTAGCTCCATGGGGCTGGACGGGAGGGGGTGTAATGGCAGGTGTCTAAAGAGAGAGAGGGTGGGACAGTAACCAATTGCAGTGAATTCCAGCTAGGCAGCAGGGAGAAATGGAAGCAGAGGTGTGAGTCGTGGGAATCAGTTGGACCACATGGGGAAGTCAAGTTCTCCCGTCACTCCAGCTGTGAAAATGAATTATGTCTCGAAGCTGCACTGTAAATGCTGTTGCCGTGGCACCGCTTATTTACAGAGAGCTCCAAAAGTATTGGGACAGTGGCACATTTTTTGTTGTTTTAGATTTTAAATGATCATATCCCCAATTTCATAGCCCAAAGGCATGCTAACCTCTCACCATTACAATAACAGGGCAGGTCGGCATTTGGGGGAGGGGGGTTATGATATTTGTGAGTCTGTACCTTTCTCACTCATCATTATTCACAATTCATTCAGGATTATCCGTAATCATGGCAGCATCCACATGAATCTAGAAGTGTTTAGAAACATATTCTCCAAATGACACAATACATAGTTGACCATTCATTTCTATTGGGCACGAAAATAATCTGAAACACAACCAAAACAAACAGCAAATGAGTCACAAGCTTGATGTAGTCGTGGCTTGCTATGAATATGGGACAGAATATTTCACATTTTACTACTTTAAAACAGATATAAGTGAATTTGTCCCAAAACGGAGGGGGCTATGTACAGAAAGTGCTGTTCATTTCTCAATGGTTCACTCGATATGGATGAAAATACCTTCAAATTAAAGATGACAGTGTGCACTTTAATCTCAGTCATTGTATTTTTTCACATTTCAAAGTGCTGGAGAACAGAGCCAAAACAACAAAACATTTGTCACTGTCCAAAATGCTTTTGGAGCTCACTGTACATTTACTTGTGAAGGTTAAGCAACTAGTAAAGGACGTGATGAAACCATTTTGTTTTCCAACAAACACACAGTTTAGTGAGCTCATGCATAAGATCGGTAAGCGAGGGAAAAGTAAGCAAGGGAGAGGAATCTGAGCATTGACCAAGGGCAACAAATAACACAATTCATTTCAATTTAGCTCCAGTCCATTGCTACATTGCTAAATTAATTTATCCAAAGAATATAGCAGCTTGGGGACAGTTGCTTTGCATGTTACTAGCAGAGGAGAAAACACGTAACACTATTCCCTTAAAATGGAGTATCATCTCCAGGGTGTTTTCATTTGTTTGGGCTCCAGTAAGCATGGTCATTTAATATATTTTCACTTAATCATATTTTGGTACTGGTGTGAAGACCCACGTTGGATCATTATCATTCCATCCCTAGCTTAGAGCAAGGACAACAATGGCGTGAGAACTAGCGTTATCTGTAACCATGTAAAACAGGTGCTTTTGTCTAATGGCCAACAAATACTAAATATACACATTTAATGTGCTGTGGTTGACTTTACGCCGGGCTTGCAGTCTGATGAACTGCATAACTGATCCTGAACAAATTCTGATTTCATTCTCACACAGTGTAAAATCAAATCAAATGTCTACATTTTAAGTATATCCGTTGGCCTGGCTTTTACGAAAATAGATACAGTAGCTAGAAGGTGAGAAAATCAAAGGATAAAAAACAGGTCTTCTTTATCTACCTTGTTACTGTAGATTATATTCCTCACCAACATGTTAAATGAACAGGTTATTAATGTCATTAAAGGTAACGGCATAATCAAGTGTTGTTTTGCATCTGCGACAAAATTCTAGATGTTGGAAGAATGGAACATTTTATGTCACCATGATTTCTACGACAGTCGACCTAATCCAATCTTCATTTACATAGTACAATATGTTTCAGAAAGAAGCAGAAGCCATGTGGGCTAAGAGAGTGCGACCCGGGAAGTCATTGTAGTGAGTAATGACCTACAAAAGGCAGTGATGGTAAGCTTATTAGAGTAGCTTCTTTCTCTCACCTTCTACTGCATTTGTGACACTTTCCGAGGAGCAAGAGAGAGGTATCCAATTACCGCGAGCGATGAGAGCTCTGTTGACCAGGAGTACACCTTTGTTCCAGTGACGCCAGAAGCATGAAATGTGCCACACTGGTGGAAAAGGCCACGGGTCACGGAGAGTGCTCTTAGCCTGTTTCAAGGTTCGGGGGAGGGAATATGGCTCTTCTTTAAAGCATGAACAAGTGCACCGTGGCACAGGTTCTAATCCTGTTAAAACTCTATGAAAGATGACCTTTCTATTTCCTGCATGTATTGTGTCTCAGTCTACAGGCTCCACGTTCCCTTTCTCCTGTAGGTCACCATAAGGTCAGACACATAACCACAGAAGTGCTGCCGTAAGGCTGTCATAGCATGCCATAAAAATTACATCACACATATCATAACTGTTGACGACCAGCCATAACCTGTCATGATGCATAAGACATTAAGTAGGCATTTTGACAGTGCAGTGATGGCACTTGAGCCTTTTTTTATGCAATGTCAAAACGAGACCCATTGAGTCATGAGTTGTATTCTTTGATAAATGCCCCTATGGATCATGAGCATGGTGCAGTTGTACTGCAGCCACCCAAGATCAATAGAGATAAAAAAAAAAAAAATATGATATAATGAAGCCAGTGGCCAATTGGAGAAGTCGTATTTTCTAGTACTTTGGGCTCTATGGTTTCATCCTTTTACTGTATGCTAAGACTGTTCCGGGATGCATGAATCTGACCAAGAAAAGGTGTGTTACTTGTTAGAAATGAAAGGGACTTTCATATCAAGCAATATTATGTGAAGCTTTATTGGGAAAACCTAATTAGCAGTTGCTATGTTTTAAATAGTGTTAATTATGGTACTAACCAAACTCATAACAAATCCTTTAGGAATATTGGATTTAAATATACTTCTAACCTGTGAAGAGGGAATTTGTACCTTTCCCTCAATGAGACAATTGTCATTTCTGGGGGGAAAAGCATTTCTATACAACTGAACGGCACAGTTATCCAAGTGTGATCATCAATGGCACATTTCAGTGGTCGTTGTGAATATGGTGATATTATGTTTTATTCATGACTTGATCAGTTCCTAAGTTCCTCTAAAGACTTGGTTCAATAAGAGGGGCACAGCACAGCTATTTCCAATTTATACTTTCTCCAAACAGTCAGTCAGTCTCTCTCTCTCTCTCTCTCTCTCTCTCTCGCTCTCTCGCTCTCGCTCTCTCTCTCTGATCATTCCACTTCTGGGCCTCTTATGATGTAAAATGACCGAGTGCAGATATTCTGGCGGCTATACAAATATTTTGAAAGCAGTATTGGCACACATCGTTGCTCACCAAGGCAACACAGCCACATTAACATATTTGAACTGAAAATATTGATCTCAGGCCTTCAGATTGAAAAGGAGTTGGCTATCAGAGAGAAGAGAAGGAAAACGGATATATCTCCATGGCAGAATCATATCATTGGGCCTGAAGCAGTGTAGCACACTGGCACAAACTCAGCTGGAAGTGGCTTTTCTGTGAAAGTCTGATGGGTTTCAGGATTTCTGGTCATTTAGTGAGCCGTGATTCAGTATCTCATGAGGTAATTATAAACCAGGAAACCATTTATTTCCTCGCATCGTTAACAAAGGAGCTGGCATAGCCCTTCTGATGAGAATGAAGAAAGAGTCAAGAAGGAATCGCCGTCAGACAATACTACAGCCGAAGAGGATCAGTCACAAAGGTGTCTGTAGAATACGGAGTCAAAGTCATTTAAATGTGTATTTCCTGGCCTCAAGATACAAGAGAAAATTGCCTACCTTTGTGCCCTAGCCTAGTTAAAAGAATAGAGTATATTTTGTTTGTAAAAAAAAACAACTGTTGCCCGCAACAAATTCAATTAGGCTGGTGCAAGGAAACCAGTGTTGTCTTTCCCTTATGACTATTTCTCAAGTGACCTCAAGTCTTTGCTATGATTTTGAAGGTTTTATTTGGGATTGTCATAGATGTGTGTGGAATGATAATTATGCACTGCCATTTTAACCCTTGTGAGGTCTTAACATTCTGTATACTCCCCTTGTCCTAAGGGTAAGAAATTACCCGCCTTCACAAAACCCCTAAAATAAAGCAGCTTAATTGAATTTTAAACCACAAATCAATTTTGCATGAAGAAACAACCTGTCATTCATCACAAACTTTGTGAATATCTGGGTTGTCCCTCTTCACAATGCAGAAAGACTGCATTTAATCAGTGGACACCACGCATTTTTATTATAACACACCTGTCATAATTGTTTTCTTTACTAAAGTAGAGGTTTATTGTTATTATTATTATTATTATTGCTAAATGTACTGCGTAGGTGTAAATATATATTTTTTGCCTGAGCAAGCACTTGTATAGCCTAAGAAAGTAGCAGAAATTTGCAGAAAGTAGTTTGAATGTATTTTATTGAAGGGGAACAATAACAGTCTTGAAATATTTTGTCAACCTAGTGATATATTCTTATATACTGTACAATGAGGAATTCAACTACAAAACACTAGTCTTCTCCCATGTTTTGAGCCATTGCCCCAACCCACAAGGTGTATCAACAATAACAATAAATACGAATAAAATAAGGTAATAGATACAAAACCAAAATGTGAAGAACAGAAATCAATCAACTATAAAGAGCACATGTAGGACAGTATGCAAGTGTGTGCATGGACTTTAAGATGTATTTCTCACATGTGCAGCACATAGTATTTATTTTACAGTCCTTCTTTGGGGGGCAGAATTAGTGTCACTTCCTCTTGCCTGCCCCAGCTGCAGCGTCCGGTGGATCAGGACAAGATTCAGCCCCCTGAACAGCTTTCACAAGCGCTGCAGAGGTTGCTGTGCGGGGTGGCACTCCCTTCTTTGAATGTGTGGGGTTACAAGTGCCTTTCCCAGCTGCTCCAGGAACATCCTCCTCTTCTTCCGCTTATCGGGCATCAAGGTAGGGTTGATCTGGTTCCATATCACAAAGGCATTGTATGAGGACACATCAATGATGTTATGGAAGATGACCAGGGGCCAGTGGGCAGTCATCCTCCTGCAGCTGTATGTTTCAATCACCTTGTCCAGGTTGTCCACACATTCATGGTTGTGGTTTTAGTCCAGGATGATGGCTGGTTTCCTGTCCTCACGATCACTGATCTCAGCCGTTTTGTGCAGTGTGCTCAGGAGGACAACATTCTTGTTCCTCTTTGGAAGGTAAGAATCTAGAGTGATGCTGGGGGTGAAGGCAAACTTTGATAAGAAGGCCTCTCTCCCCTTGTTGCAAGGAGTGCAGGGGGAGATCAGGCTTGTTTTTTCTAACTGTGCCAACCATGGTGATCTTCCTCTTCAGGAGCTGCTGGCTGAGTTCATAAGAGGTGAAGAAATTGTCAAACTTGACGTTGTGCCCCTTCAGTCTATCTGTCACATCAAGCACAACCCGCGTCCCCTGGATCTTCTCCAGGCCTCCACTGGTCAGCTTTCTTGTGTAGACATGCATCTTCCAAGCGTAGCTAAATTGTGTGTCACAGGCCACCCATATCTTGATGCCATACTTTGCTGGCTTGCTGGGCATAAAGGTAAAGGTAAAATAAAATAAATAAGGAAAAGGACAGCAACCTTCCACGACTGTCTTGGTGTGTTTGGAAAATGATAGTTTGTTGGTGATGTGGATACCAAGGAACTTCAAACTCTCGACCCGCTCCACTACAGTGAATTGGAGTGGGTCTAGTGTTTCCGGGATGGTTGTGTTGATGTGAGCCATGACCAGCCTTTCAAAGCACTTCATGACTACACATGTGAGTGCTACGGGTCGGTAGTCATTTAGGCAGGTTACCTTCGCTTTTTGGGCACATGGACTCTTGCACTATGGAGAACGTGATCACACAGCCGGCCAGAACAGCTGTTGCTCTCATGCATGCTTTAGCTTTTCTGGTAGACTTGCGTCACTGGGTTTCCCTTTGTAGTCCGTAATAATTTGCAAGCCCTGCCACATCCGAAGAGTGTCAAAGCCGGTGTAGTAGGATTCAATTTTTATCTTGTATTGACACTTTGCATGTTTGATGGTCATCTGAGGACATAGAGGAATTTCTTATAACCATCCGGATTAGAGTGCCGCTCTTTGAAAGCGGCAGCTCTAGCCTTTAGCTCGATGCGGATGTTGCTTTTAATCCATGGCTTCTGGTTGGGATATCTATGTACGGTCACTTTAGGGATGAGGTCGTCAATGCAGTTATTGATAAAGCCGGTGACTGATGTGATATACTGATAGAGGAATTCTAAATTCCTTTATGCTTTAATTGCCAAAATCAATTAGCACTCATTTCTAATTCATTAATGAATTGTAAATTCATTAATTATGCATGAAGTAGATCGAGACCAGTCTTAAAAGCCAGGTAAAGAGCGTTTATTACGAGAGAGTACTGAATGCTTACACACATTTCCACAGGTTATAAACTGAAAATGACGTCAGCGTTTTCCAAACGTTCCGTTTCACAAACAGAGGGCCCCTCTTAACTCTCAAGCCTCCACGTTATCAACACGAAGTCAAGGCCAGTCAGCATAAATCAACATTCCCGACCATTTGGAGATGGCCCGTTCCCACCACCTGGAGATTTGTACAACTGAATGAACTAAGGAACAGACCTATATTGTTACTAACTCCTGACTACATTATATACAATTGGGAAAGGGAGCAAGAGGGATAACTCACATGTACCGTACATTATAGCATTTGGACTAGTCAGTTTCTGATTGGAATGTATACATAATTAGTCAATTCAACCATATTTTCCTCTATCAATCCTCCCTTTGATCAAATATTATACATTCAAATCTACAAAATAAAAATATTATTATAAATGTTTACCCGACTCTTCACCCATCATTAATCAAATCTAACCTTAACTCCAACTGTTTTTAAACCTACATCAGAATCATAACTCCTCTTTCAGGATTTTTTTTTTCTTTTTACAATCTTTATTAAAAAACAGTTTAATCATTGAAACAAATTACAATCTAATTCCCCTTCATCTCAACACTATTCTCATCAAACATAAATTCCCCACAAATGACAGATCCAGATTCGTCCACTTCCTCTGTAGACATGCCTTCAGTCCTCCATGGGTCAGAACCTGGAATCGGCCCATAACGCACCATCTGTAGTGTCATTGATCTTTCCAGAGTCCTGGAAACAATAACTTTCATACATACACGCAATCAACCACGTACGTACAAGACTAACACAGTCACACCGGTTAAGGTGGCCCATAACACCACATTTTTCCATAAATACTGTCAACCCAATTTAGTTCAGAGAAGTATCCACCCCAGAGTTTCTGCCAACCCGTGAGCCAGGGTGGTCAAACCAGCTGAGGCTTTTGGCACTGATTCGTCCGGAGCTGTGCTACCTGGGATGTAAGACACGGTCCTGATTACCACGCCCACTTCCTCCTTTTATCTAATGCAATTCTATTCTGTCAGGTCTTCCAGCTGATTGCTTCAGTTTGTTCTACAAACCCTTTAATAACCCTTCTGGTAACTATAATTAATCCAGTCTACATTCTTATTGAGAGTAGACCACTCTAATCCTGCCAGTATCTGATTTCTTGCCTTGAACTCATCCGGTACACCTCGTGGAACCCCAATGTTATCAATATATACTCTTTCGCCAAAAGACCTAGATGGAGCATCTCTTCTCTCTCGTTTTGGCTAACTTCATGTCTTGGTGTTGTATGAGTGTAAAAGGCATTCCTAACCAGTCCAATCAGTCGGCAATACTGCACAAACTCATTCCCCCGCACAACCACCAGATGTCGACACTGGCCCATTTTATTTTATTGAAGTCCCCAGAGTTCAACCAGCCTGTCAATTCAGACATGGTCTCGTCAGTGGTCATATTCTCTGTACCAACTTGGTTCCTGGGGATATAAATAGTGCAAATCAATACAACTGTCATTATTTGGCATTCCTGCTTTCATGAACAGCTTTACCATACATGCCATTCCCTTAGGGGAATTAATTCCGTTCAGTGGAAAAGGGATAGTTGTTAACTTGGGTTTAGCGTTCGCACAGGCATAACATTCTTCTTTAGCCACTGATCTGGCCGTATATTGAATCCATTCCAACCATAAGTTGGACTCCCCAAACCCAGTCTCTACCTCTATAACTTAACTGGTTGAAGCCCACATACCATAACCCGAGGTCCTGAGTATTGACCGCCTTAATGTTAATTCGCACCTTTATACAATACTTCCTTTGCTCGGGAACACAGTCCAAAACGCCAACCCTTACTATACTCCACCTGATCCCACATTGAGTGTATGGGTTTACGTAGCCATCCCTTTCAGTGTGAGCTATGACCTGTGTCCACGATCAATATGGGAACCTGCACTGATATCTCTTCTATTTTGGAACAAAATCCTCACCGTCTAAACCATGGGTCAAATTACCACTCTCCGCATCTCTAGTAGGGCGTGCTGTATCAGGAATACGTCACCCACGATAAGACAGCTCAGACGAACAGCTTCCATGTGAAACCCCACCCTTTCCCCGAGAACACATCACTTAGCAAGAGCCAGATACATCTTCACTTCTATGAACACAAACAGGGGAGACAGGACAGGGAGGGTTACTTCATTCGAGAGATGGCCCCCGGAATTCTGTTAATTCCAGTTCTCCTCCCGAACACTGTTTATTTGTTCGACAGTGCAATATGTATCTTACCCCCCCGCAGTGCGATATGAATCCGGGTGGCCCACGGGACTGGATTGAGTGTCTTCACCTGTAGTTCACCTGTAGTGCATAAACTCTTGGACATACAGGTTTGGTTAATAAAACAGTTTCTTATTTGTCAAACCAATTAACAAAAAACAATTTTTTATTAGTTAATTATCCCGTAGGTCACATCCTATTCTAGAACACTATTTACCCATCCCCCTTTTGTTACCTGGCTCTGCCCAGGTAACAACCTTGCCTTATTCTTATACAATGACTTAGATAAGATTTAGTGAATTATCCTTATGTCTGAAATTCCATTTAGGAGTGTCCCTTTCATTTTCCACATGTCCAATTCTCACTTTTGTCTCCACTCAGTAACTTATCTACCCACTATGTTATCTTTGCTCGTCCTGGCCCCCCTTCTAAAACTTCTCTGCACTCCAACCTTCAAGGTCTCTGCAGTGCGGGGGAGGGCTCCTCTGTATGTTTCTCATGTTTTCCAAATTTGAACTACATGTCTCACTGTTTGGCTCCATCCAAACCCATGGACCCTCTTTTAGAAAAAAAACATGTCTATGAGCGGCTTTTCTCCAAATTCCTTAATCAATCTATCTTAATCCTAACAATAATCCTAACTCCTCATAGATGTCCTATATTCCTGTTAAATATAATATTATTTAAAAACTTATAATCTAATAAATGCTAACCATATAAAAAATCCTTCCTACACTAACAAGCCCTCTCATTGGGGACCCTCAATATTCTATCTGACAATAACATGGATTTAATGTGTTGCAAAGTGTGGAATAAAACTTTGGTCCTGTAAAACAGAGTAAAGCAGAACAAAGCATTCTTATAACCCATCTGGTCCTCTCAGCTATTCTTATCCAGCACCAGGTGGGCACCATGCCACCCTTCACGACAGGGAGAACAAACATACATGGGTCATCCTCAGTCAGTCTTATCCTCCCCTCAAAGCATGCTTCACCTCAGCCTCTCCAACTGGAGCATCAAGCAAAGGCATCATGCCTGAAGCCTTCACCACATCTGTAACAGACTTCTTAAAACACGGTATGATGCAAGCAGCACATCACATCAATAACAAATAATACAAGAATTAGGGTCAGAAATCCAGTAACCACCATACCAGTATACTTACCAAACCAGGCTATCCACCTTTGTGGGATTCCCTATGCCATAAAGATATCCTCTTCTCCAGTCCCAGAACTGTCCCAAGTTGGTTATCATGTAATCCCCATACGGACACCCTCCCCCATTACACAGGTAATGTCCCCCGTCGTTTGACACTCCTGTACACGGGTGTTAAAATCAAACAAAAATACCTCAATTCCTTCCCTGCCCTGTTGGCTCAAAATATGTTATCTTCCCCTATTTATTCTCAATGATGAATATGACTTTCTCTCTGTTACAATACCAACTCCCTAATAGCCCATTCAAAAAAAATAAAACTTCACAGCTAATGTTATAAGACAGAATCCTGAACCACTTTCTCATTTGCGGTTCAAACAGTAATTCTAAACCCTCAACCAAAACTGCTTCATTTCTAATGAATTTACCTTAAAACTAGTAACTCAATATGACACCATTCATTATACAAATGACTCTCCCCTGAGGCTGATCAGACCTCAGAAGCCAGTCATGATAAGGTCAAAAGGCCATACCATATTAGACATAAAGATCCCTTTATCCTTACAATAGAAATAGTCACCTGTATGATTCAAACCCATAAAAAAACATCTCATAAGGTTCCATATGTGAGCGTGCCTCTTTAAAATCTCCTTGCACTAAAACAAATCGTTCTAACAGTTGTTTTATATATATATATAATTTGCAGACCTTTTTCAATTTGGTCGTTTAAAGCTGCACTCTCCCCCAAAATTATAATCCCAGGAGGCCTCTAAAAGTGAGCCACCACATCCCTAACTATCATTCACTAATGCTACCTCGAATCAGAAACTCAATAAGTGAACTATAACTAAAACCTAATGATAATTCCCCTTTGACTCAAATCATTAATCATAAGTTTTAAACATCGTCTACGGATATGTTTACTTAAATGACCATGCTACCTTTAGATACAATTAACCCGATAACATTATTATCCAATGCATTACTTTTTCTCTCTGCCGCAAATGTCGTACATTTCGCAGTGTAAGGAATCCGTAATTTAATCCCCGATATTTAATAAATATGCATTTGCATTCCCTCATGGCTCCTTTAATTTATTTACTTATGGGTAACTTTCATCCGTTCCGGAACAAAGAGTTCTATCTAAAACCCGCCAGAACACACTGTTCAACTAAGTTAAATCAAACCCTAAAATTGACTATAACCAGTAAACAAATAAACAAAACACTTTTATTTCAACTTCTGAAAGGTTACTCGAAGCCTCGATACACACACTAACAGTTTGCTCCGTTATTCCCAGTCTCTGGTGACAAAAGTGTCTCGCTAGTGACGTCATCATCAAGCGCTCAACCTGCCAATTCGTAGCGACTTCAAATGGATTGTAAATAATTCTTGTTCGATTAACCAAACCTAATTTATCACATCTGTTCTAATCCTGAATTATAATTTACCACCCCAACCAACATCTCTAAATTCGCCAATTTTATAAAAGCTTTTCGATGGGCATAAACCATAATTGTCTCGTTGTTATCATTTAGAATCCATTTTGCTCTAAATACCTGTCTCGTCTTTGACTTAGTATTTTAATTACAACTCTATTCCCAATACGTTATTCACTTGTCTAATTACAACTCAGACCAGCATTAGTGAGTGCTCGCCTTAAAAATGCCTTGTCTCTGGGAACAGGGAAATCACCTTAACCCAAACATTTACTCCTACAATGACACCCAATAATTCTTATGATCCCTTCACGTCGTTCGTTTTAACCTCTTCAGTCGACCCTCTACTTTTTTGAACATTCTGTTAAAAATCGCGCAACATTTCAGCGCCCTGCTACTCATGCCAGGAATATAGTATATGCATTTGCTTAGTCTGTGTGGATAGAAAACACTCAGACGTTTAAAAAACTGGTTAAATCACTGCTGTGGCTTTACCAGAACGGCATTTACATCGAAAAGCACAGGAAAAACTGATCACTGAAAATGGGAAAATATATCCATGCGCTACTTGATCCCATTGATAAAGGTGAACCACAATTAATTGACTGAGGTTGCAGTACCTACAGCTTCCACACGGTGTCTAGAGTCTTGTCATTTCCCTTCGAGTTTTTTCTTGGTCAAACACATGCAGGACACCGTATCTAAATCCGGTCTAGGACCGGATATTTTCGTTGAGTTTCTAGCCGGACATTTTTCCAGACGGACAGCTAATGATCTTTACATCGCCTCCTGATGAATTTTATCGCTTATTAACGTTTACTAATACCTAAAGTTGCATTACAAACATATTTCGAAGTGTTTTGTGAAAGTTAATCGTTGACTTTTTGAATTTTAAAAAATGACGTTACGTTTTGAAACGATGTTTTTTTCGTTTATCACACAGTCTACATATAACGATATCTAGGCTTTATATGGACCGATTTAATCGAAATAAAGACCCAAATAGTGTTTATGGGACATCTAGGAGTGCCAACAAAGAAGATGGTGAAAGGTAATGAATGTTTTCTATTTTATTGTGCGGTTTGTGTAACGCCGAAATGCTAATTATTTTGTTTACGTCCCCTGTGGGTCTTTTGGGGTGTTGCATGCTATCAGATAATAGCTTCTCATGCTTTCGCCGAAAAGCATTTTAAAAATCTGACTTGTTGCCTGGATTCACAACGAGTGTAGCTTTAATTCGATACCCTGCATGTGTATTTTAATGAACTTTTGAGTTTTAACTAATACTATTAGCATTTAGCGTAGCGCATTTGCATTTCCAGAGCTCTAGTTGGGACGCAAGCGTCCCGAGTAGAAGCAACAGGTTAAATCTCTTGATGTATCATGTAACTTATTTTTCTCTCTTCGAATTGTCGTCCCACAATATTTTTTCCACTGTCATACACTCAAACCACTGTGATTATCGTGCACTGTCCCTTTAAGATAAGACATTTTATTTGTTCCCCGCGATGAGGACGGAATTCAGATCATTTTTAGAATACGTTACTTTTTGTTCAAATTCACTGGTGTTACCTTAACCAAAAATCAATAATCAGAAAAACAATCACAACTTCTTACGATTAAACTATTCTTACCTAATTTATAGTCCAAAGCGTTGCACTATATAGCCCCATTGAGTGTCTAGCAATTCCGTTGCTTGGCTATAGACACAAATCTGCCCGCCTTTGTAAAATATATATTCCCTATTCAGATTGAGTTCCCACCATTTAACTTTAGGTAACTCTTTCTCTTCTATGATACATCTATTTAATTACGACTCCTATCTCAATACATTATTCCACCAGATCATTTTGGGCGAAATAGCGTTTTACATCGAAACTGTTTCGCCGTTATTTTTAATTACTTCTTTTATCAATTCTATCTAGAACACATAATATCCGTTCAGTTATATCTTTTGCAAACACTGGCGACCGTATTTTTCAGGCAAAACATGCAAATAGGTCAATTACGATCTAAAATCAATTTTAGTTAAAAGGGAACCGAACCGTGGATTACCGTTGGTGAAACTGCCGCGCTCACCACTCCCCTACCAGCACAATGGAATTTGACTGAGACTCTCCGCAAATATACCCATTTTCACAGTTATCTGTATTTGTTACTCCGACATCTAGACAACAGAAAATAACCCAAATTTAAACGCCCAACGTTTTCTCTCAGTTTAGGATTCTCATTAATCTCGCTCCCTTTGTATCTGTTTTAGAAGGGATTCTAACTTTTCGACATCTAGGCGTCCGTCAAAACCATTCCTTTTTTCCCATTTAGGACAGAAATCTACATTCCTTCTATCTTTTTGTTTCATATAACGGTAATCTTCCGTCTCTGCAGAAAGCAGTTTAGAAGGGTTACTACTATTATAATAAATTCCTGCCCCCCCCTAATAATTCCAATCTTCAACCCTTTATGTTAATTTCTCTTTACTGGAATCCTTATTTACTGGAATCCTAGTAATTCCAATATTTAACACCTTATGGTTAATATCTCTTTTATTAGAATCCTCATCTACTAAAGTCTGACATTTAACTCACCCGTATACAGTAATCACCTGTTCCGTTTCTTCCCACGGAACCTCAACCACACGATCACTTTTCACTATCAAGAACACTGACTACTAAAAACTGGGAAAGACCCCCCATACATACATCGCTCGATCTCCCGTCAGTTCTGGGGCCTCTTTCGAGGCATTTCTCCCCATTCTTAATCCTTACCGTTACTAGTAGCTATGGTTTTTAAACACTTATCTATGCCTTTCTATATAATTTTAAATTCTATGTGCGTGCAGTTCTATAAATTTGTAATTTACCGTTACTTAGTTACTTCTAGTTACTATTCTGCTTGCCTATGTGTGTGTCCCTTTAAAAATAATCAGTATGTATTTTCCATCTCGGTCGGGTGCGTTTCTCATGATTTAAGTTTAGCTCTTTTATGGAAATCTTACCAATAGTTTTGACTTTTGAATCAGATTTTTAGGTCTAACATAACAACTATAAGCCCAGGGTTTGTAAGGCCCTAGTTAAAATCTTATTTTCCGGTTGTGTCAGTAAAGAACTCTAATAATCGTTATCTCACGCCGCTAATTGTTAGATTTCCCTCTCGCATTAGATTTAAGTTACCCTCTCGTCCTTATTCGGCTAAACAATCCTTCCTTTTCTGTCTTAATCTCTCATGATTAAGTTTAACTCTTTTATGGAAATCTTACCAATAGTTTTGACTTTTGAATCAGACTTTTAGGTCTAACCTAACAACTATAAGCCCAGGGTTTGTAAGGCCCTAGTTAAAATCTTATTTTCCGGTTGTGTCAGTAAAGAACTCTAATAATCGTTATCTCACGCCACTAATTGTTAGATTTTCCCTCTCACCTGGAAACATCATGTCTACAAATATGGATTTTATCTCATTTCTTTAGATTTAAGTTTCCCTCTCCTCCTCATTTGGATATTTTCCGCAGTATTAGTTGAATCGGGACAGTGATCAATACTGGCACTATTCACATGACCAATCCAGTTATCTTGCGCTTGCCGTCTCTCTACGCCCAGTATTTGTACAAAATCACCGTCCTATCTCCCAGTACCTATTTAATATCCCTTCTTAATCTCGGGCTGGTGTGCCACTCATGACTAAGTTTTAGTTTATTTTCGGTAGTGCACATTACCACAGGTTATTTTCGAACCTGCTTCCGTGTATATCGGTTCTACAAAACCCATTGTATGATGATCATACACCCTTGTGGGGATAGCAAAGTTCTCACTATTGATGAATTCTCACAACATCAATTAAAAAACTCAATTCCCCCAAAATCAAGAATAAAGGCTACTTTACCTGCTGCCGGCTGGGAAAACATTGTTCGTTTGAATGTATCTCTGTCCTCTGTGATAATACGCAGGCCTGTTTAAATTTTTACCTCAATTCAGAGGTCAGGTCTTTAGTAAAACGAGTCAAAAAACTCGTCCGTGCACGTTTTCCAGCGTACTATCTTCAGGCACAGTGAGAGTTATTTAGATCCGGCATTCGAAGGACCAAATTGATAGAGGAATTCTAAATTCCTTTATGCTTTAATTGCCAAAATCAATTAGCACTCATTTCTAATTCATTAATGAATTGTAAGTTCATTAATTATGCATGAAGTAGATCGAGACCAGTCTTAAAAGCCAGGTAAAGAGCGTTTATTACGAGAGAGTACTGAATGCTTACACACATTTCCACAGGTTATAAACTGAAAATGACGTCAGCGTTTTCCAAACGTTCCGTTTCACAAACAGAGGGCCCCTCTTAACTCTCAAGCCTCCACGTTATCAGCACGAAGTCAAGGCCAGTCAGCATAAATCAACATTCCCGACCATTTGGAGATGGCCCGTTCCCACCACCTGGAGATTTGTACAACTGAATGAACTAAGGAACAGACCTATATTGTTACTAACTCCTGACTACATTATATACAATTGGGAAAGGGAGCAAGAGGGATAACTCACATGTACCGTACATTATAGCATTTGGACTAGTCAGTTTCTGATTGGAATGTATACATAATTAGTCATTTCAACCATATTTTCCTCTATCATATACTCCTCACTGCCATTGGATGAATCCCGAAACATATTCCAGTCTTCGCTAGCAAAACAGTCCTGAAGCGTAGCATCTGTGTCATCTCACCACTTCCATATTGAGCGAGTCACCGGTACTTCCTGCTTTAGTTTTTGCTTGTAAACAAGAATCAGGAGGACATAATTATGTTCAGATTTGCCAATTCGTTGCATGAAGGTAGAAATGAGGTCAAACGGATTTAAGTCTGCCTGAATTAAAGTCCTTGACCACTAGGAGCGCTGCTTCTGGAAGAGCATTTTCTTGTTTGCTTATGGCCTTATACAGCTCGTTGAGTGAAGTCTTACTGCTTGTGCTTAGTGCTTCTTAGTGTTTGTGGTGGTAAATAGACATCTACGAAAAATATTGATGAAAACTCTCCTAGTAGATAGTGTGATCACAGCTTAACATGAGGCACTCTACCTCAGATGAGCAATAACTCAAGACTTTGTTAATAGTAGACATCGCGCACCAGCTGTAATTGAAAAATAGACCCCCACCCCCACCCCTCGTCTTACCAGACATAGCTGTTCTGTCCTGCCTATACATGGAAAACCCAGTCAACTGTATATTATCCGTGTCGTCATTCAGCCACGATTCGGTGAAACATATTAACATTTTTAATGTCTCGTTGGTGTGATAGTCTCGAATGGAGATATTCCTATTTATTTTCCAATGATTGCACATTGGCCAATAGAACAGATGGTAGAAGCGGGTTACCCACTCGCCGACGAATTGTCACAAGGCACCCCGATCTTCGCCCCCTGAATTTCCGCCTTTTCTTCATGCGAATGACAGGGATTTGGGCCTGGTCTCGGAAAAGCAGTATATCCTTTGCATCAGACTCGTTAAAGAAAAAAATCTTCCTGTAGTTCAAGGTGAGTATTCGCTGTAAACATATCCAGAAGATAAGAGACGGTGGCAGCAACATTATGTGCAAAATGATGAAAGGATGAAATCGGGATGAAACATTTCAACATGTGATACCATGAAATTACATACCTTTAAAGGCATAATTTGACATGAATTCAAACAGTCATGGTCCTCTACATGTTTTGTCTACTTCCTGGTTCGTTCCAAGGACATTGTGTCACAGTCCCCTGGAGCTGAAAATACACTGATTACTTGGGACTCAACCTCTTTTGGTATTTGAACTCCACTTGCCTGCTAGCTACCTTGAGTTCCTGCTGAGCCACCAGGTCTATGGACATAATGGAGATTGGCCATATATTTATTGCCAAGAATACATTTCTACACTTTGTCTAAAGTTGCAGTAAAAATCATGTAAATATTTAAAACAACTTGAAGGTGTTATTTCTATAAATATGACAGTATGCGGCTGTATTCTGATTTGATTTACTTTTTAAAATTCTGATTTCAATTATTGTGGATTTGAACTTGCAACCTCCTACATTGGAGAGCATGAAAGTTTCTGTTGTGCAAACAGGTTCATACTTGTTGCTTGGAATATATATTAACACACTCTCATAGAGTTTTTCCCTGGGGTACAAAAAGGTCAAAGGTACACTTCACAGCTACACATATAAACTCATGTGATGGACATTTTTATGTTTGTGCTTTTCTATCTACCAATTTCTATGTTTGTTTAGTAGATCTGCACCAGCTATGCGGGTGTCGGCAATCACGTGATTACGCTTGATCTGATATGTCAAGTGTCCCTGAGGTCAGCTACTTTTTAGTTGGTGTTGTCAGATATTTGCACAATTATTGACTTCATTCTGATAAACTTTTAGCAAAGTGCAGAAATGTATTCTTTCTACTAAATTGGTGGCTGATATCATGGCCATAGACTTGGTGGTGAAGCGGGAAATTCAAGTTACTGCCATCCCAGAGGTTTTGTGTTCAAATCCTACAGTAGGTGTGGTTGTGTCCCAATGTTGAAGTCATTTCCATTTAAGGTCCAGTCAATTTAAAAAATGAACCCACATTTTCCATCATTGAAAATAATTGGAATTGGAATTTTTGGGGAATTCCTGAATACAGTTCGTTGTTATACAGTATGTTTACTGTAAAATATAGTTCAACTATAGAAATACATAAACACTTGTTTCCACTATTTTCGCCACAACTCAGTAACTGGTAACTTACTATAAAATGTTTTTTTCTAAACAGTTTATGCCATAAGTGCATCTAAACATGTATACTGTGTTTAAATGCAATTGCAAGTGAGGTATGACATTTCACTTATGATAACATGTGCTTTTGTAACATTTCATGACTGACATTTCAGTCTAGCTTGGGCTCAGGAATATGATGGCGTTCTCTGTTTTGTTCTACAACGCCCACAAGTGTCACGGGACTCGTCTGAACGTAACCCGGTACCAGTAAACAAAATGAATGGACGTATGGAGGAAGTCTAAAACTATATTTCCTGAGCTTTCAAATATCTCCAAGATATGGGACAGACACTTCAAAACCGTATTCCTTATGATATATTTTTGACTGTCTGTTTTGCCATTCATGAATGTGTTATTCAATGCATTTCTATGGGCCAAGTTGAATATTTTATCACATTTTTAAGAAAGACACCTACAGGGGTCCAACATTTTTTAATAAAATAGCTAAATGATCCATGGTATGACCATCTTAAAACAATTCCATGTTAACTTCGTAGACCCCCCCCCCCCCCCCCCAGATTGTATTTGACGAACATTAGGATCTCAAATGTTTTGTCACTCATCGAGCAATGGTCAGTTCTCAACATTCTTCCAGTGATGCTGACACAAACATCATTTCCCCATTCCTCCATTAAGCTGCAAGTAGGACTAGACGGATCAAAATGCAACTGTCCAATGCCATCAGTTATGTGGGGGTGACAGGTAGCCTAGTGGTTAGAGCATTGGACTAGAAACTGAAAGGTTGCAAGAGCAAATCCCTGAGCTGACAAGGTGAAAATCTGTCATTCTGCCCCTGAACAGGCAGTTAACCCACTGTTCCTAGGCCATCATTGAAAATAAGAATGTGTTCATAACTGTCTTACCTCGTTAAATAAAAAAATGTAGGTTCAGGTATATCCTTAATTTCCAAATAAATGGAAGAGGTAAGCACAGAATCCATCCAGGGAATTATATTGCACATATCTTTCCATGTACAGTGTATTCGGACCCCTTGACTTTTTCCACATTTTGTTACATTACAGCCTTTCCCCCCCTCATCAATACCACATAATGACAAAGCATGAACATTTTTACATTTTATTTTGCAAATGTATTTTTTTTTAATTACAGAAACGTTAGATTTACATAAGTATTTAGATCGTTTACTAAGTACTTTGTCGAAACACCTTTGGCAGTGATTACAGCCTCGAGTCTTCTTGGATATGATGCTACAAGCTTGGCACACCTGTATTTGAGGAGTTTCTCCCATTCTTCTCTGCAGATCCTCTCAAGCTCCTTTCAATCCTCTCAAGCTCTGTCAGGTTGGATGGGGATCATCACTGCACAGGTCTCTCAATCGGGTTCAAGTCCGGGGTCTGGCTGGGCCACTCAAGGACATTCAGAGACTTGTCCTGAAGCCACTTCTTCGTTGTCTTGGCTGTGTGCCTGGTTTTTGCTCTGATATGCACTTCAAACTGTGGGACCTTAAAGAGACAGATGTGTGCCTTTCCAAATCATGTCCAATCAATTGAGTTTACCAGAAGTTGTAGAAACATCTCAAGGATGATCAATGGAAACAGGGTGCACCTGAGCTCAATTTCAAGTCTCATAGCAAAGAGTCTGAATACTTATGTAAATACATTTGCAAAAATGTCTAAAAAGCTGTTTTCACTTTGTCTTTATGGTATTGTGTCTAGATTGATGGGGGAAATGTATAATTTAATCCATTTTAGAATAAGGCTGTAACTTAACAAAATGTTGAAAAAGTCAAGGGGTCTGAATACTTTTCGAATGCACGGTATATGGATTTACACAGCAAATGGCCTGGGACATGGACTTATGATAAGACAAATGTTTGTGTTAATTATTATTGTGTAAAAAAAAAAAACATTGATCAATGTACATGCACAAACATATATATTGAAACAAACATTTTTTTAAATTCACCTGTAATAGAGCATGCTGGGAAATATGATAATGATGGACATGGTTTTGGTTCAAAGTGATGTGGGAGTTTCAGGCCCCTGCATCAGGGTAAAACTAGTTGCTCAAACTAAGGCTTATGTAATATGTTTGGTATTGTGTCAAATAAAAATGCTAATTAATGGTAACTTAGGAGCTCAGTTGGTGATGTCCACAAGATTAAAAGTGGATTAATGTAACGGTTATGTCTCTGTCCGTAATAAATACTGTCAAGGGTAGTATACAATTTACTCGAAAGGCAAGGAACTTACACTAAGCAGCGTTAATATTTTTTATTTTTTTACTTTGGAAAATTTGCTGTGTGGTATAGTGTCACAACTTATTTAGACTTATCTTTAAACAGAATCATTGGTTGATTGGTTTGTTTTGATTATCTACACCTGGGGCCTGTTCAGGAGTATTGTGTAGATCAAATATGACTGTCAAATAGATTGAAATATTGGAGGACATTGTGTGTGCTCTATTCATTCTCTTTCTATCTGCAACGTGCAGTTACAGATACAGCTCTGCCATTAGTTGAAGGTATTAAATCCAATAGTTTCTGAAAAGTGATCACTTCCTTAGATCTGTATGTGTGTGTGTGTGTATATATTAATTAAAGTAGTTGCTTTCTCAGATCTGTATTCAAACAGTTAAAAAAAGTAGTACTTTTTTCAAATAGTTGTAGTCACCTCCAACGGGACTATTTGTTGCGCCCAAAAAAGTATTACTTTCCACAAAGCACATTTTAAAATATAGTTATCCCAGATCTAAGGTTTTTCCATAAGGAATAGCAATGAGACATGGGAGAGTGATTTCAAATTAATTGAAAGCCCACTGAGTGGCATGAGCAAACAGCGTGAGTAAAACACATACACAACAAAACAACAAACCAAGCTGGTGATTAGAGCACTGGGAGTAAAAAGGACTTGACACAAGTTGATACTGGAAGATAGATGACCTGAAAACCAGAGCATAACACAGTGACAACAGACTTCTTTTGAATACCCTGATACGCTACCACATGGGTTAAATCGAGACTTTGTGCTTCCAAAATAAGACTAATTTAGGCTAACTGTAAATAGGACAGGACAGTGACTACGTTGCACTTCTTTCAGTTTGCTGGTTCATAGAATAGGACGCATGTATAAGTATAGAAAACGGTAGGTGGATTTTTTTGCGTGATTATTCCTCTTCAGTCCAAACTTAACTTGTAGGACAACAACCTTCTCTCATTAAAGATGCCCTCAAACATGTTTTACATTTCAGCCAGTAGTGAGACAAAACGGGTCCCCGTTTTTTGTGTACTACATCATCCATTTGTGTACTACATCATCAAATTAGTTTGATATATTTCACATTTTGCAATTTGTGCAATATGTTACGAATGTGTTGTTTTTCAGATCCCGGAAGAGTGCATCTAAGTTGTCCATACATATTCCATGCTTTCTCTGGGTTTTCGGTATTCGGGATAAATCCTGGATCTTGTTCAGATTGTTCCAAAATACTTTCAGATGTTTACTCATACTGTACGGCCGTCAATTTACTTCCTTTGCCACCAATAGTTGTAGCAGCCAAGACAGTGTTGTGCCACCGAGGTCGCATCATCCCTTTCTGACAGTGTAGGTGAGGTCTCTGTCTCCTGTCTTACACAAGAAGTCTGCAGGCTTGGCATCACGGCAAAGGCTCTCTGTGATAGCTCGCTATGTTTGCTGTGAGGATCAGAGTCTTAAATGCTGGAGGGAACGGAGGAATAGATTTGGACACAAACAGTCCTATTCCCCAAGGCCTTGTCAATGGCAGGATTAGGATTAGACCCCCCTCTCTCTCTCTCTCTCTCTCTCTCTCTCTTTCTCTCTCTCTCTCTCTCTCTCTTTAGGATTAGACCCCCCCCCCTCTCTCTCTGTCTCTCTCTCTCTCTCTCTCTCTCTCTCTCACTGCCAAGAGTTTCATGGAAACAGGGTAGGGGAGAGGAATTCTGCACAGCAAGGTCCATCCCTCTCTCACCCAGGGGCGGACTTAGTGATTTGGAGGCCCCAGGCAGAGGCCACTCTGATTTTCTTTTCAATATCGACCAATGGCAAAAATTATTCTTCATTTTAGGGCCTTTTTAATAATTCTAGCACAGATACACACTGCAACTAAGTTTCTATGTTCATGAGGCTAATAATAAAATATGTCAAATGACTTGAATATTAATATTTTTTATTTGCATCAAAAAGTGAGTGAAATGCATAAGAACGGTATTGGAAATTTCGAGAAAACATCAGGGACGATCATCAGGTAATAATTGTGTGTGTATAAAAAAGATAAGCATTGTTTTCAATTGAGGTTTTGTCACAGTCCTTTTATGCACTGCGCAGCTCATGTGCATCATAGAGGAAAAATGCAAGACATGTATGTGTTTCAGAGAGTCATCAATTTCAGGAATGCGGTCATAATAGCTAATAGACTTAACCTTTCAGAAGCTAGAGCCAAATTTAGTTGAAGAAACTGCTTCATTTGTCACACCCGGACACGGTCACAACCGCTAAATATCGCAAAATCGAGGTTACTCACGGGCAGAGGAGGGTCTCGGGCAGAGGAGGAAGGCAAGATAACAGAGAATTCCTGTGAAAAGAAAATATTCCAAGTAGACAAGGCCCCTGATGATGTGAGGCCTCAGGCAATTGCCTGATTTGCCTAATGATAAGTATGCTACTGCTTCGACTTTCGTCTAGCTCCCTCTCTTGAGAACTGTGTCCTTGGTCCTTCAGTGTGGTGTTGTCAAGAGGATGTGTGCCTTTTAATAGTGAATGGACCACACACAGACACTATCTGATAACGTCATCTGTAATTGGTTGTCATCGTGTTTACCACCCTGACAGCCGTCTCTAGTCCCTCTTTGGTGGTTTATTCTCTCCACCATTGTTTCTCAATTTTTCTAGTAGAAAGAGAGTAGTGTTTCAATATGACTCAGGGACACTTTGTCCATGGCTGAGATATATGAGTCTCCAACAGAAAAACCTTCATTCTGTCAGTAGGGCTTTGGTCCATCGTGGGCACACTTGTGACCGACCGACCGCCTCGATTCAGTCTTATATAGCAACATTTGAAATGGTGTTTTTTACATTGGATAAAGTAGAGACTCATGTTCCAGAAGGCATTTCTGCCCAAAGAAGTATTTTGATAGAAAAATCATGTTTACGTTCAAATGCCACTCCTGTGAAGTAGTGATGTGCGACATATTCCTAGTTTCCTGAAACTAGTCACTTTTAGTCTACCAAACTACTCATTTTGTGTGATAAGATTAAAAGAGATGTTTAAAAAAAAGAAGAGATGTTAGCCACACATAACATTGTCATCTATCTTAAGGTCATCTGACTGTTAAATAGCCATCACTAGCCAGCTTCCACCCGGTTATACCCAGTTGAGAAAAAATTCGTATTTATAATGATGGCCTACCCCGGCCAAACCTGGACGATGCTGGGCCAGTTGTGTGCCGCCGTATGGGACTCCCAATCAATGACTGACAACTGGGCCAGTTGTGAGTCAGCCTGGAATCAAACCAGAGTCTGTAGTGATTTTAGCAGTGAGATGCAGTGCCTTAAACTGCTGCGCCACTCGGGAGCCTAACATAATCATATATTTGGAATTACTGGCCACTTTAATCATTTAATAATGGAACACGAGTCACTTAAAGTAAGGTTAAAATAATGTTGACTCATCTCATATGTATATATTGTATTCTATTCCACTGTATTTTAGTCAATGCCACTCCGACATTGCTTGATCGAATATTTACATATTTTTTAGTTCCATTCTTTTACTTTTAGACTTGTGTGTATTCTTGTGAATTGTTAGATACTACTGCAATGTTGGAGCTAGGAACACAAGCATTTCACTACACCCGCAATAACATCTGCTAAATATGTGTATGTGACCAATAACATTGATTTGATTAGTACAATAAACTGTCTCATTTTGTAGTAATACTTTGCTTACAACTGAGTTTGCTTAAAAACTGTAATAACCTTGAGTCATACAAGTTCAAATAAGGGGTGCTTATGGTGCTTATATTTGTTTTACACATGTACAAGTGTGTGGCATGAAATGTAAATGTATTATTTGGAATTATCTCATAACATGCGCACACATGCAAACTGATGCCATAAACACTCTCTGTACTGATGCCACTGCACAGACTGGGCATAGGTACTCTCTGTACTGATGCCACTGCACAGACTGGGCACAGGTACTCGCACAGACTGGGCACAGGTACTCTCTGTACTGATGCCACTGCACAGACTGGGCATAGGTACTCTCTGTACTGATGCCACTGCACAGACTGGGCACAGGTACTCTCTGTACTGATGCCACTGCACAGACTGGGCACAGGTACTCTCTGTACAGAGCCATGTTATTTTTCTATTGTTATTTGTTATTCACTGTGTATTTATTCCTCATGTAACTATTTCAATGTTTTATTTTTATCTTTAACTGTTGGTCTACGACACGTGTTGTTTAAGAAGCATGTGACAAATACAATTTGATTTTCATCTGATTGTGTTATGTAATTGTGTTTGATATCTTTGTAAGCTGTGGCCTCATCATGACACCCTGTCAAAATATAGGTTAAATAAATACATCTGTATTCGCTAGATTCCAATGACCAAGTTTTAATTTTTTATGGCACATGCACAAGTACGGTGAAATGCCTTTCTCGCAAATGCAAAACCCAACAATGCAATAATCAATAACAATGGATTTCTAGAAAAAAAACTGAACAAATAAGAATAGGAAATATGAAATACACAATAAAGTTAAGTAAGTAAGCATTCTATATACAGGAAATATTTAAAAAGTCAGTTCCAGATACTGGAGTTATACAGGTAGATATTTATAGGGGTAAGGTGACAGAGATACTGGAGTGATGGAGGTAGATATGTATAGGGGTAAGGTGACAGGGATACTGGAGTTATAGAGGTAGATATGTATAGGAGTAAGGGGACAGGGATACTGGAGTGATGGAGGTAGATATGTATAGGGGTAAGGTGACAGGGATACTGGAGTGATGGAGGTAGGAGTAAGGTGACAGGGATACTGGAGTGATGGAGGTATATATGTATAGGGGTAAGGTGACAGGGATACTGGAGTTATAGAGGTAGATATGTATAGGAGTAAGGGGACAGGGATACTGGAGTGATGGAGGTATATATGTATAGGGGTAAGGTGACAGGGATACTGGAGTTATAGAGGTAGATATGTATAGGAGTAAGGGGACAGGGATACTGGAGTGATGGAGGTAGATATGTATAGGGGTAAGGGGACAGGGATACTGGAGTTATAGAGGTAGATATGTATAGGGGTAAGGTGACAGGGATACTGGAGTTATAGAGGTAGATATGTATAGGAGTAAGGGGACAGGGATACTGGAGTGATGGAGGTAGATATGTATAGGGGTAAGGGGACAGGGATACTGGAGTGATGGAGGTAGATAATGTATAGGGGTAAGGGGACTAAGCAGCAGGATATGAGATAAACAGAGTAGCAGCAGCTTGTATGTGAGTGGGTGTGCGTTTGTGGAGTCAGTATAAATATATGTGCATATCAAATCAAAGTTTATTTGTCTCGTGCGCCGAATACAACCTTACAGTGAAATGCTTAACCAACAGTGCAATTAAAAAAAAAAAATAGGTATTAGGTGAACAATGGATAAATCTTCTGATAGACTTGGGTCTATTTTTCTGCACGTCCTGTCTGACTGACGTGCCCAAAGTAAACTGCCTGTTACTCAGGCCCAGAAGCCAGGATATGGATATAATTGGTACCATTGGATAGAAAACACGTTGAAGTTTGGAATGTTAACATAATGTATGAGACTATAACACAATTGATATGATAGGAGAAAATCCAAAGAAAACCAACCCGATTTTCTTTTGAGATCCCATGCTCTTACAATGGAAAGCTATGGGTCATATGCAATTCCAGCTCCCAGTTTGCAATTCCTATGACTTCCACTAGATGTCAACAGTCTTTGTTCAAGGTTTCAGGCTTGTTTCTTCCCAAACGAGGAAGAATTTTGAGTTTTGGTACTGGGAGTCTGAGTTGGAAATCAGTCTGTGTGCGGGCGACGAAGAGGACGCGCACCTGCTTATTTTGCTTTACCATTGAACATACTTCTTTCCGTATGAAATATTATAGTTTAATTACATTTAAATAGAAATGTATTTTGAGTTGTTTTAACAAAGTTTAGTGGTAGCTTTTTCGATTCCTTTCTTTGTATGTTGAACGAGTGGATTACTCAAATCGATGACGCCAACTATACAGACTTTTTGGGATATAAAGGATTGCCTGGTGTAGAGGTCCTGGATGGCAGGCAGCTTAGCCCCAGTGATGTACTGGGCCATACGCACTGCCCTCTGTAGTGCCTTGTGGTCGGAGGCCGAGCAGTTGCCGTACCAGGCAGTGATGCAACCAGTCAGGATGCTCTCGATGTGGCAGTTGTAGAATCTTTTGAGGATCTGAGGATCCATACCAAATCTTTTTAGTTTCCTGAGGGGGAATAGGCTTTGTTGAGCCCTCTTCACGACTGTCTTGGTGTGTTTGGACCATTCTAGTTTGTTGATGTGAACACCAAGGAACTTGAAGCTCTCAACCTGCTCCACTACAGGCCCATCAATGAGAATGGGGGTCTTCTCAGTCCTCCTTTTCCTGTAGTCCACAATCATCTCCTTTGTCTTGATTATGTTGAGGGTTAGGTTGTTATTCTGGCACAACATGGCCAGGTCTCTGACCTCCTCCCTATAGGCTGTCTCGTCGTTGTCGGTGATCAGGCCTACCACTGTGGTGTCATCTGCAAACTTAATGATGGTGTTGGAGTCATGCCTGGCCACGCAGTCGTGGGTGAACAGGAAGTATAGGAGGGGACTGAGCGCGCACCCCGGGGGGGCTCCAGTGTTGAGGATCAGCGTGGCGGATGTGTTGCTACCTATCCCAACCACCTGCGGGCGGACCATCAGGAAGACCTGGATCCAGTTGCAGAGGGAGGTGTTTAGTCCCAAGATCCTTAGCTTAGTGATGAGTTTTGAGGGTACTATGGTGTTGAACGCTGAGCTGTAGTCAATGAATAGCATTCTCATGTAGGTGTTCCTTTTGTGCAGGTGGGAAAGGGGAGTGTGGCGTGCAATAGAGATTGCATCATTGGTGTGTCTGTTTGGGCGGTATGCAAATTGGAGTGGCTCTAGGGTTTCTGGGATAAGGGGGTTAATGTGAACCATTTCCAACCTTTCAAAGCACTTCATGGCTACGGACGTGAGTGCTACGGGTCTGTAGTCATTTAGGCAGGTTTCCTTAGTGTTCTTGGGCACAGGGACTATGGTGGTCTGCTTGAAACATGTTGCCATTACAGACTCAATCAGGGACATGTTGAAAATGTCAGTGAAGACACCTTCCAGTTGGTCAGAACATGCCCGGCGCACACGTCCTGGTAATCCTTGTGAATGTTGACCTGTTTAAAGGTCTTACTCATGTCGGCTACGGAGAGCGTGATTACACAGTCACCCGGAACAGCTGTATTTGCCTATTATGTGTGAGTGAGAGAATGATGGATTGAGTGTTTGTCTGAGTGTTGGTGTGACAGTTTGTATGAGTGTGCATAGAGCAAAGACTGAAATAAAAGGTCAATGAAGATACAAGGTTAGACTTCCTGCATGGAATTCTGGGGAAAGGCTGTGTGCTGATCAAGCTCTGTGACAATTTTGGCCAAAATTAAACTTCACAAGTTAAAAGTACATATTTGACCTTCCAAATCAGACTGGCAATGAGTAAGGATAAATATTCAAGTGAAAGACTGCATCAAAGAGACGATAATCCGCTATGTTTCACTGTGTTTAACACAGATTCCAGCCGAACTCTTAGAAATGATTAATCGTATGAACCAGTCAGGGGGGGTTGAGGAAAACATGTTATCCCAGATTCCCGAAGCCCTCATAACCTTAATTAATCGTATGAACGCGAGTCAGACAATTTCGGCCCCGACAACCCCGACAACGATAGAACAACCCGTAACGCCTAGGTCCGTAGAGTCTGAAACGCCACAATATGTTTTTGGGGAATTGGACAATTATCTAATAAATCTGGCTGCAGATGTTCAGGATAGACGTGTCAGGGTTGTTTACAGGAATAAATTCAACAATACAGAGATTCGACAGTTTTTCAATTTCCTATGTGTGAATCAGAATCTTGACTATGCTGTATTTTACATGATGATAATGGACACTCTGAATGACCTGTTAGAAACAGCAAGAGATTATGACGAACCTCGTGATGTCTTACAGTTGGAAATATGTGGAGATAATAATTCAGTATCTCCTATTTTACCCAATGGCGAAGCAGATCTTGAACAATTTACAGCGCTGGTAGAACGCCTTGTTCAGTCAAATTTAGCCATCATAGCCGATCGAACCCTACAGCTTGTAGTGCAAATAATACGTCAACCACAGGGGGGCGGGGGGCAGAGAAGGAAGCTTGATAGCCTAATGCAGTCAGAAATCATAAGCAATAAAAGGGCCTACCTCATAAACGTTCACAATCCCGATAATAAGCTATGTTTTGCAATAGGCCTAGCGCATTTACTTAACCCCGGATGTACTGATCTGACGGCATTGCAAAAGGCTAGAGAGATCCAAACGGCGGTGGGTCTCGGGATCCATGAAGGCGTGGCATTCTCAGACATTGTCAAATTTGAAAACCTTCTGAATATCAAGATTGTGGTTTTGTACCACAGTAGAGCTAATGCAGCTCTCTTGAAGTTCCAAAACACCCCCCAACCGCACCCCCAGATTCTGTACTTTTATGTGCAAAACGAACATTACTATGCCGTTACAAACGTCACGGCGTTCCTAGGGGCAGCCTATGTGTGTAGATCCTGCCATACCGGCTACAGCCGAAAGGGGGGGCACTCGTGCCGTTATAACTGTTCGGTATGTCAGGATGCCGAGTGCCCTATGCAGACCCTAAACTTGACACCTTGTGAGGATTGCCATCGCACATGTCGTTCGACCTACTGTTACGATAAACACAAAATTGAAACATGGCACCCTAAGGCCGGTAAATCTGTAAGCATTTGTGCCATTAACAAGAAATGCCCAAAATGTCATTGCAATTACAGCCTTAAAATAGATAGCCCTAAACCACATGTTTGTGGAATCCTACAGTGTCCAATCTGTAAAGGGGGTCTGAAAAGCAGAAATGCTGAAGTGGTTCAAGAAGTGACACACGAGTGTTATATTCAGCCCTTGGCTGAAGATGAACCTTCAGAGAAATATGTGTTCTATGATTTTGAGACAAATCAACAATCGGGGATCATTTGCCTATTTTTGTATCTACCATGACATTCACGGGGGAAAAGTGGTCTGCAGAAGGATCCAATTGTGCACTACTCTTTCTAAAACATTTTAGAAAACCACAGTACCGAAACTTTACGTTCATAGCGCACAATGCTAGAGCCTACGACTCGTACCTTCTTCTGAACCCCTTGATAAAGCAAGGCATAGCGCCGAGGGTCCTAGCGCAAGGGAGTAAAATCCTGTGTTTTGTAGATCCCGCCTTCAACCAGAGATACATTGACAGTTTAAGCTTCTTACCCATGAGATTGGCTCAAATGCCAGAGGCCTTGGGTTTTGAAAACTCTGTGAAAGGCTGGTTCCCCCACTTCTTCACATCTGAGGAGAATCTACACTATATAGGATCATATCCCAGCCCAGAAATGTATGGGTGTGATCAAATGTCTCCCAAAGAGCGAGAGAGATTCATGACTTGGTATGAGACAGTAAGACATGGCACCTTTGATTTCCATAAAGAGATGGAATCATACTGTGACAATGATGTGGTTATACTTCGTGAAGGATGCCTCAGATTCAGAGAAGAGGTAATCAAAGATGCAGGTATTGACCCTTGGAGTTGTACAACGATTGCATCGGCATGCATGAAAACATACCGTACACACTATATGCCGACATCCTCTATAGCGATCCCCTCGCCTGACAACTACCGACGCCAGTTCAAGGCCTACTCTAGTGGGTCCATTCAATGGCTAGAGTATATGGCCCAGGATAAAGACATTTTTATTCAACATGCTTTGAATCGAGGGGAGAAGGCGTTTGGCTCTTACCATGTAGATGGCTACACCAAGATTGACGGGGTTGAGACCGTGTATGAGTACAACGGTTGTTTCTTCCATGGTTGCAAATCTTGCTTTGTGCCCCAGAACATATGTGTCCTAACCCAAAAGACTTTTGGGGAAATGTACCTAGAGTTTCAAGACAAAGTTGATTCGTTACAGGCTACTTACGGTCTAAAAGTGGTTGTTTTGTGGGAGCACGAATGGACAGCCCTCAAAAAGTCTGATCCTCATGTTCAAGCATTCCTTTCCAGCTTTGACATCCCAGAACCTCTGGAGCCAAGACAGGCCTTGTATGGCGGCCGTACCAATGCTTTGACATTGAGGTATGTAGCGCAACCCGACGAGACAATAGGCTATGTGGATTTTACATCCCTTTATCCGCATGTAATGAGTTCCTCATGCTATCCTATAGGTCATCCTGAAATTATTCATCGTGATTTTGACTTACCTCAAAACTATTTTGGTCTGATCAAAGCAACAGTCTACCCTCCAAGGGGTTTGTTTATACCTGTGTTACCTTACAGGGGCCCTCAAGGAAAACTTTTCTTTCCCCTTTGTCGCACCTGCAGTGAAAACATACAACAAAACCCATGTGATCACACAGATCAAGAAAGAGCACTGACAGGTGTATGGGTCACAGCTGAATTCTCTAAGGCTTTAGAGATGGGGTATCGTGTGGCCAAAATCTTTGAAGTATGGAACTTTCCAAAGAAATCAGACACTCTTTTTAAAGAGTACATCAAGACCTTCTTGAGATGTAAGCAAATGGCTTCAGGCTATCCTGCATCGGTCACAGATCAAGAAAGTAAAGACAGGTACATTCAAGACTATCATGACAGAGAAGGCATCCTTCTTGACCCTGACAGAATAGAGGTCAACAAAACCAAACGAAATGTGTCGAAATTGTACCTAAATTCGCTTTGGGGCAAATTAGCGCAGAGGTGTAATATGTTGACAACGTCGATTATTAAAGACCCTGAAGAATTTTTGGAATTCATTTTTTCGGACCAATACGAAATTTCACATTTTTCATTCTTGAGTCAAGACATTGCCTTGGTGCAATGGCGACGTAACAAGAAGTGGGTTCTACCCCCGGGTAATGTAAATGTGTTTCTTGCAGCATTTACCACGGCCTATGGCCGACTTGAACTGTACAAGCTCATGGAGCAGCTTCAGAGGCGGGTACTTTACCACGACACAGACTCTGTGGTCTATGTAAGCAAACCAGGGGATTGGAGCCCCCCACTCAGCAACTATCTGGGTGGCTTAACGAGCGAACTCGCAGAGGGTGACCATATCACAGAATGGTCATCCTGTGGGCCCAAAAGCTATGCTTTTAGAACGTTAAAGAATCACGTGGTATTGAAAGCCAAAGGAGTGACTCAAAACTATGAAAATGCCCAGCGTGTAAACTTGGAATCAATCACACGCTTGGTCGAGGGGTTCCTAAATGACAGGAATAGTGACTTGGAGATTTTGAGCTCCTACAAAAAGATTGATAGGGATAAAAAGGGCTTCCATCTGAGGAATGCCCCACTCATTAAAAGATTCAGGGTCGTCTATGACAAGAGAGTGCTTTTGCCTGACGGGACTACATTGCCCTATGGCTACTGACTTATGCTACAGGCCGCAGTGTGTCAGGCGTGACTCAAAAACTATGAAAAAAAATACACCTCGTGTAAAAACTAGGAATCAATCACACGTTTGTTTGAGGGTGGTTCTAAATGACAGGAATAGTGACTTTGAGATTTAGGAGCTCCTACAAAAGATTGTTGTGTATAATAAAGGGCTTCCATCTGAGGAAGGCCCCACTTACTAAAAGATTCAGGGTTGTCTATGACAAGAGACTGCTTTTTGCCTGACTGGACCACATTACCCCTTTGGGTGTTGACTTATGCTACAAGCTACAGGGGTCTTAAAGCTTAAGATATAATGACTGCTGTAGAAGGTTTTGACCCCCGGTTGCAACTACCATTTTCGGCCTTAATCGCAGGGCCTTCGAATAGTGGTAAAACTTGCTTTGTAAAAAGTATTTTAGAGAATTCTGAACATGTGTTATCTCAAAAGCCTGATAATGTTGTGTGGTGTTATTCATGTTATCAACCTCTGTATGATGAATTGTTGAAGACAATAAAAATCAAGTTTGTTGAAGGAATACCTGATACCCTGTCTGATGATGAACTTTTACCTCCTCATAAAAACAATCTGTTGGTTTTGGACGATATGCTATTTGCAGGTAGCGAACATCCCGAAATTGCCCGAGCGTTTACCCAATATACGCATCATAGAAACCTGTCCGTGCTTTACTTGGTGCAGAATGTGTTTCACCAAGGTAAAAATAGCCGCACCATCAGTTTGAACGCCAATTTCATGGTTTTGTTCAAAAATCCTAGAGACAAACTACAAATTAACACTCTAGCTCAGCAGATGTACCCGGGAAGGAAATCCTACTTTATGGAGAGCTACGAGGACGCAACCCAAGCGCCATTTTCTTATTTAATCGTGGATTTAAAAGCAAATACTCCAGAACACCTGAGGCTACGAACCGGTCTGTTCCCGTGGGAGTGGCCGGCTGTGTACATTCCTAAAAAAAAGTAGCCGCTATGTCTCTGCGTTTAAAAATAAACTTGCCCCTCTTGAGAAGCCTAGTTGGGGCTACATCTAATGAACGGAAGGCCATCTTGGGTCACTGTTCTTCAGATCTCATATTATCCCTATGTGAGATTGCTTTGAATCTTCTCAAAGGACGCATTCCACTCACCCTGACACAATTGAAAAAATTAAAGAGACAAAAGACCTCGATCAAGCTCTTTGCCAATAAAAGGGTCAGTCTTCAAAAGAAACGACATAGCATACAACAGTCTGGCGGTTTTATTCTACCTTTACTAAGTATAGCCGTGCCCTTCATCACCAGCCTTATTGCAGCCCGACGTGGTGGTTGAACACATAGGGTGATGGCCAATAAAATGTATCTGGTGCCACAACAAGAGTTGGATAGACTTAAAAAAACAAATGCAGGGGCCCCCGAAAATATCAGACAAACAGCGGAAAATGATTTGGATACGGCCATGAAGGATATTTTGAATCAAAAAGGATTGAACCCCTATGATAAGGTCCAAAAATACACAAACCTCTTGCAAAGGTATTTGTCCTTGGTGAAACAAGGGGAGAGAGAGACAGGCCATTTAACTATTTCCCTACAGGACCCTTTAAAAGATGACGAGCCTCGCGAGAGCCATGCCCCTGTAAGGCCGGTACCTGCGAGCTTACCATCTGAAGATCAAATGCCTGTTGAAGATAAAGTTATGCATGACTTGTTAACCCATGTTCCGGCACGTAACAGGAAAAATGTTAGCTACATTATGAACAAGCTAAAAGACTCAAATGGGGCAGCTACTTGGAATGACAAAGGAGAGTTTATCCTTCAGGGGGCTGTTGTCAAGGGTTCACATATACTTGACTTGCTTAAAAGTACCACATCTGCCCACAAGGTGGCTGATGACCGAAGACCTCCAGGGTGGCTTCAGTTTCTTAAGGCCCTGGCCAGCCTCAACATACCCCTCTCGGGTGTACCCAACTATAAGATTCGGCAACAGATTCACTCTTTAAAACACAAACCGTCACCGAGATACAGCACCCCTAAAGATGCCCCAAAACCCTCGCATCCTTATGAAATGAATGACGATAACCCATTTACCCCCCTGAACGCCTCTGGACCTTTCCCTAATCCCGATCTCTCTGGGTGGTTAGCCTTTTGAATGACTTTTGAATGACTATGATTAAATTCAATAAATTTTATTTGAAAAATAAGCAATTTAACATTTGTGGCATTCTTGAAACATTTGGCGTGAGCATACGCCTTGATTACACGTTCTTAGAGGATACACATTTGAACACTTTTGATATTTTCTAACAAAACAAGCTACAACTTTATCATTACTTCTTAAATCATCCTTATAAAGAGACATAACATCTTCAAAAGAAACTCCCGGGCTCTTTGGCATAGGTAGAATACACAGTGTTGACCGCATGTCGTTGAAAGGGTATCTTGCACCTGTTTGATATTGTAGTATATCTTTGAGCCATTTTTGGTCAGAAATTCTTTACTAGATTTGGGGAAATGTGAAAAACCGGGTGGGAAACCATAGGAATCAAAAAAAGTTGAGATTTTTCTTCCTCCTTCCTCTTCTAAGGTCACAGCTAGCCAATGTTCACCCGGCATGTTTTTAGGATGGGTATTGACAATAAACATTGCAGGCCGCACCTTCCATTTCTCCATAGGTAATTCATCACAAGCCAATACTCCGCAAAATTGTTTTCCAATCAGTCGGCTCATCAGCCCTTCCAACTCTTGGGTATTCATGTCTTTTGCTCAACGATCCTTAATAATAATCTACTAAAACCTGTCTTCGGCTATTCACCTCCAAGATTGAATCAGAGCAGGCATAAACAATCATGCTAACCGTACAGGCTAAAGGTGTACGGAAACGCATTTCCAGCCTGAGGTTACCTTGGGACACCACAGAAAGATTTCCTGAGGTGTCATCATCTGGGGATAAATTGAAAGCATACATTGTGTAACCCTCGGCAAAATCATTTCTGTCAATAGGTAAAAGAGATCTTTTAGATGCCTCCCGGTAGCCAGGAATAGATTGTAAAATTCTCGCACAGATATGTTGTTATTAAATTGCGGTTGGAAAGCCTTAGCAGGGACCTGACGTCCGTCCTGACACAGAGCGACATACTCTGCATTGAAGTGTTGAAAATTAAAGGGGTTTTTATTTAAGCTGCCCGTATTGGAGGCGTGATCAACCAAACCTATAACTACGTATCGCGGTAAAGGGCCTAGAAATAGGTTTTCTTGACTGCAGATTCTGCTGCCCACAGGTATGCTAAAGGTTTTCATGGTAATTCTTTGGAGAGGGTAAAGGGCATTTCCTTTCAGCAAAGCCTGTGAGTGACCCAGACGAACTGCCGGAGATACCGATACTTTTTAAATAAAAAGCGTGGCCCCCAACACTTTTAAGCTAAAGTCCCCATCCGTTGCAGACATTAGGCAAAACTCATCCTTGGCCCTGGTTAATTTTAGTCTTAAATCAACCGCATTTAAGAGTAAACGTTCTTGAAAGAAAATGTCAGAGTGTATAGGGCCTAGCAGATGAAACTCTCGAGATTCTGCACAGTAGCGAGCCCGGGCGGCCAGGCCTTTATTTGCACCTGTGGATGGGTCTGTCGATTCCATAGAGCCTCCTGCAGTATCCTTGCTAAAAAGCCCTGCGCTGAATTGGGTCTTGAGAGTGTCTTCAGAGTAGTTGAGTAAGCATTCCATGATGGCACGGTAGGGGTATGTGGCACTGCTTTGACTGATTAGCCGTTCCCCCAAAGTCACATCCACTTGGGAGAAGATGGTGGCCACTGGGTAATTAATGAGACTCACTTTGGCATCGTTTGCAATATCAGTACCATCTCTTTTGGTTACTTTTAGACGCAAATGCACCAAGGTGTTGTTGAGGTCCAGATAGTTGTCACCGTTGCCTGGTATGAAAAACTCTATGGGGCCGTTGTCTGTAATGGCAGAGAGTGGGGCTATCTCCACATAACTGGACCTCTCTACTGAATGTTGGGTTAAGGGGGCCGTGAAAAGATCGAGCTCTGTTTTTATAGCTTCAGAGGACATGCGGTGTAAAAGAGCCATGGTGCTTGTTCTTTTAGAAAATACTTCCGAGTATTCTTTTTACCGTTTTTGGTCCAGACCTCCTCACTTTACCCCGTCTTTGACTAACTGAGTTTCTTTTAACCGTTAACCGCCGTTTTTTAGGCTCAAGTCTTCGCCTTATACCTGGCGGTCTCTTATTCGGTCTTCGAGACAACATCATCAACCCCGAGCCTTCTTGACTCTCGACATCTGGTGACGCCCTTCTGTTTATCACATTGGCGACAACCTCACTTACTATATTTTTTGCTGCTGATTTTAAATGTGGTTTGGCTATGCTGAAGCCTCTCTTCATAAACGGTAAAACCATCCTAAAGAGATTACGAAATATCCCTCCGATCCCCGAACCATACATGGTGGGCGATCCATAATATCCTGGTAACCCATTACCCACTTGATCCACATAGTATGTGACATACCTGTTAGGGTCGAGATGTCGGTGTTCAATAATTTTAATTTAGATGTATTATGTACATAAAATATATAATACTAATATTATATATGTAGAGAGGTTTTGGTTGGTCTAAAGTGGAGTTTTACAATCGTTTTACCATAAGTAAATTCAATGTTTTCGTTCTGATCCGTTTTAAGCTCAACAAGAATGTTTTCAATATATTTCTTGCTTACAGGTACGTAGTGTGGCTTGTCGTAGGTGACAGTGACGATGTCCCCATCCTTTCCATCTATATGAACCGTTCTCAGGAGTGGCACACAGCTGTCTCCGACCCTTTGATAGGATATGATGTCGGTATACACAAATATGTTGTAAAATCCTGCATGTATATCCGCGGGGAATGGGAATAATTTATCTCTCACATACGTCCATGTATTGGGCCCCATCCCTAACATGTAGGCTAAATTACCACTGGTCTTTATCCCCCCGGAAGCATCTCCTGAGATTTGTACCCTTTTATTTATAGGGTTGTACATCAGGAATATTTCCATACTGTTCTGCGATAGCCGTTCATTCAACTCGGAGACGAGCCTTTCGACGGTTCTATAGAACCCTTTTTTAACCTTAATAAATTTAGCAGGTTCCGTTAACTTTTTGAAATAAAATTCCCGGTCCTTATCTTTGATATTATACCAGCTATGGGGGTATGTAATCTCGCTGAGCCCTACTTCCCAGGCCTCTGATAACTCTATAGGCTTTGGAAAATTGGTTGTATAATTAGAACTCTGATTATTACGATATATGTGTGCTGACGCATTACTGGGGAGAGTCAGGTAGAAGCCGCTGTGTTCCATTATGCCCTCCGTTGTACACCCGAATGAGGATGTATTTTATCATACATGGGGGTTTAAATTAACCCCTGATGCCTCCACTACATCCTTCTCTAATACCCAGCTGTTGAATTTTAGCGGCCAGTTTTTCCAGCGGACCAGCACCCATTTTTGACCTTTCTCTCTCTTTTGATCTAGAATCTCCTCTACGTGAAACACCTTGTCTTTACCAACCGTTACCTTCTGTAATTCCTACTCATAAAAAGATCCCTTTATAAGTTCCCCGTCATAATCTTTTAATATGTAGACCGGGGGTATGCGCGGCAGACATTCTGTAACCGTGAAAAGCTCATCACTGTATCCTTGCACGTATTTTTTATCGAAAACACCCCTCAACTTGGATATACGAACCAAGTCCCCCACAATAAATTTAAAATGTATTTTTTTTCTTACGGCGAAGAGGGAGCAAACCATACAGATTTTTAAAGACTTGAAAAGAGTTTTCCGAAGAGACTTCGGAGGGTTTCATCCTTATACTTTTATGATAACTATTGTTACACGCAATTACTAAATCTTGAACTATATCGATATATCTATGCGTGTTGTGCGCTGTAAAATAGAGCCACATCCTCTCCTTCAGAGTCCTGTTAAAGCGTTCAACCACAGAAGCTTTCAAATCCGATCCTGTAGCAAAATGTACTATATTGTGCTTTTTCATTAGTTTCTGAAAGGTCTTATTAAAAAATTATTTTCCGCCATCGGTCTGCACTTTCTTGGGGGCGCCTCCTTCCTTCAAGATAGAGGCAAATGCCCTGGTCACCTCAGCGCCGCTCTTATTCTTTAAGACCCGGACAAAAGCTATTTTAGAGAAAATATCTATGACCGTTAGCATGTAGCGGTTTCCTTCATTTTTATCTGCAAGGGCCTGCATGTCACATAGATCCGCCTGAAATTGGGACAATGGGTGTGTAGAAAAAACTCTATTTCTAGGAAAATGTTTTCTCACGGGTTTATGTAGAGTGTGCGCATCTTGTTCGGATAGCCACTCAGTGACTTTAGCATCGCTTAACCTGTGACCTGTTTCTTCGGCTAAAGCGCTGTAAACGCTCCTTACCACCATAAGACCCCGGGTTAGAGGGATTATAATAAATGTTTTTCAAAATCTGCTCTGCCATCCTTCTTGCCTCTCTGAGGTACAATAATGTTAATGAGCCACTTTCAAATAACAACAACATTTCATTTTCATTTTTGGGATTTTTATTTTCATGAAAACATTAGGTATTACGTATACAGACAATCCCTAATTCGTTGCAGGATACATGCCCCCCCTTTCTCTATGATCGAATCATGTAAAACCTTGTATATTTGGGTTAGATTAACAGGTTTGTTTCGCTGAATTTTTACAACAGACACATCCGCTATAAAAGTATATAAACAACAAATATGATACATGGTACAATTAAAGGGTGTTTCAAACAAATAAAGTAAAATCTTAGACAAGGTTGTTTCTAGTTCTTCAGAATCACCACCAAGCCAGGTTACCATTTGTGTCCATTGTAGAACCTCGCCAGCATGGCGTACATGAGTCATGATTTGGTCCATTTTCAAAACACGCTCTACATTAGCCCCGGAATTGGGGGGGACGAGACATTGTTCACTTTATTTTCAATAATTTGATGCATAACACTTGTAAGTTCTCTCAAAAGAAAAAATGTATTTATTCTATCTAACATCGTATACATATAGTTACCCATTGCTCTACATCTAAATAACAAAAATGTCACTCGGGCTCTTGGGGTTTATTGAGCCAGAAAGCCAACACATCCGACACCACAGCCTCCCTGTATTTGTTATCCTCCACCAGGGTGTGTCGGATTTCTTTGAGTTTCTGGTGTATGTGAATCGCCTCCTTCAGCTCGTGTAGGAACGCTTCGGTTACCCCGTAAACTCTGGGGATAGACGGCACAAGGCCCATCGCCTCCAGGGCTCTGACCAGCGATGGTATAAACCGGCGGGACCAAAGTCTTTTCACCAGCGCCTCAAAATTGTTGAAGAAGTAGTATCTTGGGGGATCGTATAGGCAGGGGTGCCTTTGCTGGCTGGGGTGATTAATCTCACAACCGATGCATTGTTCTCGTATATATTCTCCAATCACCACGTCTAAAAGCGCGGCTACTGAGGCCTTGATTGTGTCAACAAAAATAGTACTGACCACCCCATCAAACACGTCCTCAGGTTGTGTACAGGTAGGGGTGTCGAGGGTCTTGCCAGGGGGAGTAGAATGGAGGGCTGCGAGGCATACAATCCTTAGTGTCGGGAGCCCAGGCCGTTTCGGAGTTCGGGTATGCGTTAGGAATATCCATGGTCAATGCGTAGGTTAAGAACTGTAGGTTTTAAGAACCAGCCTTTTATTCTTGAACCAACCCTCGGGGTATCTGGGCGGGGTTAACAACACAGCTTACCTCGCTTTCTTTGGGGCTGCCTCTCCTGACGTTGTATCTTCTTGGGGTTGCTTTGAGTCGTAATCCTCAGGATTCGTATATATTATGCACTTCTTTATCCGTACAATGCTCTGGCGCTTTTGGCTCTGTACAAACAGAGAGTCCAACAGCTCCAACATTTGCAATTCCATTAAAGGCCAGCTTTTAAGGGGTATAAGCATTCGAAGCCGGAAATCCCGTCCGAACCGCCAGCCCTGATGTTTTGGTTTCGGATTTCCGCGGTGCTGACGTAAAATTCCACGCACCCGCAAGGCCGTCCATTTATACGTTGTAATTTAACTCTGTGAAATACTCTTCCTGAGGTGTCCGGGTACCTTCCCAACGGGTCTCGTAGCCTGTGAACAAGCTGTAACCCTTGGTGATACGGCTCAGTTCGGGACACAAAACCTGTCGAAAAACCGTCCAGTCTTCAACATCATAAGTCACGCCTAATTTCTGGTCGGTATATTCTTCTCCTTCGGCCAACGTATAGAGTTTCACGCTACAGGCCAAGTAATCAAACAGATGCCCCCAATGCTGTCCATTAGACATCAACACTTCATCTTTCAGCGCCGTTGCGGGCGGTATCTGGGTTCTATACACGTTTAAAAACCGCTTTTTTGGTGCATCGTATATTGCGGCTGTATACTTTGCCCTTTCTCGATGTTTCAGACGCGGTCCTGCCTCCGAGGCTACAGTCATCACAGCTTTGCCACTGATCGCAAAATCCATGTTTAAAAAATAGGGTTTACGGTTCTGGGTTTCGAAAGCCTTGTTCTGGACATTTATAATGCTGAGGCCCCAGCGCTATCTATAGCCCCAGACATTCCTGCTTCATAGATAACAACCATAAGGGAGATAAAACTGGGGGTGGAGGGGGGGCATGGGCCCAAAAGTTCAAACACCCTCTAACACATGACCACACGAACAGGGGGGGCGGGGCGGGGGCACATATTCTGTACAGGTCATCAGGTCATAAGGTCAAATCAATCAAATTTGACAGGCGCCGTATCCTATTACTCTCTCACCCCACTCAGCAAAATGTCAATCTCTATCGATGCCACGAAAGCTACTCTAGGAACGGATGACCCGTATTGAAAAGAAGAATGAGGAACATGACGAAAAGTTAATACAACAATACCAGGCTATTAGCTACCTGATGGGCCAGGTAGAGGAATTGCAAAAGAAGGGAGACTTGTTGGAAAACTTTTTGCGTCGTAATAATATTATACTTTTTGGGGTCGAAACCAATGCAGAAAGGGGGCAGAAAATGTCTACATTTGTGGACAAGATGCCCTCTCTATGCTGGCTCATCTCGAAACGAAACAGGATATAATGCAGCTGTCGAGAACCAAGGGAGAACTATTCTACAAAGACAAACGCATATCTATCTTCAATGACTATTCTGCAGAGCTATTGTGGAAGAAAAAGGATTATGAGGGGATCAAGAGAGAACTGGCAGCTGACAACATCACATACTCTCTGATGAGAGTATGCGAAGCTGCTTGTCACCCATGAGAGCAAGACCCACATCTTGGATTCTGTAACTGATGTCGAGTCCTTCCTGAGCTCCATTGGGATTACACCACCTTCCAGATTCGAGGACAGGGTCAGGAAAATATGCCCACAATGTGGCAAATTGTTGGGCCCAGAAGAGACAGAAGGACCCTAGGCCTAAGAAGGAGCCTAAATCTACTGTGTAAAACTGTCCAGTCCACATTGACTACTGAAGCAACCCCTTCTCCTAAAGGACTTGAAACTACCTGGTTTTATGCTCATAATTGGGATATTATTAGAGGACTAATTCATCAATCTTTGACCTACAGTTTGTTGGGATGATAAGGTAATTATTCAATCTGGAAAAAACAGAATAATAGCCTGCTTTCCTCATTCCTACTTTCTCTTTTAGTAAGCTATAGAGTAAAGATTATCAATGTTTTACCTTGTTTTATGGCAATTACATATAGGCTACCCAAGTGTAGGTTAGTCAAAATATTAGCGTAAAATGTGCTGATCCTTTATTTATTTATACAAGGCTTTAGGATTACATTTAATTTCCAGCATTTAACCCTTACTGTTTAGGACAGCCTGCTTTAGAAGGAGAGACAGTTAGCCTGCCCACATATGCTTGTATTTTGCATTCTGTTCTCTTAATATTACTTGAGTTGGGAAAACATTTAATAGGCTATGGGGCTATATTTCATAGTTTTTAATGGAGTCTCATCCATGCGGGTCTCTTTATGGGCTTTTCCCCTTTTTTATTTCTAATTTATGTGTTTTTGCATCCAGGCTACTCTTTAAATGATAGGTCGCTGAAGTTTAAATTGTCTATTGATAAATATTAAGTCAGACATACTATAATATAGGCCGAACTGTTACTTAGTTTCTACAATTGCCCCACTACTGGGTCTTGTGAAGAACCCCCTTGTTTAAAGAACACCACACCACCAAGTTCTGCCACCCAGGAATGTGGCAGTCTACTTTTAATTTCACTGTTTATTCTAGTGGAGACACTTGTTTTCCTGTTGATGTTCTTGTTCTTTCTCTGTGTGTTTTGTATTGAAATTAAAAACAAAGGAGCATTTCTGTCTGCAGTTTTGGGTACAAGGAAAAGGTCAACTCAAATAAAGATCTATAGTTTTTTATATTGACACTTTAAACTGAAGTCACTTAACATTTTGATTTATAACGTGAAGGGCTTAAACTATGTGGTTAAATGGAAAAAATATTGACAGAGCTAAAACAAATGGATTGTGACATTGCCCTCATCCAGGAGACCCACTTATCAGATGAGGAGCACAAACTTAAACGCAAGCAAACTTAAGCACAAGCTTAAACGGGAATTGGGTAGGTCAGACCTTTTTCTCCTCTCACTCCACCAAAGAAATGGTGTTTGTATGTTGGTTAATACATTGAAAGATCAGGTAACTGATTCATGGGGTTGGTTTGTTATTGTTCAGGGCCTATTATTTGGCATGAATATTACTTTTGGTCATTTGTATGCATCAAATGATGATTACCCACAATTTATGAATAGATGTTTCTTAGAGATTGCTAAGCATTCAAATACACATTGTGTCGTTGGAGGTGACTTTAATTGCACATTTACTCCACATTTGGACAAGTCACGACTAGGTGGTCCCATATTATAGCAGTCTATAGCAGTTCAACTTCACTATGAAGAACAAGGGCTTATTGATATTTGGAGAAAGTTAAACCCAACAACAAAATATTATACTTTCTTTTCAAATCCTCATGACACTTACTCTAGGATATACTTTTTTCTTATCACTCAGACCTTAAGCTCATCAGGTAGAACACTGTATTATCAATGACATCACCATCTCAGATCATAGTCCGGTATCCCTAAAACTAAAGTTAAAAGATCGACAACCTGATACATACAGGTGGAGGCTAAACGCTTCTCTTCTTGGAGAAACTTCTTTTCTAAAGGTTATTCAAGCTGAACTTACAACGTTTTTGGAATTTAACTCAACAGAAGGTATCAGCCCAACCCTTTAATGCAAAAGTGCTAAAGCTTATCTTAGGGGTCAAATAATAGCCTATTCATCTCTGCAAAGAAAAGTATGTATACAAAAACTAGAGAAGATGGAGAGAGAAATCTCCCAATTAGAAGAAAGACCTAAGAAAGGGGATGGGGACACTAATTCAGTTGACTGCAACGAAAGGTGAGCTTAATATGCTTCTTACTTACACAGTGGAGAGTTCTGTACAATTTGCCCAAAATAAATACTATTCTCAAACCAGGAAAACCTCTTGGACTGCAACTTAAAAAGGATGCAGCTGAACATTGTATTCCCAATATCAGCTGTGCAGCTGTGCAGGGCAAAGTTACTTCTTGTCCCAAAGAAATACATAAGACAGTTGCTGAGTACTACGAGACTCTATACAAGAAACCTAAAGATGTTTCCTCTCTGGGGGACTTTCTCACACATTTGAAGCTGCTGTCATCACCCTGTTAAAGACGCCAGGTAAAGACCCACTAGACTGTGTTTCCCATAGACCAGTAAGTTGACTAAATAGTGACTCTAAAATCCTTACTAAGATTAAAACAAAAATAATGGAGGAAGTAGTAACACAATGAATCAATCCAGATCAAACCGGGTTTATTAAAGGATGTCACTCAACGTCGAATATTAGACAACTTCTGAATATTATCAATTACTCTAAGACTCAACTCAAACAAACAGTTATGCTATCTCTTGATGCTGAAAAGGCATTTGACCGCGTCGACTTGGTCTTTCTTTTAGCAACGTTAAAAGACGTTTGGTTTTGGGGAGCGCTTTTTGAAATGGATAGAGCTGATATATTCAAGTCCCAAATCATCTGTTAGAACTAATGGGAATATGTTGCATTCCTTTTCGCTACAACGAGGAAATCGTCAAGGAGATTGTCTCTCACCACTGTTATTTGCCCTTAGTATAGAACTTCTGGCGGAAGCTATTCGAAGTGCCAGAAACATTCATGGTCTGCAGGTGGGGCCAAATGAACACAAGATATCTCTATATGCAGACAATGTCATCCTGTACATAACAGAGGCTGAGACAACGATTCAAAATATATTCAAATTAATAGGTGAATATGGTGCTTACATCAGGTTATAAAATTAACTTTGGGAAAAATATTGCTATGATGACATTTGTTGATGATCCAGTATCAAAGACAACTACGCATTTAAGTGGACTGATACATGCATTACTTGGGTGTTAAAACTTGCTGAGGATAGGGGGCAGTATTTTCACTTTGGATGAATTGCGTGCCCATAGTGAACTGCATCCTACTCTGTCCTAGATTGCTAATATATGCATATTATTATTACTATTGGATGGAAAACACTCTGAAGTTTCTAAAACTGTTTGAATTATGTCTGTGAGTATAACAGAACTAATAGGGCAGGCGATCTTCCAAACAACGATTGAAATTCTGAATGTGGGTCAAATTTGCCGTCATCGCCCCTTCCTTTCCCAACAAGATATGGATCTGGTATCTATCTCTAGATATTCTGAATAATGCAAATTTGTATGGCTTAACCATTTTTAACAAAGAAATCAAAATTTCCCAACTGGCTGATGATACTACTCTTTTCTTAAGAGACAAAGACCAGGTCGCACATGCCCTTAATGCTATAACTGCATTTTATATTGCATCAGGATTAATGCTGAATGTTTCTAAATGTGAAATCTTATGTTTATTTGACTCTGATGATAAAGGAATTGAAAATATTCCTGTAAAGGACTGTGTTAAATATTTAGGAATACATCTGTCAAAAAACCACTTAGTCAGACAACATTTAAATTTCTCTCCTAAAATTAAGAGAACTAGAAAATATATTTAATAATTGTCTACAAAGAGATCTTTCTATACTTGGGAGAGTACTTCTGTCCAAGGCAGAGGGACTGTCTCGTTTTGTGTACCCATCATTATCGTTATGTGTAAATCCAGCTACTTGAAAAGAGATCAATAAGACCTTTCTTGACTTCATCTGGAAAAATAAGTCTCACAAACTAATAAAATATGTCCTTTCTAACCAAAGAGCTGAAGGCGTTCTAGAAGTGTTGGACTTTGTTGACATAAATAACACTTTCAAGATAAACTGGTTGAAAAAATGTTTGCTCGATACTGATTCAATATGGTATTTCATTCCAAATAATGTATTTAATAAATTGGGAGGTCTTCAATTTTTACTGAAATGTAATTATATTCCTGAAAAATTACCTGCTAAATTGGCTAGGTTTCACCAACAAGCTTTACTGGCCTGCAAAATATGTTTCCTGCCCTCATAAAGCTCTTTTGTGGAATAATTCAGACATAACTGTAAGGAATAAGTAATTGTTCTACCCCAGCTGGCATGAGAGGAATATTGACTTTGTCCTTGATATTTTTGACAACAAAGGTAATATTCTCACATATGAACAATTTATAACATCGAACGAGTTTCCAATACCTTTCAGAGAGTTTATTTCTGTGATCAAAGCCGTTCCCAGTGGTCTAACTACACTTATGAAAAGTCATCTTAATTTTGGGACTGATCACAAAGTTTATCCAGAACTCAGATTGGAAGGCGTGGGCTTACTTGAGAAATCTTGTTGTGATAAATATGTAAGACAAATTCTTCATTCACAAAACCAACTTACAACGAGAGAAAAGTTTTTCTGGAACATGCTTATTCCTGACATTGTCTGGAAAAATGCATGGTTAAGACCTTACAAATACTGTATACCAAACAAAGTTAAGAAAGTGCACTTCAACAATGTGTATAATACTTGTATGTTTGAGAAATTTTAATTATGAGATTTCTGTTGTTTGAATTTCGTGCCCTGCAATTTCACTAGCGGAACCCCCTTCCCAGAAAGGTTAAAATCCCCGCTAAAACCTTTACTCGCCTAATAGCAGTAATAGGCACATTTCTATGGAAAAATATTAGTTATAAAAACTACAGCTGTTAAACGCTGTTTGGCCTCCCTAACCTTAAATCACATTACTGGGTAGCGCAACTTAATCATCAACTCAATTCTATTGATAGGATTAAACAAAACCCAATTATTACTCTTACATTGAAGACATTGAGGGAAGTGCAATGCCAATATAAACAGAGTAATGACATTTCTAGTCACTCACCTATATTTCACAACACTGCATTTCTCCCTGCTACTATGTCCCAAGGATTTAGAGAATGGGAAGAGAGAGGTCTTTGTAGTCTCTCAGCCACTTAAAGGCTCAATTGTTTAATCATTTCTAAAAATGGAGGAATTCATTATATCCCAAAAACATTTTCATAGGTTCCTTCAAGTAAGGCCATTCATTGTTAAAAAGGGATTGTTACAAAACATGACTGAGCCGATTAAGCCGATTGACAAGATGATTGAATCACTTTATCAAGGGGAAAACATTGGAGCCGTTTCAAATTTTTATCACTATCCTTAACATGCCAATATTATCTTTAGATAATCTTAGGAACTCATGGCAGGTTGAATTACAGGTAAAGATATCAGAGGAGAGCTGGGGGTAAATATGGAAAACACTATATAAAGCCACTACATGTTACCAAACAAGGGAGTTTCAATTCAAAGCACTACATCGTATTTTTATGAGTCCTGATAAGCATAGTAAATTAAAAAAGGAATATTGTCTACTTGTTGGAGGCAGTGTGGATAAATAGGTACATTTGAAGTCAGACGTTTTCATACACCTTAGCCAAATTCAGTTTTTCACAATTCCTAGGAAAGATTTCCAGTCTTAGGTCAGTTAGGATCACGAATGATCAAGAATGTGAAATGTCAGAATAAGCAAGAATGATTTATTTCAGCTTATATTTATTATTATCACATTCCCAGTGGGTCAGAATATTACATACACTCAATTGGTATTTGGTAGCGTTGCCTTTAAATTGTTTAATAACTTGGGTCAAACGTTTCAGGTAGCCTTACACAAGCTTCCCGAAAAAGTTCCTCCTGACAGAGCTGGTGTAACTGAGTCAGGTTTGTAGGCCTCCTTGCTCACACACGCTTTTCAGTTCTGCCCACACATTTTCTATGGGATTGAGGTCAGGGCTTTGTGATGGCCACTCCAATACCTTGACTTTGTTGTCCTTAAGCCATTTTGCCACAACTTTGGAAGTATGCTTGGGGTCATTGTCCATTTGGAAGACCCATTTGCGAGCAAGCTTCATGACTGATGTCTTGAGATGTTGCTTCAATATATCCACATAATTTTCCTACCTCATCAAATCAAATTAAATCAAATGTATTTATATAGCCCTTTGTACATCAGCTGATATCTCAAAGTGCTGTACAGAAACCCAGCCTAAAACCCCAAACAGCAAACAATGCAGGTGTAAAAGCACGGTGGCTAGGAAAAACTCCCTAGAAAGGCCAAAACCTAGGAAGAAACCTAGAGAGGAACCAGGCTATCTGGGGTGGCCAGTCCTCTTCTGGCTGTGCCGGGTAGAGATTATAACAGAACATGACCAAGATGTTCAAATGTTCATAAATGACCAGCATGGTCGAATAATAGTAGGGCAGAACAGTTGAAACTGGAGCAGCAGCATGGCCAGCTGGACTGGGGACAGCAAGGAGTCATCATGTCAGGTAGTCCTGGGACATGGTCCTAGGTCCTCATGATGCCATCTATTTTGTGTAGTGCACCAGTCCCTCCTGCAGCAAAGCACTCCCACAACATGATGCTGCCACCCCTGTGCTTCACGGTTGGGATGGTGTTCTTTGGCTAGCAAGTCCCCCCTTTTTCCTCCAAACATAACAACGGTCATTATGGCTAAAATGTTATATTTTTGTTTCATCAGATCAGAGGACATTTTTCCAAAAAGTACAATATTGTCGCCATGTGCAGTTACAAATCGTAGTTTGACTTTTTTATGGCGGGTTTGGAGCAGTAGCTTCTTCCTTGCTGAGAGGCCTTTCAGGTTATGTTGATATAGGACTCATTTTACTGTGAATATAGATACTTTTGTACCTGTTTACTCCAGCATCTTCACAAGGTCCTTTGCTGTTGTCCTGGGATTAATTTGCACTTTTCGCACCAAAGTACGTTCATCTGTAGGAGGCAGAATGCGTCTCCTTCCTGAGCGGTATGACGGCTGCATGGTCCCATGGTGTTTATACTTGCGTACTATTGTTTGTACAGATGAACATGGTACCTTCAGGCGTTTGAAAATTGCTCCCAAGGATGAACCAGACTTGTGTAGGTTTACAATTTCTTTCTGAGGTCTTGGCTGATTTCTTTGATTTTCCCATGATGTCTAGCAAAGAGGCACTGAGTTTGAAGGTAGGCCTTGAAATATATCCACATGTACACCTCCAATTGACTCAAATTATGTCATTTAGCCTATGAGAAGCTTCTCCAGTCATGACATCATTTTCTGGAGTTTTCCAAGCTGTTTAAAGGCATAGTCAACTTAGTGTATGTAAACTTCTGACCCACTGGAATTGTGATATAGTGAATTATAAGTGAAATAATATCTGTCTGTAAACAATTGTTGGAAAACATTACTTGTGTCATGCACAAAGTAGATGTCCTAACCAACTTGCCAAAACTATAGTTTGTTAACAAGACATTTGTAGAGTGGTTAAAAAACAAGTGTATGTAAACTTCCGACTTCAACTGTACTTTATCACATATATTATGTCAATGTCCGAAAATGCAGTCTTTTTGGTCTGAAATTCTACATGTTATTCAGGTCATCACAGGTATTATTATTCATCCAGACCCATGTCATCTTCTAGGTATTTTTCCTGTGGATACACTCCAATCCTCTCCACTTAAATTGATAGATCATCTTTTAGCAGCAGCAAGGAAATATGGAACAAAATGCTGGAACAATTAACATGCATCCTCAAAAGATATGTGGTTAGGTCTATGCAGGGAACGTGCTGACATGGAGAGAATTGCATACAATCTTTCAACATAGACAGGTATGAAGGTGTCTGAGTTCCTGACATATCGCACGGGTCTTATTGTGTAATTTATGGGATTTTTCTTTGTTTCTGTTGTTTTTGTGAGGCTTAATCCAAATTGTATACTTATTCAGGCTCTTGAAATATTTGCTCTTTCCAGCCAAAATGTCCCTTAACATGTGAATGTAACTCCGCTCCTCTTAGTAAAGACAGTAAAGATAAGTTGTGTATGAATGGTACATGTTCTTTATGTGCTCTTGAATAAAAATGTATGTAAAAAAAAAATACAAGGTTAACTCAGATGGTCCGCGTAGCTATTTTGTTATTTATCTGTTGTAAATGCTTGGGATTAGAAGCTGTTCAAGAGCCTGTTAAAGACAGACTTGATACACTTCTAACTCTTGCCTTGCGGCAGCAGAGAAAAATGTCTATCGCTTGGTTTGTTGGAATCTTTGACAATCCAGTTGCAGAGGGAAGTGTTCAGACCCAGAGTCCTAAAAGCTTGGTGACGAGCTTGGAGGGGACAATGTTGTTGAACGCTGAGCTCTATGAGAATGAACAGGGCTACATTAGAGAATACAACTTCACAGATGCTATATACTGTATCTCATGGCTAAACAGATGGCCCTATCATCTCAATGGCAGTATTTTCAAAGAAAATTGTAAAATTAGTCTCGGAATCGTTTCTCATTTAGCTGTGTTCTGCTACAGTAATGCAAATCTGTTCATTCTTATTTCCATTTCCTATTTTATGTGGCAGTCTTGGAATATACTATTGATGTATAACAAGCATGAAGAATATGATAATCAAATATATCATTGAACAGCTGCCTTCTAGACATGTGAGGATGTGAGGTGCATAAAGAGATGGTTGGTTAAGTATTAAACAAAGATAACTGCTGTTGTGCGATTTGTTGCTGTACAGAACAAAACAGAACTAAGATAGTGAAATAATGAGAGCTTTTGTATGGACTATCTGTTGTTATTCTGTGACAGTTCATACTGGGCAGGTGGGAAAAGAAAATCAATCATCTCGTGGATATTAGTAATCTTGTCTCTTAGTAGCCAGTAACCTGAGGCAATGTTGGCATCATCACCTGTTCAAACCTAGTCATCTCCACCGCATCTCAGGGATTGGCTCTATCGATCAATATCTGGCTTGAGCTTGAGGCAAACACCTCACTCCAGCCATATCTTATACACTGTGACAGTTTACAGGTTTCACAGTATTGTAGATGCCATTCAATAATCCAACAAAATGCAGCTGTAAACATGGCACGGCACCTGCTATTTTATTGTTCTACAAATCATTGTACAAGTAGACTATTTATACAAAAGTATGTGGACACCCCTTCAAATTAGTGGATTTGGCAGTTTTCAGCCACACAAGTATATAAAATCGAGCACACAGCAATGTTGGCAGAAGAATGGCATTACTGAAGAGCTCAGTGAATTTCAACATGGCCCGCCATAGGATGCCATCTTTCCAACAAGTCAGTTTGTCCAATTGCACTGCTAGAGCTGCCTCGTCAACTGGAATTTCTGTTATTGTGAAGTGGAAACGTTTAGGAGCAACAACTGCTCAGCCGCTAAGTGGTAGACCACACAAGCTCACAGAGTGGGACCGTCCGAGTGCTGAAGCCCGTAGCGGGTAAAAATCTTCTCTCCTCGGTTGCAACACTCACTACCGGGTTCCAAACTACCTCTGGAAGCAACATCAGCACAATAACTATTTGTCGGGAGCTTCATGAAATGGGTTTCCATGGCGAGCAGTCGCTTAAAAGCATAAGATCACCATGCGCAAATGCCAAGCATCGTCTGGTGTTGCGTAAAGTTCGCTGGCATTGGACTCTGAATCACTCCTCACCATATGGCAGTCGGGCTGACAAATCTGGGTTTTGCGGATGCCAGAAGAACGCTACCTGCCTGAATGCATAGTGTCAACATTAAAGTTAGCTGGAGGAGGAATAATGATCTGGGGCTGTTTTACATGGTTCAGACTAAACCCCTTTGTTCCAGTGAAGGGAAATCTTAACACTACAGCATAAAATTACATTATAGATGATTCTGTGCATCCAACTTTGTGGCAACAGTTTGTGGCAACCTTTCCTGTTTCAGCATGACAATGCCCCCGTGCACAAAGCGAGGTCCATACAGAAATGGTTTGTCGAGAGCGGTGAGGAAGAACTTGACTGACCCGCACAGAGCCCTGACCTCAACCCCATCAAACATCTTTGGGATGAATTGGAACGCCAACTGCGAGCCATGCCTAATCACGCAACATCAGTGCACAAGCTCACTAATGTTCTTGAGGCTGAGTGGAAGCAAGATCCAGCAGCAACGTTCCAACATCTAGTGGAAAGCCTTCACAGAAGAGTGGAGGCTGTTATAGCTCCTAAACCCAAATCCAGATAGCTGATGTTCTGAAAGAGCTGTAAAATCTGGACCCCTACAAATCAGCCTGGCTAGACAATCTGGATCCTCTATTTCAAAAAAATTCGGCCAAAATTGTTGCAACCCCTATTACTAGCCTGTTCAACATCTCTTTCATATCGTCTAACATTCCCAAAGATTGGAAAGCTGCCGCGATCATCCCCCTCTTCAAAGGGGGAGACACTCTAGACCCAAACACTACAGACCTATATTTATCCTACCCTGCCTTTCTAATGTTTCGAAAGCCAAGTTAACAAACAGATTACCGACCATTTTGAATAACACCGTACCTTCTCCACTATGCAATCTGGTTTCAGAGCTGGTCATGGGTGCACCTCAGCCACTCTCAAGGTCCTAAATGACGTCATAACCGCCATCGATAAGAGACATTACTGTGCAGCCGTATTCCTCGACCTGGCCAAGGCTTTCGACTCTGTCAAACACCACATTCTTATCGGCAGACTAAACAGCCTTGGTTTCTCATATGACTGCCTCGCCTGGTTCACCAACTACTTCTCTGATATAGTTCAGTGTGTCAAATCGGAGGGCCTGTTGTCTGGACCTCTGGTAGTCTCTGTGGGGGTGCCACAGGGTTCAATTCTTGGGCCGACTCTCTTCTCTGTATACAACATTGATGTTGCTCTTGCTGCTGGTGATTCTTTGATCCACCTCTACGCAGACGACACCATTCTGTATACTTCTGGCCCTTCATTGGACACTGTGTTACCTAACCTCCAGACGAGCTTCAATGCCATACAACTCTCCTTCCATTGCCTCCAACTGCTCTTAAATGCAAGTAAAACTAAATGCATGCTCTTCAACCAATCGCTGACCGCACCTGCCTGCCCGCCCAGCATCACTGCTCTGGTGTTATGACTGGCGTACATTTTGAATTTATTAAATGAACACCAAAAAAACTATGAAGATAAACGACACGTAAAGTATTGTAGCTCTAAACCAGCAACTAACAAAAACAAGATCCCACAACAGAAAGTGGTAAAAGGGCTGCCTAAGTATGATTCCCAATCAGAGACAACGATAGACAGCTGTCTCTGATTGGGAACCATACTCGGCCAATAACAAAGAAATAGACAACATAGAATGCCCACCCCAAATCACATCCTGACCTAACCAAATAGAGAAATAAAACGTCTTTCTAAGGTCAGGGCGTGACATCTCGACGGTTCTGACTTAGAATATGTGGACAACTACAAATACCTAGGTGTCTGGTTAGACTGGAAACTCACCTTCCAGACTCACATTAAGCATCTCTAATCCAAAATTGTATCTAGAATCTGCTTCCTGTTTGCAACAAAGCATCCTTCACTCATGCTGCCAAACATACCCTTGTAAAACTGACCATCCTACCGATCCTCGACTTCGGCGATGTCATTTACAAAATAGCCTCCAACACTCTACTCAACAAATTGGAAGCAGTCTATCACAGTGCCATCCATTTTGTCACCAAAGCCCCGTATACTACCCACCATTGCGACCTGTATGCTCTCGTTGGCTGGCCCTCGCTTCATACCTGTCGCCAAACCCACTGGCTCCAGGTCATCTCCAAGTCTCTGCTAGATAAAGCCCCGCCTTACCTCAGCTCACTGGTCACTATAGCAACACCACTCGTAGCACGTGCTCCAGCAGGTATATCTCACTAGTCACCCCGACAGCCAATTCCTCCTTTGGCCGCATTTCCTTCCAGTTCTCTGCTGCCAATGACTGGAAAAACTGCAAAAATAACTGAAGCTGGAGACATATCTCCCTCACTAGCTTTAAGCACCAGCTGTCAGAGCAGCTCACAGATCACTGCACCTGTACATGGCCCATCTGTAAATAGCCCTTCCAACTACCTCATCCCCATACTGGATGTATTTATTTATCTTGCTCCTTTGCACGAACTCTACTTCCACATTCATCTTCTGCACATTGTTCACGACAGTGAATGGTATATTGCAATTACGTCGCCACCATGGCCTATTTATTGCTTTATTGCCTTATCTCCCTTATCCTACCTCATTTGCACACACTGTATATAGACTTTTTTTTCAACTGTATTATTTTTATATTATTATTATTTATTTATTATTATTTCAACTGTATTATTTCCTGTTTTGATTATTCCATGTGTAAATCTGTGTTGTTGTATGTGTCGAACTGCTTTGCTTTATTATTGGCCAGGTGGCAGTTGTAAATGAGAACTTGTTCTCAACTAGCCTACCTGGTTAAATAGAGGTGGGAAAAAAAAATTTGACAAGCAGGTGTCCACATACTTTTGGTCATGTAGTGTAGCTTCGACAACCTAAAATGCAATGCAATTTGTAAAGTACTAACACTTAAAAAATATGCATAATTACAAGTCAACTATTATTGAACTACTTCTACCAATCATCAATGAATGTCATCCTGATATATAAAATACATAAAAAATGATTTGATCTTCCTCATCACCTAAGCATTGGGAATCCAGCATTTTTTAGCCTGGGAGAAGAAGCTAAGGAACGAGTTAGGGTAGAAAATAGAGAGCTAGGCTGCTGAGGGCCCAGAGAGGGAGAGGGAGAGGGAGAGGGAGAGGGAGAGGGGAAGGCTGTATCTGCCTTGTTGCCCTGGAGATTCATTACCTTCCTCATCAATCATCTTGGGCTGATGAAATTGTTCCTTCCCAAAGCGCCTCCTCTGGCCCAGATGAGTGGGGCATAAATCCTGCAGTCAGGTCGCAGTAATAGAAATGGAGGTGGATTATATGGTATGGTATATACTATATTGTATGGAATATATTATATGGTATATATTATATTATATGGTATGGTATATAATATACACTGCCCCAAAAAATAAAGGGAACACTTAAACAACACAATGTGAAATCTGTGAAATCAAACTGTCCACTTAGGAAGTAACACTGATTGACAATAAATTTCACATGCTGTTGTGCAAATGGAATAGACAACAGGTGGAAATTATAGGCAATTAGCAAGACACCCCCAATAAAGGAGTGGTTCTGCAGGTGGTGACCAGACCACTTCTCAGTTCCTATGCTTCCTGGCTGATGTTTTGGTCACTTTTGAATGCTGGCGGTGCTTTCACTCTAGTGGTAGCATGAGACGGAGTCTACAACCCACACAAGTGGCTCAGGTAGTGCAGCTCATCCAGGATGGCACATCAATGCGAGCTGTGGCAAGAAGGTTTGCTGTGTCTGTCAGCGTAGTGTCCAGAGCATGGAGGCGCTACCAGGAGACAGGCCAGTACATCAAGAGACGTGGAGGAGGCCGTAGGAGGGCAACAACCCAGCGGCAGGACCGCTACCTCCGCCTTTGTGCAAGGAGGAGCAGGAGGAGCACTGCCAGAGCCCTGCAAAATGACCTCCAGCAGGCCACAAATGTGCATGTGTCTGCTCAAACGGTCATAAACAGACTCCATGAGGGTGGTATGAGGGCCCGACGTCCACAGGTGGGGGTTGTGCTTACAGCCCAACACCGTGCAGGACATTTGGCATTTGCCAGAGAACACCAAGATTGGCAAATTCACCACTGGCGCCCTGTGCTCTTCACAGATGAAAGCAGGTTCACACTGAGCACATGTGACAGTCTGGAGACGCCGTGGAGAACGTTCCGCTGCCTGCAACATCCTCCAGCATGACCGGTTTGGCGGTGGGTCAGTCATGGTGTGGGGTGGCATTTCTTTGGGGGGCCGCACAGCCCTCCATGTGCTCGCCAGAGGTAGCCTGACTGCCATTAGGTAACGAGATGAGATGCTCAGACCCCTTGTGAGACCATATGCTGGTGCGGTTGGCCCTGGGTTCCTCCTAATGCAAGACAATGATAGACCTCATGTGGCTGGACTGTGTCAGCAGTTCCTGCAAGAGGAAGGCATTGATGCTATGGAATGGCCCGCCCGTTCACCATAACTGAATCTAATTGAGCACATCTGGGACATCATGTCTCGCTCCACAGACTATCCAGGAGTTGGCGGATGCTTTAGTCCAGGTCTGGGAGGAGATCCCTCAGGAGACCATCCGCCACCTCATCAGGAGCATGTCCAGGCGTTGTAGGGAGGTCATACAGGCACTTGGAAGCCACACACACTACTGAGCCTCATTTTGACTTGTTTTAAGGACATTACATCAAAGTTGGATCAGCCTGTAGTGTGGTTTTCCACTTTAATTTTGAGTGTGACTCCAAATCCAGACCTCCATGGGTTGATAAATTTGATTTCCATTGATAATTTTTGTGTAATTTTGTTGTCAGCACATTCAACTATGTCAAGAAAAAAGTATTTAATAAGAATATTTCATTCATTCAGATCTAGGATGTGTTATTTTAGTGTTCCCTTTATTTTTTTGAGCAGTGTATATTATATTATATGGTATGTATATAATATAAACAGGGAGGTTCGAGCCCTGAATGCTGATAGGCTGACAGCCGTGGTATATCAATCCGTATACCATGGGTACAAAACATGTATTTTTACTGCTCTAATTACGTTGGTAACCAGTTTATAATAGCAATAAAGCACCTCAGGGGTTTGTGATATATGGCCAATATACCCCGGCTAAGAACAGCCCTTGGCCGTGTTATATTGGCCATATACCACACCTCCTCGGGCCTTATTGCTTAATTATATTGTATGGTATGGAATTTAATATATAATATTACATGATACAAATGAATTGTCACCTCCACATGCAGTATTTCTGCTCATCTTCCAGAGGCAGTGGAGCATGAGAAAATGTACCTTGATGTCTAGGTTGTGTTTCAAGCCGTGCCCTAGAATATACAGTACCACACTTTAGATTGTAGATTTGATTTATAGCATGGGTTGTTCCACACCCACTTGGTTGATTATCGAATTAACTTAATAAATATCTTATACGTGTACAGTAACAGTATACACCACACGGTAAAAAGTATGTGGATACCTGCTCGTTGAACATCTCATTCCAAAATCATGGGCTTTAATATGGAGTTGGTCCCCCTTTGCTGCTATAACAGCCTCCACTCTTCTGGGAAGGCTTTGTGCTAGACGTTAGAAAGTTGCTGGGGGGTCTTGCTTCCATTCAGACACAAGCATTATTTTCAATTTTTTTAATTTTCTAATTTCACCTTTATTTAACCAGGTAGGCAAGTTGAGAACAAGTTCTCATTTACAATTGGCCAAGATAAAGCAAAGCAGTTCGACACATACAACAACACAGAGTTACACATGGAGTAAAACAAACATACAGTCAATAATACAGTAGAAAAATACGTCTATATACAATGTGAGCAAATGAGGTGAGATAAGGGAGGTAAAGGCAAAAAAAACGCCATCCATGGTGGCGAAGTTAATACAATATAGCAATTTACTTGAGTAACTTTCTATTAAGGTATCTATAATTTTACTCAAGTATGACAATTGGGTACATTCACACCACTGCCATTTTACAATAACAGCACATACAGTTGACCGGGGCAGCTCTAGCAGTGCAGAAATTTGACGAACTGACTTGTTGGAAAGATGCCATTCTATGACGGTGCCACGTTGAAAGTCACTGAGCCCTTCAGGCCATTACACTGCTAATGTTTGTTTATAGAGATTGCCTGGCTGTGTACTCAATTTTATGCCCCTGTCAGCAACGGGTGTGACTGAAATAGCCAAATCCACTCATTTAAACAGGTGTCCACATACTTTTGGCCATGTAGTGTATCATTCATCGTGCTGGCATTGTCTCAGTATGCAGTGAAGTATAACTAACGTAGGTCCTTATCGGCATCAAGGGCAAATCCTCATAACTTTACAGAATCTTTGACTCAGTGCGTTTATTTGATGGATTACATGTAAGCCTGACCTTCTTCCTTGGTCCCATCTGCACCTATTAAACCTGTTAAGAAAACACACAGACATCTATATTGCCTGTCATGAAAAGAGACCCCAACAACTCTATCTCTCAAGATATCGATCCACTTCAGGCTTTTGCCCACTGATATCACCACACACACCTGACCCTATCCCAACCCTCCGTTTCCACACAGATTGACCCTTGACCCTGACATGGCTCCAGGCCACTGACTGAAGACACTGATCTAGGACATGATGTTTGACTGCATACAAGGCTCCCTTCACCACCCTACTCATATTCATGTAGGGCAGAGGTGCACAGGTCTCAGTGTCTGCTAGTTTCTGCCATTTTTAGCACTGATTTATACCAGGGAAAAACAGGTTAGTTGTATATCTGTCCAATCATTCATACACATCAAATTCTCCAGTGTTAAAACAACACTGACAGTGTTCATTGGGCCAGTGTCTATACAGGTCTACATTTTTCAGTGTTAAATTAACACTGTGCTTAGTGCTGACACTGTTACACCTTGTCCAAGTTAGGAAATTAACACTTGTATCGTTACACAACAACACTTCATGTAGAATTTTTAACCATTACACAAAGAGGTTTATATTTCTTGACAAGGTCACTAATTTTATATGCCTTTAAACATCCACTTATATACGCATTGATTAAGACTACATGACTATCAGGTCTATCAGGTAACAGCCTCAACATAACCATATACTAGTTCAACTGATACCACAATTCCACTCACGGGTGGCCAAAATAAACTAATTGAAAACCACACCCCTACAAAGCCACGCCTCCAATATAAATTGCCAGTGTGCCTTGGTGTTTTGAAGGGAATTGTAGTTACCACCCAGGACTGTATTTGTTAGGGACAGAGACATGCTTATTGAATTCAATCAGCTGCAGTTTTAAGGACTTCACCTAGTCGAACTAACTGAGTGGATTCATTTCGAAAAATGAATGTTATTTATCTGTGTGTTGCAAAAGATTAATCAATCAATCAATGTACATGCAAAAACACAGATATTAAAAACCATCCTAAAATTGTCTACTTGCGGTAGAGCATGCTGGGAATTCTGATAATGATGGGGCTGTGGTTTTGATTGTAATGTTTTACTCTCCGCATAGTAAAACTGACACAATCACTCTCACACTCAACGTTGGTTATTAACACCAACACTGGGGTTATTTTACACCACTGAGTGTTAATTTAACACTTATAGAGTTAATTTAACACCTGAATCAACACTAGAAATGTAACACTGAAAATCAACACTAGGTAATACTGTCCAATTTGCTATTTAAATATTGCTTCTTTAACAGCATACGTTTTCTATTCAAAGTTGGAATTTCTGGAACAGGGTGCTGAGTCCGTTTCTGGGTTTATGCAAAATATGTAAATGTCTTTCCTCTCGGTTTGATTTAGAATCTGCCATGTTGAGCAGCTTATGTTAGAACAATAATTATCTTTGTCAAATGACATTTATATTCTTTGAGATGATAATGGTATTACAGCTTTTATCAATTGCTAAAACACTAAAACCCATTGGCTGAACAAAGTTCTCAGTTTCCTGGACTCATTTAGCTAATTATGTAGTCTGTTGTCAATACCTTAAACCATTTCACATGGTAAAACACAATTTGCAGATCTCACTTAGACTTTTCAGCAAAACTCTAAACACATTCTCATTCTCAAAACACATGCTGCACTCTAATGCACATGTCATCCATACCTGTAAACACAAGTGGCAACAATCAAATACAAATAGAGAACACATGTCATTGTTTGAACACAACCACTCAAAATTGATTTAACCTGTTTCAACCAATATAAACCAGTTCAGAGAGCAAACAGGTTGTTGAAGGTGGGAAGGAGAAAGTCTGAGAATGGATAGAAGAAACAACGTGAGAGGACGTGGGCGAGGAGGAGAAAAAACAAAATTGCAAAGAGCAAAGCAGAGTAGCAATTTCTGATCAATTTTGAGCTATGATAGAACATATTTTCGTTCATCAAAAGACAATGACAGAAAAATGTGAATATTTTTTTAGATTAAAAATGTACTTCTCCCGGAGAATTGTATGTTTTGAACAATGTGTTTTCTATTTTGAGGTGTATTGTTAACTGACTGCTTGAGAGTGTATATCATTTTGATCACTTTGTTTATGATTTAAGAGCCGTGTTTGATTTTGAACACAGGTAAAACTGTTTTGAGGCGAATGTTTCATTTTGCGAGAGGAGTCAGAGGTTATGTAAATAGTGCTTGAAGATGAGGTTTTGTGTTTAATGTTTTCAGGAAATGGAGCAAGGTTTCAGAAATTGTGTTTTAGCAATTGAGAAAAACTGCAAAAACATTTAATTGTTGAGAATGTGCTACATGTTGACCTAGATGACATGGGTTCAGGTTAACTGTAAAAAAAGACATTTGCAAGATGTCCTTTTTTTCAATGTTTTTATTCACTGGCTTCTCGTATTTGTATCAGTAAAAGCTATATCTAGTAACATGACTCGTTGATACGTCTCATGCTCATGAACCTCATGCCCATGCCCATCTGGTTAAAGTTTCTGTACTCTCCAGGCCTCATGTACATCATCCTGCCTCTGTACTGGGGCTGCTCATACATGAGCCAGTGGCCGTCCATAACGTTGCAGGACATGCAGTTGTTCATGCGGTAACGATCCATGATGCTGTCACAGTCGTCCATCATCTCGTGCATCTGACCTCCAAAGTTCTCCCTCTCGTAGATCCTCATCCTGAAAGATCCTCTGTGCTGTAACATGATGAACAACATGTTTTAGGGAGAAATTGTGAACTGTAACGCTAAATGTATCACGCATGTATAGAAGATTGTAGTCATACTGACTAATGGGCATAGGTGTATGTTGTACAATAACAAAGAAGACTACGCGGTAACTAACAAATCTGTGTGTGTTAGTAGGCTTACCATGGGGATCATGCGGCAGGACCTGATGTCGGTCATTCCCATCATGCGCTGGAAGTCAGAATACTCTCCCCTCTTCATGAACCACTGGTTTCCCATGTAGTTGGAGCGGTCGTACACCATGAAGCAGCCGCTCTCAACCCTGCAGGACTGGCAGCGGCTCAGGTAGGAGGACATGTCAGAGCAGTCGCTGCTGCACTCATAGGAACGACCCTGGAAGTTCCTGTCCTCGTAGAAGGTGATCTGAAAATAAGCAAGAATAATTTATTTTCACCATTCAAACATACAAAAACACATTGCTACATGTTGGGCCTTGCCCAATCCCACTGACAATCAGCTTTCTGGGATTAGGGTTGTGCTCTGACACTAGAGTACTAAAGTGCACTCAGTGTAACAAGCTAGGAACATTTCTATGAATAAATATGCTAAATATAATACTTACTCTGCTGTTCATGTTCATGCCGGTGGAGGTCATTTTGTCTCTCTGTGCTGCTGCTGCTCTTGCTGGGGAACTGTTATCCTACTGGTTTAAAACCTTTCTTTTTATACCTGTGAACCCCATTGTACTAACCCCTGACTCAGCAACATGGAATAGAGGGCCGTAGAGCACTGAGGTCTGTCCACATGTCCAGGGACACGGGTCTCTCAAAAGAACAAAGTATTGTAACAATGAGCCTTTGTGAAAGGGTTTTAACAATAAAAAATCACACCTTCGCAATTGTAAAGTGTGCATTTTGTTGATCTCACAATACCTTTCTAAATGTAAGTTTTTCCCCTTTTTCCCCTCAAATTTGATGAATTAGAATATACCTACTAATTCGTTTTTCTTTATTTTTATTATGTTCTACATTGTAGAATAATAATGAACACATCAAAAATAATAAATAATAAATATGGATTCATGGTAAATAAAAAAATAGGTTTGATATTTATATATTTGAGATTCTTCAGTCACCACCCTTTGCCTTGATGACAGCTTTGCACACTCTTGGCATTCTCTCAACCAGATTCACCTGGAATGCTTTTCCAACAGTCTTGAAGGAATCCCACATATGCTGAGCACTTGTTGGCTGCTTTTCCTTCACTCTGTGGTCCAACTCATCCCACACCATGTCAATTGGGTTGAGGTCAGGTGATTGTGGAGGTCAGGTAATCTGATGCAGCATTCCATCCCTCTCCTTCTTGGTCAAATAGCCCTTACACAGCCTGTAGGTGTGTTTGGTCATTGTCCTGTTGAAAAACAAATGATATGTCCCACTAAAAGCAAACCAGATGTGATGAACTATCGCTCCAGAATGCTGTGGTAGCCATGCTGGTAAAGTGTGCCCTGTATTCTAAATAAATCACAGACATTGTCACCAGCAAAGCACCATCACACCTCCTCCTCCATGCTTCACAGTGGGAACCACACATGCGGAGATCATCCGTTCACCTTCTCTGACATATCAAAAATCTCAAATTTGGACTCATCAGACCAAAAGGACAGATTTCCAACGGTCTAATGCCCATTGTTCGTGTTTCTTAGCCCAAGCAAGTCTTTTCTTATTATTGGTGTCCTTTAATCGTGGTTTCTTTGAAGCAATTCAACCATGAACGTCTGATTCACGAAGTCTCCTCTGAATAGTTGATTTTGAGATTTGTCTGTTACTTGAATTCTGTGAAGCATTTATTTGGGCTGCAATCTGAGGTGCAGTGAACTTATCTTCTTCAGCAGAGGTAACTCTGGGTCTTTCTTTCCAGTGGTGGTCCTCATGAGAGCCAGTTTCATCATAGCTCTTGATGGTTTTTGCAACTGCACTTGAAGAAACTTTCAAAGTTCTTGGAATTTTCAGAATTGACTGACCTTCATGTCTTAAAGTAATGATGGACTGTAATTTATATTTGCTTATTTGAGCTGTTCTTGCCATAACATGGACTTGGTCTTTTACCAAATAGGGCTATCTTCTGTATACCACTCCTACCTTGACACAACTCAACTGATTGGCTCAAACGCATTTAGAAGGAAAGAAATTCCACATATTAACTTTTAACAAGGCACACCTGTTAATTAATTAAATTCATCAATTAATTCAAATGCATTCCAGGTGACTACCTCATAAAGCTGGTTGAGAGAATGCCAAGAGTGTGCAAAGCTGTCATCAAGGCAAAGGTGGTACTTTGAAGAATCTCAAATATAAAATATATTTTTATTAACACTTTTTTTGGTCACTACATGATTCCATATGTGTTATTTCATAGTTTTGATATCTTCACTATTACTCTACATTGTAGAATTGTTGAAAATATTAAAAATAATGGAAAATCCTTCGATGACTAGGTGTTCCCAAACTTTTGACTGGTATTGTATTTGTAATTATACGTGATAATTTGATTTAGCTGAACTGTGTAGGCATTATACGAGAAAGTATCCATATTATCTTGAGTGAATTAGTGTTTTCGTGTCTGAATCAGGCCCTGAATGATGTGCCTTGAATTACCCTGTTCATGTCCTAAACTCATAGACTATTGCAGCAACCACTGTCAAAGTACAATCTCTGGAATTTGTATGAATTATATCTGTATTATACCAGTTTAAATTCAGATATGAAGAGTACTTAAACAGACACACATCATGTGTTATGAATGGAATAGTGGCCAGGAAAAAGCCATTGCTTAAAGAAAAAAATAAGCAAACACATTTGGTGTTCGCCAAAAGGCATGTTGAAGACTCTCCAAATATATGGAAGAAAGTACTCTGGTTAGATGAGACTAAAATGTAGCCTTTTGGCCTTTAAGTAAAACGTGGCGCAAACCCAACACCTCTCATCACCCCGAGGACACCATCCCCATAGTAAAGAATAATGGTGGCAGCATCATGCTGTGGGGATGTTTTTCATCGGCAGGGATTGGGAAAATGGTTAGAATTGAAGAAATGATGGATAGCGCTAAATACAGGTAAATTATTGAGGGAAACCTGTTTCAGTGTTCAGGAGATTTGAGACTGGTGGGATGTTCACCTTCCAGCAGGACAATGATCCTAAGCATACTGCTAAAGCAACACTCGAGTGCCTTAAGGGGAAACATTTAAATGTATTGTAATGGCCTAGTCTAAGCCCAGACCTCAATCCAATTGAGAATCTGTGGTATGACTTAAATATTGCTGTACACTAGCGGAACCCATCCAACTTGAAGGAGCTGGAGCAGTTTTGCCTTGAAGAATGGGCAGAAATCCCAGTAGCTAGATGTGCCAAGCGTATAGAGACATACCTCAAGAGACTTGCAGCTGTATTTCTTGCAAAAGGTGACAAAGTATTGACTTGGGGGGGTGAATAGTTATCACGTTCAATTTTTCATTTTTTTTGGTCTTATTTCTTGTTTGTTTCACCCCCCCAAAATATTTTGTATCTTCAAAGTGGTAGGCATGTTCTGTAAATAAAATAACACAAACCCTCCCAAAAATCCATTTGAATACCAGGTTGTAAGGCAACAAAATAGGAATAATGCCAAGGGGGTGAATACTTTCACAAGCCACTGTAATTATTCACACCGCTGAGTCAATACTTTGCAGAAGCAACTTTGGCAGCAATTACTGCTGTCTTCCTGGGTAAGTCTCAAAGAGCATTCCACAGCAAAATTCACATTATTATTTTTAAAACTATTCAATCTCTGTCATAATGGTTGTTGAGCATTGCTAGACAACCATTTTTAGGTAAATCAAGTAGATTTAAGTCAAAAATGTAAGTCAAAACTGTAATTTGGCCACTCAGGACACTTTTTAAAACTTTCTTCTTGGTATTTAACTTCAGTATAGATTTGGCATTGTGTTTAAGGTTATTGTTCTGCTGGAAAGTGAACTCATCTCCCAGTGTCTGGTGGAACGCAAATTGAATCAGGTTCTCCTCTAGGATTTTGCATGTGCTTAGATCTATTCCATTTTTATTTTTTTATTTTTTTATCCTGAAAAACTCCCCAGGCCTTAATTAAGCTTACCCATAACATGATGCAACCACCACTATCCTTGAATGGAGAGTGGTACTCAGTAATGTATTGTATTGGATTTGCCCCAAACATAACACTTTGTATTCAGGACAAAAAGTGAATTGCTTTGCCACATTTTTTGCAGTATTACTTTAGTGCCTTGTTGCAAACAGGATGCATGTTTTGGAATATTTGTATTTACTACAGGCTTCCTTCTTTTCACTCTGTCAATTAGGTTAGTATTGGGGAGTAACTATAATGTTGTTGATCCATCTTCAGTTTTCTCCTATCACAGCAATTCAACTCTAACTGTTTTAAAGTCACCATTGGCCTCATGGTGAAATCTCTGAGCTGTTTCCTTCCTCTCTGGCAACTAAGTTAGGAAGGAACCCTGTATCTTTTTAGTGACTGGGTGTATTGATATACAGTGGCAAGAAAAGGTATGTGAACCCTTTGGAAATACATGGATTTCTGCATAAATTGGTCATCAAATTAGATCTGATCTTCATCTAAGTCACAACAATAGACAAATATAGGGTGCTTAAACTAATAACACACAAATTATCATATTTTTCTAGTCTATATTGAATACATAATTTAAAAATTCACAGTGTAGGTTGGAAAAAGTATGTGAACCCCTAGGCTAATGACTTCTCCAAAAGCTAATTGGAGTCAGGAGTCAGCTAGCCTGGAGTCTAATCAATGAGACGAGATTGGAGATGTTGTGGTTAGAGCTGCCTTGCCCTATAAAAATCACTCACAAAATTTGAGTTTGCTAATCACAAAAAAAAACATTGCCTGATGTGAACCATGCCTAGAACAAAAGAGATTTCAGAAGACCTAAGATTAAGAACTTTTGCGTAAGGCTGGAAAGGGTTACAAAAGTATCTCTAAAATCCTTGATGTTCATCAGTCCACGCTAAGACAAATTGTCTATAAATGGAGAAAGTTCAGCACTGATGCTACTCTCCCTAAGAGTGGTCGTCCTGCAAAGATGACTGCAAGAGCACAGTACAGAATGCTCAATGAAGTTAAGAAGAATCCCAGTGTCAGCTGAAGACTTACAGAAATCTCTGGAACATGCTAAAATCTCTGTTGACGAGGCTACGATACGTATAATGCTAAACAAGAATGGTGTTCATAGGAGGACACCACGGAAGAAGACACTACTGTCCAAAAAAAGTTTGCAAAATTGCAGCTGGACAGAGTAAACTAAAGTGTAGTTGTTAGGAAGGAACAAACAACACTATGTGTGGAGAAAAAAAGGCACAGCACACCAACATCAAAACCTCATCGCAACTGTAAATATGATGGAGGCAGTGTCTTGGTTTGGGGCTGCTTTGATGCCTCAGGCCCGGACAGCTTGCTATCAGACAGAAAAATGAATTCCCAAGTTTATCAAGACATTTTTCAGGAGAATGTTAGGCTATCTGTCCGCGAATTGAAGCTCAACAGAAGTTGGGTGATGCAACAGGACAACGACCCAAAACACAGAAGTAAATCAACAACAGAATGGCTTCAACAGAAGAACATATGCCTTCTGGAGTGGCCCAGTCAGAGTCCTGACCTCAACTCGTTTAAGATGTTGTGGCATGACCTCAAAAGAGGAGTTCATACCAGACATCCCAAGAATATTGCTGGACTTCAACAGTTTTTCTGCCTCTAACCCTATTATATTACTCCAGTGCTAGCCTCTCTACACTGGCTTCCTGTCAAAGCAAGGGCTGATTTCAAGGTTTTTACTGCTAACCTACAAAGCATTACATGGGCTTGCTCCTACCTATCTCTCTGATTTGGTCCTGCCGTACATACTTACACGTACGCTACGGTCACAAGACGCAGGCCTCCTAATTGTCTCTAGAATTTCTAAGCAAACAGCTGGAGGCAGGGCTTTCTCCTATAGAGCTCCATTTTTATGGAACGGTCTGCCTACCCATGTCAGAGACGCAAACTTTGTCTCAACCTTTAAGTCTTTACTGAAGACTCATCTCTTCAGTGGGTCATATGATTGAGTGTAGTCTGGCCCAGGAGTGGGAAGGTGAACGGAAAGGCTCTGGAGCAACGAACCGCCCTTGCTGTCTCTACCTGGCCGGTTCCCCTCTTTCCACTGGGATTCTCTGCCTCTAACCCTATTACAGGGGCTGAGTCACTGGCTTACTGGGGCTCTCTCATGCCGTCCCTGGAAGGGGTGCGTCACCTGAGTGGGTTGATTCACTGTTGTGGTCATCCTGTCTGGGTTGGCGGCGCCCCCCCCCCCTTGGGTTGTGCCGTGGCGGAGTTCTTTGTGGGCTATACTCAGCCTTGTCTCAGGATGGTAAGTTGGTGGTTGAAGATATCCCTCTAGTGGTGTGGGGGCTATGCTTTGGCAAAGTGGGTGGGGTTATATCCTTCCTGTTTGGCCCTGTCCGGGGGTGTCCTCGGATGGGGCCACAGTGTCTCCTGACCCCTCCTGTCTCAGCCTCCAGTATTTATGCTGCAGTAGTTTATGTGTCGGGGGGCTAGGGTCAGTTTGTTATATCTGGAGTACTTCTCCTGTCCTATTCGGTGTCCTGTGTGAATCTAAGTGTGCGTTCTCTAATTCTCTCCTTCTCTCTTTCTTTCTCTCTCTCGGAGGACCTGAGCCCTAGGACCATGCCCCAGGACTACCTGACAGGATGACTCCTTGCTGTCCCCAGTCCACCTGGCCATGCTGCTGCTCCAGTTTCAACTGACCTGAGCCCTAGGACCATGCCCCAGGACTGCCTGACATGATGACTCCTTGCTGTCCCCAGTCCACCTGGCCATGCTGCTGCTCCAGTTTCAACTGTTCTGCCTTACTATTATTCGACCATGCTGGTCATTTATGAACATTTGAACATCTTGGCCATGTTCTGTTATAATCTCCACACGGCACAGCCAGAAGAGGACTGGCCACCCCACATATGCTCTCTCTAATTCTCTCTTTCTTTCTCTCTCTCGGAGGACCTGAGCCCTAGGACCGTGCCCCAGGACTGCCTGACATGATGACTCCTTGCTGTCCCCAGTCCACCTGACTGTGCTGCTGCTCCAGTTTCAACTGTTCTGCCTTATTATTATTCGACCATGCTGGTCATTTATGAACATTTGAACATCTTGGCCATGTTCTGTTATAATCTCCACACGGCACAGCCAGAAGAGGACTGGCCACCCCACATAGCCTGGTTCCTCTCTAGGTTTCTTCCTAGGTTTTGGCCTTTCTAGGGAGTTTTTCCTAGCCACCGTGCTTCTACACCTGCATTGCTTGCTGTTTGGGGTTTTAGGCTGGGTTTCTGTACAGCACTTTGAGATATCAGCTGATGTACGAAGGGCTATATAAATACATTTGATTTGATTTGATTTGAAGGGTCCAAATTACCTCCTGACCATTGTGCAGGTCTGATCCCCAACTATAGAAAACGTTTGGTTAAGGTTATTGCTGCCAAAAGAGGGTCAACCAGTTATTAAATCCAAGCGTTCACATACTTTTTCCACCCTGAACTGTGAATGTTTACATGTGTGTGTTCAATAAAGACATGAAAACCTATAATTGTTTGTGTGTTATTAGTTTAAGCAGACTGTGTTTGTCTGTTGTGACCTAGATGAAGATCAGATCAAATGTTATGACCAATTTATGAAGAAATCCAGGTTTTTCCAAAGGGTTTAAGTACATTATTGCCACTGTACCATCCAAAGTGTAATCAATAACTTCACTATGCTCAAAGGGATATTCAATGTGTGCTTTTTTTCCCCCTTTTCCTTTTTTTACCCATCTACCAATAGGTCCCCTTCTTTGCGAGGCATTGAAAAACCTCCCTGGTCTTTGTAGTTGAATCTGTGTTTGAAGTTCACTGTTCTACTGAGGGACCTTCATTATCTGAATGTGAGGAGTACAGAGATGAGGTAGACATTCAAAAATCATGTTAAAAACTATTTTTGCACCCAGAGTGGGAGTCTGTGCAACTTATGTAACTTGTTAAGCAAATGTTTACTTCTAAACGTATTTAGTCTTGCCATAACAAAGGGATTTGAATGCTTATTGACTCAAGACATTTGAACTTGACATTTTTTATTAAATTGTTCAACATTCGAGAAACATAATTCCGCTTAGACATTATGGGGTATTGTGTGTAGGCCAGTGACAACAAGATGTAGGAAAAGTCAAGGGGTGTGAATGCTTTCTGAAGGCTGTACATCATTAAACATACACAAACAGCTGGTGTAGGCTTGGGGGTCTCACCCAATTCAAAGTTGACTTGCACTGACATTGCTGAAAACTACTTTGTTGATAGAAAATGTACTTGCTTTGACTGTGATATGTGGTTGTCTCACCTAGCTATCTTAAGACGAATGCACTAATTGTAAGCCTCTCTGGATAAGAGTGTCATCTTAATGACTAAAATGTCAAATTAAATGAATCACTATTTTGGCCTGATCTATTTTTTGTCCCTATCCTTGTTTTCAAACTCGCAACTCCACCTCACAGTTTGGGTAGCAGAGGCCTATCTTTACCTCAGAGAAGCTTTTCCAAAAGTCATCCTCATTAGTGTTTAATACAGGACTCCCGTTGGCAAGGTCACCGTCGCCCCCAGCGACATTCTGTTGTCAGGACGATGCCAGGAATAATGAAAAGGCTACCATCAGTAGTGGGGGAAATCACCTTACACTAGTGTTTTGGAATGGTCAGAAAATTATGAAGAACATCCCCACAATAGACAAAATCGGAATGTTTGTTGTCAAAGCCAATCTGGTAATTCTTAGTTGTGAGCGTCAGAAAGCTGGACTCGAGAACGCATAGGAATACTTAGGAAACAGTATGCAGACCACTGCCGGACTAGTAACATTTTCAAATTAATAAAATCGTCTGTTTTTTAACCAAATTTCTATAAAATCATCAACACTACTCTCTTGTTATCAAGGTTCCATTTTTCTAGCTTGTCAGCTAGATAGGTATTTTGCTTCGTTCATGGAGGAAATGCTAGCTTGGTACAAAGCTGCATTGTCTTGGTTGAAGCTAACCTGTATGCTAGCCAGAGCCTTGTATTTATGTGTATTTAAAATTTTAAAAATACATTATACTACAAAAAAATAAATATATGTGGACACCTGCTTGTCGAAAATCTCATTCCAAAATGATGGACTAATTGCATTAGTCATGGACTAGTCATGGACTAATATGAGGTTGGCCCCCCCTTTGCTGTCAAAACAGCCTCCACTCTTCTGGGAAGGCTTTCCACTAGATGTTGAAACATTGCTGCGGGGAATTGCTTCCATTCAGCCACAAGAACATTAGTGAGGTTGGGCACTGATGTTGGGCGATTAGGCCTGGCTCACAGTCGGCATTCCAATTCATCCCAAATGTGTTCGATAGGGTTGAGGTCAGGGCTGTGTGGAGGCCAGTCATGTTCTTCCACACTGATCTCAACAAACTATTTCTGTATGGACCTCGTTTTGTGCAGGGGGGCATTGTACTTATTTTCCACCATAATTTGCAAATAAATTCATTACAAATCCTACAATGTGATTTTCTGGATTTTTTTTCTCATTTTGTCTGTCATAGTTGAAGTGTACCTATGATGTAAATTACAGGCCTCTCTCATATTTTTAAGTGGGAGAACTTGCACAATTGGTGGCTGACTAAATACTTTTTTGCCTCACTGTATGTCCTTACCCAATACGATGATGGTTCCATAGCCTGCCATACTCTGAGCTGGGGCTGCGAGGTTATCAGAAAGTGTACTAGCTAGTTTAACAAGCTGCTTGACTTGCATAAGCCTAGCCTACATGTCGACCTGTAATCATTGCAATGTGGGAGATGTTTTCCTCTGCTAGCCATCCAGCTTCCAGGTTTGGACTAGTCCGCTTGCTTGCTAGTAGATAATGTTATACACAGAAAATAACAATCTCTGTATAAAAGACAATATTATTGTTTGACTGTGATATCATTCCTCGTTGTTTACTTGTGAACAAGCAGTTTTTGGATGTGGAACGCTTACGTCACATAGTCAGTTTATGGAGTTACAGTAGTGCCTCACTCCCGTCATCTGCAAGATCATTTTGAGATAACACTATGAAATAGCACTGTGACATTGACAATGGTTCATGTTATTGGAAAGTTGATTTACTATACTATCAAATACATTATGCGATTACTGATTTGTAAACACTGAGCACAACCATGCAGAGAACCACAAAACTTTCTCAACCCGGAACTAAATTAGCTTGCTATTGACATCGTAGTGATCTCTTGTATTACACGCCTCAAGGAAAGAAAAAAACTAAAGGGGAGAATCACGTGAAAGGGTTCAGGTCCCTTTTGGACTGGAACATCAGTTAAAAATGTGTAAATTCCAACAGCGCTCAGAGAGAAGTAAATATATGTGGTTTTGATTCTCTTTTGTTTCGTTTGATTATGTTTTATGTTGCTAGAACCGACATATTAGAAAAAACAATCTTGTTAAAACCTGTTAAATATTTTCATTTCGTTCTGTTTACTTTGCTCTTGTATTCATTTTCACATCAATTATATATTTTGTGTAATAGGAGAAGAAGGAATGACAGATAATTAAAGGATTGTTTGAGGACAGGAATATTGGCTGGTTGCTGCGGTGAAGGGTTGTTTTGGACCACATTCAGTTTGTCATGCATAAGGGACTGAGGCGGTCAGGCACTGGAGCTGTACACTTAATGAATTGATGACCTGCCCGTGTGTGTGTGTGTGTGTGTGTGTGTGTGTGTGTGTGTGTATGTGCATTGTTGAGCATATTTGTTGATTTAACTTAAAATATTAAGGCAACCAAGCTGCAAAATAGCATTGAAGTTTGTTCAACTTGAACTATCAATTTGGGTATATTAGCTACACCAACATAGATTTTCAAATTGAATTGTGTGTTTGCTCAACATAAAAATGTATCCTACCATATTTGCATATTTCCCAGTGTGCCTTTCAAGTAAATTGCAGTTACTTAATAGCTTAATTGTATTTAATAGCTTTCAGTCCTGTATCCTTAACCTCTTCAGTCGACCCTCTACTTTTTTAAACATTTTGTTAAAAATCGCGCAACATTTCAGCGCCCTGCTACTCATGCCAGGAATATAGTACGTTCATATGGTTAGAATGTGTGGATAGGAAACCCTCGGACGTTTTTAAAACTGGTTAAATCACGACTGTGGCTATTACATAACGTGCGTTACATCGGAAAGCGCAGGAAAACCTGATCACAGAAAATGGAAATAAATATCCTTGCGCCACTTCCAGCAATTGTTAACAGTGAGCCGAATTAGATAAGACCGAGCATTCAACTACCACAGCATCCCCATGTTGTCTAGAGTCTTGTGAATTGAATCATCTTTGATTCTTGCTTGAACCGAAACAGGGGCACCGCTTACCTCCGGTCTCCGCCCAGATCATTCCGGAAGAGCTCTCTCCTGAAATTTTTTCCAAGACGACAGCTAATGATATTTACATCGCCTACGGATGATTTTTATCGCTTATTAACGTTTACTAATACCTAAAGTAGCATTACAAACGTATTTCGAAGTGTTTTGTGAAAGTTTATCGTCTACTTTTTGAATTTTAAAAAATGACGTTACGTTGTGAAATCGCTGTTTTTTTCGTTTATCACACAGTCTACATATAACGATATCTTGGCTTTATATGGCCCGATTTAATCGAAATAAAGACCCAATAGTGTTTATGGGACATCTAGGAGTGCCAACAAAGAGATGGTGAAAGGTAATGACTGTTTTCTATTTTATTGTGCGGTTTGTGTAACGCCGAAATGCTAATTATTTTGTTTACGTCCCCTGCTGTGCTTTTCTGTTGTAGTGTATTGGTGCATGCTATCAGATAATAGCTTCTCATGCTGTCGCCGAAAAGCATTTTAAAAATCGGACTTGTTGCCTGGATTCACAACGAGTGTAGCTTTAATTTGATACCCTGCATGTGTATTTTAATGAACTTTTGAGTTTTAACTAATACTATTAGCATTTAGCGTAGCGCATTTGCATTTCCAGAGCTCTAGTTGGGACGCAAGCGTCCCAAGTAGAGGCAAGAGGTTAACAAAGTGAGTGTCTAAGGGCTCTTTCACACCAGTAGCATTTGCTGGCTGAGAGTACTTAGTAATTTGTGAATCAAGTCTGCACTGATTTCATATGTAGAATTACAAGAAAAATGTCAGAAGTCTACCCGCTGAACGGTTGGCAGACAAACGCTAGGTGCGCATAGTGTGATTTTTTTTCAAGCCTTTTATGAATATGTTGTGTGAAAAATACATCATAAGGAATAAGGTTTTTAAGTGCCTGTCCTATATATATAGGAGATATAAGAGGGCTCAGGAAATATACATACATTTGTTACACATATTTAACTCATTTTTGTTGGCACAAAACCACCTCCGTACTCATTTGTAGGGGTTACCTTCAGATGAGTCCCGTGACACTTGTGGAGGTCGTAGGGCAAACACCATCATGTTTGTTAGAGTCTCCTTTTTCATATTACTTTGTAGCCCAAACTGTTTGGACACTACAGACAAAACTTTGCACATCAGCGTTACCGACTTCAGACTAATCCCATGGGGCTTGTGTTAGTTAGTAGGCCCAACATTTTTGGAGTCTACGGACGTTTTCTTGAGAAGACCGATGTTCGGGATGTCTCCTGGTCTGACAAACAGTGCTGGAGCTCTGCCACTTTCCAACGCAGATGCGGAAGGGTGACATAGGTGGATGTGGTTGATTGAAATGCAGCCTATACAAAAATATATATCTCTAGCTTAAATTGACAGTTTTTAAATTTGTATTAATTTTATTATGATCATTAGATTGATGTGTGGGTGCGTCAATAGACTATTAAGGATTAAACCCTAACACAGTGATGTTAAGAAACTCCTGGTTTACAGGCCACACCAGGCCTACATGTCCCATTATGCTGGTTTTACATTTTTTAAATTCAGCTCACTTCGGGCAGCTCACTTGTTGAATAAATAAACTTGAACACATTAGCTAAAATTATTGTCCTTTTGAACTCCACTCAACTCACAGAATAATGGCGATTAAAGGTTCGATATGCAGAAATCGCTCTGCCATTCCCTGGTTTCTACAATTCTAATAGTTTACCTAATTTCAGTATAAGTGACAAAACAAGCAGTCATTGTGTAGAGAATCATTGTACCATCTAAACTGCTGCGAAACATCTTCTACATAACCAAAAATATTGTGTTTTAAGCTGTTTAAAGCTGGTGTACAAAACTATAACTTTACATGTCTATGTGAATTTGTTCGTGTCGCCCCAAAAGTGACATATTGCAGCTTTAAGCAATAGGTTCAAATGAAATTTTTACAGTGTGTTTATGTGTGCATTTCTGCAAACTAAGAAATGGACTGGCATCTATCCTCTCACTTCAGTTGACTGCTGAATGGATCACTATGAGCAATCCACATAGTGTTTTAAAAAAATAGTTTTTGTTTTTTTACTTTAATTGAAGCTGCACGATCTTAAATTGAGCCATTTTGCTACAGCAGGAAAATAATCCTGTAGCAAAAGGAAATGTGCATTACTATGTGGATTATAATTAATGGACATTCTGGTAGGTGTTGATACATTTTTTTGTAAGGGAAACTCAAGTCTGAAATTTGTAAATGGAAATTACAAATGTCAGGCACCTTTTTAAATCTCAAATACACATTTTACATTTCCTTCATTGCTGAAAAGTTCTCCTGCAAGGGTGGTCAAATTAAGATCCTACATCTGTATCATAATCTTCAGATGTTGGTGGAGCATGTCCAGAATAATATCACATTTTCAGTGTTTGATGCCAGTATCCGGAAGCCCAGAAAGATTCCAGCTTCCCAATGGCACCACAGGATCGACCAGGATGGATAGTCAATTTTAATTTTAGTTGGACTATCAAGACTAGCCCCACTCTCCCAGCTCACCTATCAATGATCTGTTATAGTTACTGCACCCACCATTTCTAACCCATAACTTATCTCTTAACTAGGTTCGTATTGCACCCTCTGCCATTTTAGCCCACACATAACATCCAGGCCAATTATTTGTGACATTACCCCAACCACGACCATCACCCTACCTAAAACTGTTGCTAGGCAACTTGGCAATTGGCAGCAAGCAACATGAGCTCCTGAAAGATATCTTGAAAAGTTGCTTATTTTTTTAACCGAATAAGAAAAACAATAGTTGTCATAAAACCATAAACCTCAGAGGCAGAAGCACAAAAGGTAAGACCTCTGAAATACCAAGAACCTTAAAGAAAACACCAACAAACTGAGAAGCTAATGTGTTATTAGCATTAGCAAAAACAAGCTCAGAACACATGCTGAACACATACTGATGTCATAATGAAGTACCAAGCCATAGTCCCAGTCGGTATTCACGTAATAATAAGAAATTCCCCTTGACCACACCCACAAATTAGGAAAACCAATATACTTTCCCATTGACCCCCATTGTAAAAAAAGGCAACTTCGTCATTGATTTTTTTGCGATACAGAAATAACAAAACATGCCGAAAAGCTGCTGTGTTGTTAAATCTACATGTAGCCAGGTCAAAAATCCCATCCTATAGTTCACAATGCTCCCACATAGGGAAATAGAGCCTGTGAGAAAAGCCCCGTTGCTTCAAGGCTAATCGTTGTGGGAGAGTGGGAAATGTGGGGATGTGGTGTCCAAGTAGGCTACACACAGCTATGTGTGTGGAAAAAATATAATCACAGGTAAGACAAGTGGCAGGGGGCATCGTCATGAAAAGGGGCATGCCCTACAATATTATATTTTTCTAAGTAGTGTCTGCACTAGGGAGCAGGCAATGTTGAAAAGTAATCTTTAGACATGTTTTACTATTCTTAAATGTAGTTTTGTAATTTACTAAAAGAAGCAGACAACAAGAAAATTGCATTTGAATTGCTGTGAGGCAATTGGGTAACCTAGGTAACAACAGGTTGTTTTCTTCACACGCGGGCATGGTCGCGGCATTCTATCTAACACCGACTGTGTCTGTAGCAAGCCATGCAGGCCCAGGTGCATCTTTTTAAAATATAAACAAGGTTGAAATTGAATAGCCTAAAGATATCACAACAATCATAGAAAATAAGCAATTCAAAGAGAAGACCCAGAGGGACCACCCAGAGACCATTTGAGTGACTTTAGTGGACCTGAAGAGAGGAGAGTGAGATGCAACCTGGAAGAAGAAGGATATTTACAGTTAATATTTACAACAATGGAACAAAACTGGTTTAGGGTCCTGAGAGCAGTGTCATGTGTCTGGACTATCATTAAATGTGAAGACTTATTTATATCAAATCAGTTCTCTAGGTTTAATTATTATGTGATTAAACTAATCATGTAAACATGAATTAGACTAGGAAGTCGGGGCACCACAGAAGATATTGAGATTTACAGAGTGAATATTTTCCGAATATAACTCTTCAGATTTTTTAACATCTGATCAATTAGTCTTCTGTTAATTAATTATTATTATTACCTCATCAGTTCTCATTACTGAACGTCGCAAACCCTGCATATCTGCACAAACCCTAGTTTCCATAATGAATCAGCAATATACAAATTTGCTTAATTATTTATATACTAACTAAAATACATAACAAACAAATAGTAGATATTGGTTACTAACAATGATAGAAAAGTCCCAAGTGGGCTAAGCCGATATGACGGCATGGTAGACAAAGGAAAGGGGTGGGGACTGAGAAAGAGCGGGAAAGACAAAATGGATTCACGACACACAGCAGATGATTATAATCATTGATATGCTAATCCTTTGCACATGAACGGCCACTCATACAAGAATAATTGCAATATATTTACCCCTGTATGTCGTTGTTGTCTTCTCTGTTGGAATCCGGTCCCTCTGCTGGAGAGTCAGTACATCAGAGAGTCTCTGGTTAACTTCCCAGAAGTCACAATGTCCTTAGTGGCTGTAGGTGATTAGAACGAATACTTCAGAGTACCATTCTGAAATGTTCTCATACAATAGATGCTTCTGTGGTTGTCGGTATTCTCGTTCTAGGTTTACATCATTTCTAGCTGCAGACTAGTAATGTGTGTCGTCTAGAAAAAGTCATAAAGTCATAAAACTTGTGGTGGTAAGAGTGAGAGTGGGGGGAGCCACGATATACACCTCCAAAGGGCCACGTCGTGACAGCAGCCTGGAGGGGTTAAAAAAAGAGAATTTCCAATACTAAAAGCAGCCATAGGGCGCTTTAAACAGGAGAAGCCGGAGGCTACCCACGAAGATGTGTCAACATCAGAAACAACAACAGGGTACCCCTTCCCCACCTCCTCATTCACACCATTCCCCCAGAGTTAACACTCTGAAAGACAGCCTGGCTGAACAACAGAGAGACTACACTGTCTAAAGTGAAAAGACCATCTCCAGCAACCAGATCAGACATAACCCACAGACCTGCAACCAGCTAACATCACAGATACAACATATGTGCTGTGCTGTAAAGCAAGAACTGCGGATAAACCACACAAAGGAGAAACTCATCAGGAGGGAGCAGCACAGCCAGTCCCTGGAGAGACAGCTGGAAGAGATGAGGACCATCCTCCTGTCCACCCTGAAGACAGACATCCACACACACCACACACACTACTGGCACACAGACCCACAACCTCTCCAAATTCAACACCGTGCATTAACAGCCATACACCCAACATTGACAGCCACACAACCAACTTCCCCAGCACTAACACACAAGCACACATTCTCAACCCCTGCCCTATGGAGAGTGTCACTCCAGACACCACACACAACAGCAGCACACATTGTCATCCTGTGTCTCCAAGAATGCTGTTCCCAAGGAGAAGAGTGAGGAAGATCTGGTGCCCAACGAAGCAGTCTGCCCTTGGATTACTGGCAGAGCAGAGACTGAAGGCATCGACCCACATAATCCTCCACACAGGGACAAATGATCTCAGCACAGGCAGGGTGGATGTAACTAAGGCTATGACCCAGGTGGCTATAACAGCCACACAGGCCTGCCCCACAGCCAAGATCATCATTTCCACTCTTCAAATCAAATCAAATTGTATTTGTCACATACACGTGTTTAGCAGATGTTATTGCGGGTGTAGCGAAATGTTTGTGTTTCTGGCTCCAACAGTGCAGTAATATCTAACAAGTAATATCGAACAATTTCACAACAATACACACAAATCTAAAGTAAAGGAATGGAATTAAGAATATATAAATATTTGGATAAGCAATGTCAGAGCGACATAGACTAAGATACAGTAGAATAGGATAGAATACAGTATATACATATGAAATGAGTAATGCAAAATATGTAAACATTATTAAAGTGACTAGTGATTTCAAGTCTATGTATATAGTGCAACAGCCTCTAATGTGCAAGTGATGGCTATTTAACAGTCTGATGGCCTTGAGATAGAAGCTGTTTTTCAGTCTCAAAGTCCCAGCTTTGATGCACCTGTATTGACCTCACTTTCTGGATGATAACGGGGTGAAATGGCAGTGGCTAGGGTGGTTGACTCCATTACGCGCAGTATTAGACTTAAAACGAATCATCCAGCGATCATACACTGTTTACCAGGGGGCAGGGCTACCGACGTTAAGGCTAATCTGAAGATGGTGCTGGCTAAAGCTAAAACTGGCGAGTGTAGAGAGTATAGAGATATTGTTATCCACGTCGGCACCAACGATGTTAGGATGAAACAGTCAGAGATCACCAAGCGCAACATAGCTTCTGCGTGTAAATCAGCTAGAAAGATGTGTCGGCATCGAGTAATTGTCTCTGGCCCCCTCCCAGTTAGGGGGAGTGATGAGCTCTACAGCAGAGTCTCACAACTCAATCACTGGTTGAAAACTGTTTCTGCCCCTCCCAAAAGATAGAATTTGTAGATAATTGGCCCTCTTTCTGGGACTCACCCACAAACAGGACCAAGCCTGGCCTGCTGAGGAGTGACGGACTCCATCCTAGCTGGAGGGGTGCTCTCATCTTATCTACCAACATAGACAGGGCTCTAACTCCTCTAGCTCCACAATGAAATAGGGTGCAGGCCAGGCAGCAGGCTGTTAGCCAGCCTGCCAGCATAGTGGAGTCTGCCACTAGCACAGTCAGTGTAGTCAGCTCAGCTATCACCATTGAGACCGTGTCTGTGCCTCGACCTAGGTTGGGCAAAACTAAACATGGCGGTGTTCGCCTTAGCAATCTCACTAGGATAAAGACCTCCATTCCTGTCATTATTGAAAGAGATCATGATAGCTCACATCTCAAAATAGGGCTACTTAATGTTAGATCCCTTACTTCAAAGGCAATTATAGTCAATGAACTAATCACTGATCATAGTCTTGATGTGATTGGCCTGACTGAAACATGGCTTAAGCCTGATGAATTGACTGTGTTAAATGAGGCCTCACCTCCTGGCTACACTAGTGACCATATCCCCCGTGCATCCCGCAATGGCGGAGGTGTTGCTAACATTTACGATAGCAAATTTCAATTTCCCCCCCCAAAAAATACGTTTTCGTCTTTTGAGCTTCTAGTCATGAAATCTATGCAGCCTACTCAATCACTTTTTATAGCTACGGTTTACAAGCCTCCTGGGCCATATACAGCATTCCTTATTGAGTTCCCTGAATTCCTATCGGACCTTGTAGTCATAGCAGATAATATTCTAATCTTTGGTGACTTTAATATTCACATGGAAAAGTCCACAAACCCACTCCAAAAGGCTTTCGGAGCCATCATCGACTCAGTGGGTTTTGTCCAACATGTCTCTGGACCCACTCACTGTCACAGTCATACTCTGGACCTAGTTTTGTTCCATGGAATAAATGTGGTGGATCTTAATGTTTTTCCTCATAATCCTGGACTATCGGACCACCATTTTATTATGTTTGCAATTGCAACAAATAATCTGCTCAGACCCCAACCAAGGAACATCAAAAGTTGTGCAATAAATTCACAGACAACACAAAGATTCCTTGATGTCCTTCCAGATTCCCTCTGTCTACCCATGGACGCCAGAGGACAAAAATCAGTTAACCACCTAACTGAGGAACTCAATTTAACCTTGTGCAATACCCTAGATGCAGTTGCACCCCTAAAAACTAAAAACATTTCTCATAAGAAACTAGCTCCCTGGTACACAGAAAATACCCGAGCTCTGAAGCAAGCTTCCAGAAAATTGGAACGGAAATGGCGCCACACCAAACTGGAAGTCTTCCGACTAGCTTGGAAAGACAGTACCGTGCAGTACCGAAGAGCCCTTACTGCTGCTCGATCATCCTATTTTTCTAACTTAATTGAGGAAAAGAGGAACAATCCGAAATTCCTTTTTGATGCTGTCGCAAAGCTAACTAAAAAGCAGTATTCCCCAAGAGAGGATGGCTTTCACTTTAGCAGTGATAAATTCATGAACTTCTTTGAGGAAAAGATCATGATTATTAGAAAGCAAATTACGGACTCCTCTTTAAATCTGCGTATTCCTTCAAAGCTCAGTTATCCTGAGTCTGCACAACTCTGCCAGGACCTAGGATCAAGAGAGACGCTTAAGTGTTTTAGTATTATATCTCTTGACAAAATGATGAAAATAATCATGGCCTCTAAACCTTCAAGCTGCATACTGGACCCTATTCCAACTAAACTACTGAAAGAGCTGCTTCCTGTGCTTGGCCCTCCTATGTTGAACATAATAAGCGGCTCTCTATCCACCAGATGTGTACCAAACTCACTAAAATTGGCAGTAATAAAGCCTCTCTTGAAAAAGCCAAACCTTGACCCAGAAAATATAAAAAAAACTATCAGCCTATATCGAATCTTCCATTCCTCTCAATTTTTTTTGAAAAGGCTGTTGCGCAGCAACTCACTGTCTTCCTGAAGACAAACAATGTATACGAAATGCTTCAGTCTGGTTTTAGACCCCATCATAGCACTGAGACTGCACTTGTGAAGGTGGTAAATTACCTTTTAATGTCATCAGACCGAGGCTCTGCATCTGTCCTCGTGCTCCTAGACCTTAAGTGCTGCTTTTGATTTCATCGATCACCACATTCTTTTGGAGAGACTGGAAACCCAAATTGGTTCTGGCCTGTTCTGGCCTGGTTTAGATCTTATCTGTCGGAAAGATATCAGTTTCTCTGTGAATGGTTTGTCCTCTGACAAATCAACTGTACATTTCGGTGTTCTTCAAGGTTCCGTTTTAGGACCACTATTGTTTTCACTATATATTTTACCTCTTGGGGATGTCGTTCGTGAACATAATGTTAACTTTCACTGCTATGTGGAAGACACACAGCTGTACATTTCAATGAAACATGGTGAAGCCCCAAGAAAGACATAAGAAAGTGGATGGCTGCAAACTTTCTACTTTTAAATCCGGACAAAACAGAGATGCTTGTTCTAGGTCCCAAGAAACAAAGAGATCTTCTGTTGAATCTGACAATTAATCTTAATGGTTGTACAGTCATCTCAAATAAAACTGTGAAGGACCTCGGCGTTACTCTGGACCCTGATCTCTCTTTTGAAGAACATATCAAGACCATTTCAAGGACAGCTTTTTTTCCATCTACGTTACATTGCAAAAATCAGAAACTTTCTGTCCAAAAATTATGCAGAAAAATGTATCCATGCTTTTGTCACTTCTAGGTTAGACTACTGCAATGCTCTACTTTCCGGCTACCCGGATAAAGCACTAAATAAACTTCAGTTAGTGCTAAATACGGCTGCTAGAATCTTGACTAGAACCAAAAAATGTGATCATATTTCTCCAGTGCTAGCCTCCCTACACTGGCTTCCTGTCAAAGCAAGGGCTGATTTCAAGGTTTTACTGCTAACCTACAAGGCATTACATGGGCTTGCTCCTACCCATCTTTCTGATTTGGTCCTGCCGTACATACCTACACATACGCTACGGTCACAAGACGCAGGCCTCCTAATTGTCCCTAGAATTTCTAAACAAACAGCTGGAGGCAGGGCTTTCTCCAATAGAGCTCAATTTTTATGGAACCGTCTGCCTACCCATGTCAGAGACGCAAACTCGGTCTCAACCTTTAAGTCTTTACTGAAGACTCATCTCTTCAGTGGGTCATATGATTGAGTGTAGTCTGGCCCAGGAGTGGGAAGGTGAACGGAATGGCTCTGGAGCAACAAACCGCCCTTGCTGTCTCTGCCTGGCCGGTTCCCCTCACACCCCTCATATCCTAGTTCCTCTCTAAGTTTCTCCCTAGGTTCTGGCCTTTCTAGGGAGTTTTTCCTAGCCACCGTGCTTCTACACCTGCATTGCTTGCCGTTTGGGGTTTTAGGCTGGGTTTCTGTACAGCACTTTGAGATATCAGCTGATGTAAGAAGGGCTTTGTAAATACATTTGATTTGATTCCGATTGGTCAGACCAACTTTGAATAGTCCTTAGCACAGGTACTTCCTGTTTGAGTTTCTGCCTATAGGAAGGGAGGAGCAAACTGGAGTCATGATCAGATTTGCTGAATGGAGGGTGGGGGAGGGCCTTGCAGTGGTTGAGTTGCAGTGGTTGAGTCTTTTAGCAGCGTGTGTACTACAGTCAATGTGTTGATAGAACTTCGGTAGCACTTTCCTCAAATTTGCTTTGTTAAAGTCCCTAGCTACAATAAATGCAGCCTCAAGATACGTAATTTCCAGTTTGCATCAAGTCCAGTGAAGTTATTTTAGGGCCGTCATGGTATGGGCTTGAGGGGGAATATACACGGCTGTGACAATAACCGAAGAAAATTCTCTTGGGAGATAATACGGTCAGCATTTGATTGTGAGGTATTCTAGGTTGGGAGAACAAAAGGACTTGAGTTCCTGTATGTTATCACAGTCACATCATGAATAGTTAATCATGAAACATACACCCCCACCCTTCTTCTTCCCGGAGAGATATTTATTCCTGTCTGAGCGATGAACTGAGAACCCACTGGCTTTACGGACTAAGACAGTAAATATTGAGAGAGCTATGTTTCCTTGAAATGTATGTTACAATCCCTGATGTCTCTCTGGAAGGAAATCCAGAGACTGAACATTAGTGAGTAATATATTCGGAAGCGGTGGGTGGTTTGCACGCCTAGTGAGTTGGACTAGAAGTCCACCCCGAGTACCTCTTCTCCTGCGCCAATGTTCTGCCTGGGGGGTACGAACAAAGGATCCTATTTGGGAAAGTCGTATTCCTGGTCATAATGCTGGTAATGCTGGTGAGTTCCGCACCGCCACTCAGACATCCAAAGTTCTTCCCGGCTGTATGTAATAACACAAAACATTTTCTGGCCTAATAATGTAAGAAATAACACCGAAAAAAAGAAAAAAATACAGCAAAGTCGCTGGGGGCTAGAACCACGGCTGCCTTCTATATCGGGCCATTTTTCTTTCATCACCAAAGCCATGTTCACTGCAAATGTTGCTGAACTATTCAACTCTTTTGTTAGTGTCATTGATATGGAAATGCACATACAAATATTTAGTTCAGAAACATTGACTGTAATATCTCTAGGTTCCTGTGGTGAAAGACTGCTGTGCAAGGTATTTGGCAGCAGCTTTCTTCCCGAGCCCATATTCACAAAGTGTCTTCAGAGTAGGAACAGTGATCTAGGACCAGCTCCCCCTTGTCAATGTAATCATTAATTGTGATATAAAAGGAAAAAAACTGATCATAACATCAGTACACCGACTGAGATGCTATGTGAATACAGGCCCTGGTCTGTCTGCATGCTGCTTTCTAGTAATCCAACTCCCTCTTTATCTGAAATGCAACAGCACCAAAAACATGAACAAGAATTAGCGTAGTCAGTTAGTAACTTAATTAACTAATGAAACACTAATGTAAATGTTCACAAGCCTCTTCAGACAAATTATACCATTACAACAGCATTGTCACGTTCTGACCTTAGTTCTTTTGTTATGTCTTTCTTTTAGGTTGGTCAGGGCGTGAGTTGGGGTGGGTTGTCTATGTTCATTTTTCTATGTTGTGTTTTGCGTTTGGCCTGGTATGGTTCTCAATCAGAGGCAGGTGTCGTTAGTTGTCTCTGATTGAGAATCATACTTAGGTATCCTTTTCCCACCTGTGTTTTGTGGGTGATTGTTTTCTGTCTTTGTGTATGTCACCAGACAGGACTGTTTCGTTTCATTTTCTTTGTTATTTTTGTTTTAGTGTTCTGTGTTTAATAAATTCATCATGAACATGTACCACGCTGCGCATTGGTCCTCCGATCCTTGAAGAGGATTACCAGTATATTTACAGTGAAATCAAGAGGGGCAGTCACAAGTGCAACAATAAACAGGCAGGGGAACAAAGTATTTTGACAGAAAAATCACAAAAGTCAGTATTATAGCTGGCAAATATATAGTTGTTATTTTGTAGAAACCTAGTTACAGCCCACTTAGCTAGCTAAGGTGGATACCTCAGACTGATAATGGGAGTTAGGTAACATTAGCTAACTTTCCCCCAGCAGTATCAACCTCGCTAATGGGATTTGTATCAACTTTATCAGATGGATAGCTTAGCAAATATAGCTATTTGTTTTCTCATCACATCTAAAGCTGCCTGATACAGCATGCCAGTTGCTAGTAAAGTAGGATGAATAAGTCAGAAGCCAGTGAGCAATGCCAAGTTCAGGCCTTTTACAAACACAAATCATGTACAAAAGAGACAATTACCTTCAAGCAGATCATTTGATTTTTTTTCTAGGACTTCTGACCAAGGAGTAATACCTACTTGTTTGTAGAACTGGCGTCTACCAGATTTTGTCCACAGTCAGCTCCAGAGTCTTCACCTGAACCAACGTCACAGGCAAAATCACAGGCTGCGTCATGCACTTGAGTGCTTCACACATTTTTTTTCTTCAGTAGGCTAGGCGGAAAAATCGAAGCTTTTTTTTATTGTTATCTACAAGGGGTGTATATTCTATTTATATTGGCAAATTTAACTTGCAACATGGCCTTTAAGCTCTGTCAAGTTGGTTGTTGATCATTGCTAGACAGCCATTTTCATGTCTTACCATAGATTTTCAAGCCAACTTAAGTCAAAACTGTAACTACAGTAGGCCACTCAGGAACATTCAATGTTGTCTTGGTTCGCAACTCCAGTATAGATCTGTTGGAAAGCAGACTGAACCAGGTTTTCCTAAATTATTTTGCCTGTGCTTAGCTGTATTCCATTTAGTTTTATTCTGAAAGACTCCCTAGTCCTAGGCGATAACAAGCATAACCTTAGCATGATGCAGCCACCACCACGGTTGAAAATATGAAAAGTGGTACTCAGTGATGTGTTGTGTTGGATTTGCCCCAAACAACACTTTGTATTATGGACAAAAAGTTTTTTCTATTTCTTTGCCACGTGTTGTGCAGTATTACTTGTACAGGCTTCCTTCTTTTAATTTAGGTTCGTTTTGTGGAGAAACTAAAATGTTGTTGTTCCATCCTCAGTTTTCTCATATCTCCACCATTAAACTCTGTAACTGTTTTAAAATCAACATAGGCCCCATGGTGAAATCCCTGAGCGGTTTCCTTCCTCTCCGGCAAGTTTTTTATTTCACCTTTATTTAACCAGGTAGGCTAGTTGAGAACAAGTTCTCATTTGCAACTGCGACCTGGCCAAGATAAAGCATAGCAGTGTGAACAGACAACACATGGAGTAAACAATTAACAAGTCAATAACATAGTAGAAAAAAAGGGAGTCTATATACATTGTGTGCAAAAGGCATGAGGAGGTAGGCGAATAATTACAATTTTGCAGATTAATACTGGAGTGATAAATGATCAGATGGTCATGTACAGGTAGAGATATTGGTGTGCAAAAGAGCAGAAAAGTAAATAAATAAAAACAGTATGGGGATGAGGTAGGTAAAAATGGGTGGGCTATTTACCGATAGACTATGTACAGCTGCAGCGATCGGTTAGCTGCTCAGATAGCAGATGTTTGAAGTTGGTGAGGGAGATAAAAGTCTCCAACTTCAGCGATTTTTGCAATTCGTTCCAGTCACAGGCAGCAGAGAACTGGAACGAAAGGCGGCCAAATGAGGTGTTGGCTTTAGGGATGATCAGTGAGATACACCTGCTGGAGTGCGTGCTACGGGTGGGTGTTGCCATCGTGACCAGTGAACTGAGATAAGGCTGACCTTTACCTAGCATGGACTTGTAGATGACCTGGAGCCAGTGGGTCTGGCGACGAAATGTAGCGAGGGCCAGCCGACTAGAGCATACAGGTCGCAGTGGTGGGTGGTATAAGGTGCTTTAGTGACAAAACGGATGGCACTGTGATAAACTGCATCCAGTTTGCTGAGTAGAGTGTTGGAAGCAATTTTGTAGATGACATCGCCGAAGTCGAGGATCGGTAGGATAGTCAGTTTTACTAGGGTAAGTTTGGCGGCGTGAGTGAAGGAGGCTTTTTTGCGGAATAGAAAGCAGACTCTAGATTTGATTTTCGATTGGAGATATTTGATATGAGTCTGGAAGGAGAGTTTACAGTCTAGCCAGACACCTAGGTACTTATAGATGTCCACATATTCACGGTCGGAACCATCCAGGGTGGTGATGCTAGTCAGGCGTGCAGGCAGCGAACGGTTGAAAAGCATGCATTGGTTTTACTAACGTTTAAGTTGGAGGCCACGGAAGGAGTGTTGTATGGCATTGAAGCTCGTTTGGAGGTTAGATAGCACAGTGTCCAAGGACGGGCCGGAAGTATATAGAATGGTGTCGTCTGCGTAGAGGTGGATCAGGGAATCGCCCGCAGCAAGAGCAACATCATTGATATATACAGAGAAAAGAGTCGGCCCGAGAATTGAACCCTGTTGCACCCCCATAGAGACTGCCAGAGGACCGGACAGCATGCCCTCCGATTTGACACACTGAACACTGCAAAGTAGTTGGTGAACCAGGCAAGGCAGTCATCAGAAAAACCGAGGCTACTGAGTCTGCCGATAAGAATATGGTGATTGACAGAGTCGAAAGCCTTGGCAAGGTCGATGAAGATGGCTGCACAGTACTGTCTTTTATCGATGGCGGTTATGATATCGTTTAGTACCTTGAGCGTGGCTGAGGTGCACCCGTGACCGGCTCGGAAACCAGATTGCACAGCGGAGAAGGTACGGTGGGATTCGAGATGGTCAATGACCTGTTTGTTGACTTGGCTTTCAAAGACCTTAGATAGGCAGGGCAGGATGGATATAGGTCTGTAACAGTTTGGGTCCAGGGTGTCTCCCCCTTTGAAGAGGGGGATGACTGCGGCAGCTTTCCAATCCTTGGGGATCTCAGACGATATGAAAGAGAGGTTGAACAGGCTGGTAATAGGGGTTGCGACAATGGCGGCGGATAGTTTCAGAAATAGAGGGTCCAGATTGTCAAGCCCAGCTGATTTGTACGGGTCCAGGTTTTGCAGCTCTTTCAGAACATCTGCTATCTGGATTTGGGTAAAGGAGAACCTGGAGAGGCTTGGCGAGTAGCTGCGGGGGGGGGCGGAGCTGTTGGCCGAGGTTGGAGTAGCCAGGCGGAAGGCATGGCCAGCCGTTGAGAAATGCTTGTTGAAGTTTTCGATAATCATGGATTTATCAGTGGTGACCGTGTTACCTAGCCTCAGTGCAGTGGGCAGCTGGGAGGAGGTGCTCTTGTTCTCCATGGACTTCACAGTGTCCCGGAACTTTTTGGAGTTGGAGCTACAGGATGCAAATTTCTGCCTGAAGAAGCTGGCCTTAGCTTTCCTGACTGACTGCGTGTATTGGTTCCTGACTTCCCTGAACAGTTGCATATTGCGGGGACTATTCGATGCTATTGCAGTCCGCCACAGGATGTTTTTTGTGCTGGTCGAGGGCAGTCAGGTCTGGAGTGAACCAAGGGCTATATCTGTTCTTAGTTCTGCATTTTTTGAATGGAGTACGCTTATCTAAAATGGTGAGGAAGTTACTTTTAAAGAATGACCAGGCATCCTCAACTGACGGGATGAGGTCAATGTCCTTCCAGGATACCCGGGCCAGGTCGATTAGAAAGGCCTGCTCACAGAAGTGTTTTAGGGATCGTTTGACAGTGATGAGGGGTGGTCGTTTGACTGCGGCACCGTAACGGATACAGGCAATGAGGCAGTGATCGCTGAGATCCTGGTTGAAGACAGCGGAGGGGTATTTGGAGGTGCAGTTGGTCAGGATGACATCTATGAGGGTGCCCTTGTTTACAGATTTAGGGTTGTACCTGGTGGGTTCCTTGATGATTTGTGTGAGATTGAGGGCATCTAGATTAGATTGTAGGACTGCCGGGGTGTTAAGCATATCCCAGTTTAGGTCACCTAACAGAACAAACTCTGAAGCTAGATGGGGGGTGATCAATTCACAAATGGTGTCAAGGGCACAGCTGGGAGCTGAGGGCGGTCGGTAGCAGGCGGCAACAGTGAGAGACTTATTTTTTGGAGAGAGTTAGGTAGGACGCCTGTATCTTTGTATCCAAAGCCTAATAACTTTACAATGCTCAAAGGGATATTCAGTCTGCTTCTTTTATTTGTTGATCTTTGCAAGGCTTTGGATATCTTCCCTGGTCTTTGTGGTTGAATCTGTGCTTGAAATTCACTACTCGATTGAAGGACCTTAAAGATAATTGTATGTTTGGGGTACAGAGATGGGGTAGTCATTCAAAAATCATGTTAACCCCTATTATTGAACACAGAATGAGTCCATGCAACTTATTCTGTGACTTGTTAAGCAAATGTGTACTCCTGAACTTATTTAAGCTTACCATAACAAAAGGCTTGAATACTTATTGCCTCAAAACAGTTCAGCTTTTCATTTCTAATTCATTTGTAAACATTTCTAAAAACAAAATTCCACATTGACATTTTGGAGTATTGAGTGTAGATCAGTGACACACAATCTCAATTCAATCGATTTATGTTTGTATTACTATGGATCCCCATTAGCTGCTGCCAAGGCAAATTAAGGCAGTTATACACTTAAAAACATTACAATTAATTCATAACAGATTTCACAACACACTAAGTGTGTTCCCTTAAAATACAGACTATAAAATAAAAGGGTATAAAATTAAAAATTTATAAAATTATAAAATTCGCAGAAGACAGGAATTGTGGTCAAAGGCAGGCAATGGTCACAGGTAGGCAAACAGGCAGGTGATTCAAAACTTGGACTGAAGGCTGTAACTGGTTCTCACAGATGAGCTAGGAAAAGGTTTGGTAGAGTCAAAACGAACACATTGAAACAGAACACAAGGTTGACTAAGAAAATAAATACAGAACCTTACAGGGATATCATCTATCAAAACGTACTTTGCGAATTAGATGTCATTCTCATTACAATCTTTGCAGATACATACTTGGATGCCATTAAAAGACACATTGCAAAATGTAGAATCACTAAATTGACTAAATAAGTCACTCTCAAACAGAAGACAAATGCATTGGTACAGCTACAATTTATTTTTAAATATATCAACTTAAATGTCCCGGAGCACCTAACTTTACAAGGCTCACGCTACTCCTTTCAACAACAGCAGCACTTACACATTCCAAGGGTACATCATGAGGTTGGAGAAAGATCTTTAACGTACAAAGACCCTACAGACTGGAATCATTTACCTATAGAAATCAGGGCATTAAAATCACACAGTGAATTTAAGAAAGCAATTTTTCAAACGTTAGAAACAAACTGTTTGTGTTTTTAACTAATAGAATCAACATTTGAAAATATGTATAAATATGTACGTATTGTAGGTACAGCATATATTATACATACTTAGTTTTCTTGTTGTTGTATCAGTAGTTGTAGCAGTAGTTTGTATTAGTTGTAGGCCTATTAGTAGTTGTACGGCAACTTTTCTATGCTGTTATTTTACATGTTTTATTATTTAATTGTTATTATTAGACAGTAGATGCCATATTATTATTGTTACAAAACATCTTTTATAAATACTTTTTTTGGGACACTTGAAAACGAGATGGTGCATCTCAAGAGATTTCATCCAACAAAATGCATAGATATTTCCATTAGTTGAGACAGTATCTTTGGAGAGAGGAAAAGCAATCTAATTTCAAATGCTCATCTAGGCAAAGGTGGAATCCCAGCTACAGCGATGAGTGATTTTTTGGAAATGTGCAAGTGTCACATTTCAAAGTTGAGAGGTAGAGTGGTGTCTCCAAGGGTTCAACTTAGAATAACAGCAAAGAGCTGCTGCGATGGAGAAGCCAAAATATCAATCTCAGCAGCCTTGTGGGAGCAGACCTGTCACAAGTCGCCCTGCTACTTTTCTCTCCCTCTAACAAGCACACCTCTCACACTCCTATCTGGCCACCTTACCCAAATTCCACACCTGGTTAAGTCTATCTAATGATTCTTACACCCGGCAGACAGTCCACAGTGCCTTTCTAAGTGGTACTCATGTCTTAGAACAGCATAAAAGAAAAGAGGGAATCCTCGTGGCCATGTCGGATCTCTCTGTAGAATCTTGCATACATTACACTAAGTACTCGTTGTTTCCGATAAATGGTTAGACTAATTCCTCGTCATTAGTTCCCTTGTTGAAAAACAATATGGGGATTTCAGTTATGTGTAACCCTGAAATTGTGCACTATGTTCATAAAAATAAAATGTTTTGTAAAATGTTCACGCTGATTATGATCATGTGTATTATTCCTGTATAACATGAATGGCTGTTGAAGGGTTATCAGTTATTCCTATGCCAACTTTATAATCTATAACCATCAAACTCAACTCTGGACCTTTAAGCCAGTTCCACTGCATTTTTTATTGTGCCCCAATAATCAGGGACTGATTTAGACCTGGGACTCGTGGTGGTTGCAATTAATTACAAGGTAGAACAGCCAGCATGCTCCGGACCTTGTAGGGTAAGAGTTGAATACCCCCGATCTCTAACATGAAAGTCAATTCCACCTAACATATCCTGCAGCTGAAAATATAGGATCTTAATTTTACGTACAGTTGAAGTCAGAATTTTACATACACTTAAGTTAAAGTCATTAAAACTCATTTTTCAACCACTCCACAAATTTCTTGTTAACAAACTATAGTTTAGGCAAGTCGGTTAGGACATCTTCTTTGTGCATGACACAAAGCCATTTTTCCAACAATTGTTTACAGACAGATAATTTGACTTAAAATTCATTGTATCACAATTCCAGTGAGTCAGAAGTTTACAAACACTAAGTTGACTGTGCCTTTAAACAGCTTGGAAAATTGCAGAAAATTATGTCATGGATCTAGAAGCTTCTCATAGGCTAATTGACATAATTTGAGTCAATTGCAGGTGTTCCCTTGGATGTATTTCAAGGCCTACCTTCAAACTCAGTGCCTCTTTGCTTGACATCATGGGGAATCAAAAGAAAATCAGCCAAGACCTCAGAAAAATAACTGGTTCATCCTTGGGAGCAATTTCCAAATGCCTGAAGGTACCACGTAATTCTGTACAAACAATAGTATTAACATCATGGGACCACGCAGCCATCATACCGCTCAGGAAGGAGACGCGTTCTGTCTCCTAGAGATGAACATACTTTGGTGCGAAAAGTGCATATCAATCGCAGAGCAACAGCAAAGGACCTTGTGAAGATGCTGGAGGAAACTGGTACAAAAGTATCTATATTGACAGTGAAACAAGTCCTATATTGACGTAACCTGAAAGGCCGCTCAGCAAGGAAGAAGCCACTGCTCCAAAACCGCCATAAAAAAGCCAGACTACAGTTTGCAACTGCATATGGGAACAAAGATCACACTTTTTGGAGAAATGTCCTCTGGTCTGATGGAATGAAAATAGAACTGCTTGGCCATAATGAGCATGGTTATTTTTGGAGGAAAAAGGGGGAGGTTTGCAAGTCAAAGAACACCATCCCAACTGTGAAGCATGGGGGTAGCAGCATCATGTTGTGGGGGTGCTTTGCTGCAGAAGGGTCTGGTGCACTTCACAAAATAGATGACATCATGAGGATGGAAAATGATGTGGATATATTGAAGCAACATCTCAAGACATCAGTTAAAGCTTGTCACAAATCGGTCTTCCAAATGGACATTGACGCCAAGCATACTTCCAAAGTTGTGGCAAAATGGCTTAAAGACAACAAAGTCGAGGTATTGGAGTGGCCATCACAAAGCCCTGACCTCAATCCTATAGGAAATTTGTGGGCAGAACTGAAAAAGCGTGTGCGAGCAGGGAGGCCTACAAACCTGACTCAGTTACACCAGCTCTGTCAGGAGGAATGGGCCAAAATTCACCCAACTTATTGTGGAAAGCTTGTGGATGGCTACCCGAAACATTTGACCCATTGTTAGAGAAGTGCTCCCGCTGTGGGGATCAAATCAGCAGAAATGCTCAAGAGCGCCACCATAGAGGTTGATAAACCTCAAACTTTCATTAAAATTGACATACAATATACTGAATTAAAGCTACACTCGTTGTGAATCTATCGACCAAGTCAGATTTGTAAAATGCTTTTCGGGGAACGCATGAGAAGCTATTATCTGATAGCATGTAACACCACAAAAGACCCGCAGGGGACGTAAACAAAATAATTAGCATATTCGGCGCTACACAAACCGCACAATAAAATAGAAAACATTCATTACCTTTGACCATCTTCTTTGTTGGCACTCCTAGATGTCCCATAATCACTATTGGGTCTTTTTTTTCGATTAAATCGGTCCATATATAGCCTAGATATCGTTATATGTAGACTGTGTGATCAACGGAAAAAAACAGCGTTTCATAACGTAACGTAATTTTTTTAAATTCAAAAAGTCGACGATAAACTTTCACAAAACACTTCGAAATACTTTTGTAATGCAACTTTAGGTATTAGTACACGTTAATAAGCGATAAAAATCCTTAGGAGGCGATGTGAAATTAATAGCTTGTCTGTGGAGGAAATGCTGTCTTCAAAAGGTCGAACCAAAATCTGGGCGGGGACAGTAGGAAAGGAGTTCCTTTGTTTCGGTTAGACCAAGAATCAATTGCGCAACAAATGACGTGACTCTAGACTACCTGGGGAAGCTGTAGCCAATGAAAACTCGGCTCTATGTAATTCTGTTCGCTTTTAACAATTGCCTGTCGTCGCGGAAGAATATATTTTTCCATTTTCAGTGAACAGATTTTCATGCACTATTCGACGAAACGCACATTCTGTAAATGGCACAGGCGTGATTTAAACAGTTTTGGAAACGTCTGAGTGTTTCCTATCCACACACACTAATCATATGCATGTACTATATTCCTGGCATGAATAGCAGGGCGCTGTAATGTTGCGCGATTTTTAACAAAAAGCTAAGAAAATTCGCAACATCCTTAAAAGGTATACAATATAAAAGCATTTCTACCAAATACTAATTGAGTGTATGTTACCTTCTGATCCACTGGGAATGTGATGAACGAAATAAGTAATTCTCTCTATTATTCTGACATCTCACATTCTTAAAAAAAAGTGGTGATCCTAACTGATCTAAGACAGGGAATTTTTACTAAGATTAAATGTCAGAAATGATGAAAAACTGAGATTAAATGTATTTGGCTGAGGTGTATGTAAACTTCCGACTTCAACTGTATATTGTCACAGTAAAAATATTCTGCAGCAACAGGATTATTTTGTCCATAATGTTGCTTGATCCTTTAATAGGCTGCTTGATCAGTGGTTAGGCTATTAGGTGGCCAAAAATAGGCTACATGAAAAGTTCAGAATTATGCTGTTTGTTTTTCTTGTATACTGTACAAGTATGATTCCTGCAACGCTGTGCACATAACACCTTCCTGTCAGATACATTACATGTCAATAGAAATGCTTTACAACCCTATCACAATACATTTGATCCTGTTCACCTTGCCATCAGCCTATGCCACTGCTAAAGAGTGGGCCTTCAAAACCTTTCTGACCTATTAGACTACAGCAACAGGTCCTGCCTTATGCCATTTTAGATTGTAATTACAGTTGATGTGCTGTCATGAAAATCTCATTCACAGGATACTCAGTGCAATTTATCTGCAGGCACCAGCATTAACCTTTCAGTTTGAGAAGCATTGGGTCAATGGGTAGATCGCTCAAAGGAGAAAACATCCCTGGGCATTTGTGTCCTCTGATGACTGTGTGGACAAATTGTTTTTACTATATATCTGTCCTGAACCTCTCTCCCTTTTACTGTGTCTGTGGTGTGACTTAAAACCCTTTTGCATTCTGCCATTCTATGACACTTATGTTATAAACAAGGTTGTTAACTAGACTGTTCACGTGGCAGCCATGATGCTCTGTGCAGTCTTCCTGGTACAGCTATTGTGACTTCTTCCTGTAGCGTAGAGGCTCTAGAGAAAATAGAATCTGTGTACAGTGTTATTTCAGTCTGTCACATTTACAGTGTTAGGACATTGGAATGGATGTGTACAAACAAAAAATCCATAGAGAGCCAGAGTTCCAGTGTTTCAGTAATACAATGTGACTTTTAAATGCCGATTTAGAGCACAGCACTCAGGCCGGTGAAAACACTTCATCTCTCGTTTAACAAAACATTCATAACCAATTCTCCTACAGAGCTGCTGAAACAGCAGCAAGCATTTAAAAGAAAAACAGCTCCAGGATAGCTCATTAGGAACTAAACTAAACTAGTTTTGTAATTCAAATTGTAAAGCTTTCTGAAGCACGATCCATGAGGCACCAATCTGCAATTTTTGTGAGTGACGGTGAATTTGAATAAACTTGAATACATTTTGTTGCTTTTCCTGTGAAATAACGCCTTCATCAGGTTTCCAGTCATTAAAGTGTAACTGACAGAATTTTAGCAACATGAAATCTTATTAAAATCTGTTCATATACACTCCCATGAAGAATATTACACTTTTTAAAACATTTTTGACAAGCGAGCATGTAGATATGGTCATTTTCACGTTTTCATAAATTCTTAGTACATGTAATTCCCAAACATTCTAAGACATTTGTGAAAATTCTATAGCAATATAGAGGGCTTGCAGTTATGTCACAAATCACCTAACATTAGCAACCGCACAAAGTGCCATGTTGGAAGACCAAACTCAATCTGTTGGAAGTTCTCCAATCGTCCACATGGCTGGCTGCGTTTTGCTACCACCGGAAACTTTGGGTAGATTTTCCATTATTTCGTTTTTATAAGGAACCAGAAAACAGAGGCAGTGCGAGAAGCTATTCAAATAAGTAAATATATTATATATAAGTTAACAATGTATTATTAGCTAGCTAGCATGCAACAGAAACTTAGTGTGCAGGCTAACTCAAATGAGCTGCTAATGTAATGTTCCCAAGTTAGCTAACTTTACATACTTTATCGCAGGCTAGGTGAATTAAATATCAACCGCTTACTAACTTCATATTAGTTAGTTAGCTATTTTGATGTATTTATCACTGTAACTCCAAATGCATTTGTAGCTAGCTAACAGTCATGGAAGAGGGTGAAAGGAAGGGAGAGTAGGCTACTCGGGTTAGAGCAAGGAACCTTTGTGGGAAGACATTATAAAACTATTCTCCAGTTCTAGTCCTTAGGAAGAAAAACTGAGGACAGAGAGATTATAGCATCATAAAATTCAGGGCTGTCTAACTTGAGTATAATGCAGCCTGTTCCTTTGTGATTTTTTTCTGTCCTCAGATACAGAGGGCCATCAAACCCTGTATGCAGATGAAGAGGTCCCAATGAATGTCACAAGAGTATAAAGGGTACAAGGTTATATATTAGCACATTTTGTGAACAAAAATACAGTTTAAAAGGTGTGCAGGCTTCTGTTCCAGCCTAGTACTAACGCACCTGATTCAACGTATCAAACCTAATTAATAATCAAGTGTGATATTGCTGGGTTGGAACAGAAGTCTGCTCACCCAATAGATCAGGGATCAGTGGAGTGAGGTTGGCCACCTCTGGTATTGACTTTTGTTTGTTAACCTAAAATTGTTTTAGCAATAATAGCCTACTTGTTACTAAAATGTCTAACCTTTACATATGAGTTAGTTTACTTGTACACTTTGAAATTATATGAAAGTGTTGAGTCTTTGAAGTTATGCATTTAAATGTGTTTTAATTCTTAATTGAACTGTTATTCAAGATTAAGTAGTGTTTATATTTTATTCTTCACAATCTTGCAATAAAGGAGGGGAAGGGAATCTGTCTCTGATTTGTCTGTGTATTATTCTCAACTGAACATTCACTTTTTGTTCAGTCATAAGCTCTCCAATTAGTTTTATTTGATTGTCACATTTTTTTCAGGATATCAGCCATGTGAACCCATTTTGCAGCTGATAGGCATGCAACGCCAACGCAGCCATAGGATTACAGCAGAGGTTCCCAGCTCCAGTCCTCAAGTACCTCCAACAGCACACATTTTTGTTGTAGCCCTCTGTGTCAGCAAAAGTGAAATCAGACTGAGTATATGATAGAAGTGGTTAAAACATGTTAATAACAGGACCTTTGAGTACATCGAAAAATGTATGATATACCTTAACTGGTATGCCAGCCATCCCTGGAATTTTCCAGGACTTGAAGGCTTTAATTGCATCTAGAAGTTCCTCCTCTATAATTAAGCCTTCACATGAATCTTTCTGTATAGTTGTTAATTTTACACTATTAATAGAAAAAATATCCTAACAATGAACTTATGTTAGTGGAAATGGAGGAAACTGAAATGAAAGTATATGTACTTTGCTTCTTCTTTCAAAATATTGTTTGGTGAATGGATGACTCCGTCATTTGTAACAAGTTTCTGTACATTCTTTTTGGTAGCATTTCTATGTTGACATTTCAAAAATAATTTGGTACATTTTTCCCATTATTCCACCCAGTTTGCTATTTTTATAATATATTACACTTCATCTTTCTAGAATAAGTTCCTCCATTTCTTTTTGTTTTTCCTCAAATGTATTCTGCGTCTCTATGTTACAGTTTTTTTTTTGCTATTTCTCTGTACAGAGAAATTTCTCTCTATTTCCTTTTTGTCACGTTGGCATGAAGGATCGGGAGAACAGATGCAGTAATGCGCAATAGTTTTTTTTATTAAGCCCAAATTACTGCGTGCCGTGTAAAAGGCACGGGGACAAAGACCAAACAAACACGTAACAAAAACACAGGGTTGATTCCTAAACAAAAGAGCGAGGAGAACCTCGAATAAATAACACACTCACAATGATTAACACACGGGATGAGACAAGGTAATCATCTGCGCAATCATCAAGGGCACAAAATGCCCAAAACACAGCACAGGTACTCACACGCACCAACGGACATTGGAACAATAATCGGCAACACCGTGGTGAACAAAGGGCACATATATACAAATACAATCAGTGGGAATAGGGGCCAGGTGTGCGTGACGAAAGTTCCGGAGGGATCCATAACATTTTTTTTTAAGAAGAACTCTTTTTACCTAAATTGTTTTTGTTTTAAAGATGAGTATTGAATTGCATGGCCTCTAAAGATACATGTAAAAGTACCCAATACAATAAGAGGATCTGCTGTACTTACTTTATGTTATGTAGGAAAAAGAAAGTTATAAAGTAATATGTCTTGTAATCCAATAATCTTTGATTTCATTTCCAATATCCTAGCCCTAGCGGAAATTCTGTAAGAGTACTGTGTATACCAATTATTGATCGTTCGACCAAATTCTATCCCCTATAAACACTTTTAACTTCTGGTACCAGCGAAAATGACTTAAGAAAGTAGTCAATAATGAATATACTTAATTGGAAAGAATAGCAGGACATACTTGATGTTTGATTTTACTGTAGCTGAACATAGAGATTTCTGTTCATATCCAGTCATTAGGAAGCTCGTACTTATTTGTGGGTGATAGTCTGGAGTATTAAGTGTTTTTGTTCTATAGCTTTCTATCCATATGTCCTATACTGTAAATGCAATTGAAAGTGAGGATGTCAGTAAGTAAAAATGAGGGCGAAACATCCGCTGAAATCCATTATCAATTTAAACGATGTTGACTGGTGTATGGCAAGATGCAATGAAGAGAACATCATCCAATCACTATCAACTGACACACCAATGCTACGACGTGTTTTTCAAAATGTTTTTTTTTACTATGTACCATTTCATCACTCTGCCACATTAATATTGCATATTACATAACGTGCATAAACACACATGCCAAACAAGCTTCAAACATCAAACGCGTCATTTCTTTGACACTCCCCTGGTTGGCTGTATATCTCATACAAAAGGCCCCAGACTGCCGCTTCCTGCTAGTGCTGTAGCTACAGCTGTGGCAGCTTCCGCCACCACTCTCCAGAAGCATGAATTAAACAAGCGCTAGCCAATGAAATATTGAAATCGAGATGCGAGTTAGAAAGCCAGCGAGGCGGGTTTAACAACTGTTGGAGGGTTGCTATCACAGTGTTGTACCTGTGCTTTCAGTCATTTGATATGTTCTCCTTCAGCTATGTTTACATTCAAGTCCACGTGTTGCCCATTTCTTTGTCTATCTGGTTCACAGTGTGTGTGTGCTAGCCAACTTGCTATGCCACTAACCAACTAGCTATCCTATCTATCATTTGAAAACAGCACTGATTGATAGAACCAATGTAACTTTAATCAACCATCATTGAACTAACCTATCTCTTGTCTTCAGTTCCTTTCATTCCTCTGGGACTGAGTCCTGGTCTCTCTCCTGGGAAGTAGAGATGAAATCAGATCAGGTCAGTTCCCCTGGGCCACCATCACATGAACACAGACTTCCCTTCAAGTCAGACATGAGAGATAACCCCCATGGGACAATTCTCCCTATGAGTAACAGAGCAAGGTATGAAACACATGCAGGTAGGTACAGTACTAGGCACACACAGACACATGCACACCTACTCAAATCAAATTGAACGTTATTCAAATCAAATCAAATTTTATTTGTCACATACACATGGTTAGCAGATGTTAATGCGAGTGTAGCGAAATGCTTGTGCTTCTAGTTCCGACAATGCAGTGATAACTAACAAGTAATCTAACTAACAATTCTAAAACTACTGTCTTATACACAGTGTAAGGGGATAAAGAATATGTACATAAGGATATATGAGTGAGTGATGGTACAGAGCAGCATACAGTAGATGGTATCGAGTACAGTATATACATATGAGATGAGTATGTAGACAAAGTAAACAAAGTGGCATAGTTAAAGTGGCTAGTGATACATGTATTACATAAGGATGCAGTCGATGATGTAGAGTACAGTATATACGTATGCATATGAGATGAATAATGTAGGGTAAGTAACATTATATAAGGTAGCATTGTTTAAAGTGGCTAGTGATATATTTACATCATTTCCCATCAATTCCCATTATTAAAGTGGCTGGAGTTGGGTCAGTGTCAATGACAGTGTGTTGGCAGCAGCCACTCAATGGTGGCTGTTTAACAGTCTGATAGCCTTGAGATAGAAGCTGTTTTTCAGTCTCTCAGTCCCAGCTTTGATGCACCTGTACTGACCTCGCCTTCTGGATGATAGCGGGGTGAACAGGCAGTGGTTCGGGTGGTTGATGTCCTTGATGATCTTTATGGCCTTCCTGTAACATCGGGTGGTGTAGGTGTCCTGGAGGGCAGGTAGTTTGCCCCGGTGATGCGTTGTGCAGACCTCACTACCCTCTGGAGAGCCTTACGGTTGAGGGCGGAGCAGTTGCCGTACCAGGCGGTGATACAGCCCGCCAGGATGCTCTCGATTGTGCATCTGTAGAAGTTCGTGAGTGCTTTTGGTGACAAGCCGAATTTCTTCAGCCTCCTGAGGTTGAAGAGGCGCTGCTGCGCCTTCTTCACGACGCTGTCAGTGTGAGTGGACCAATTCAGTTTGTCTGTGATGTGTATGACGAGGAACTTAAAACTTGCTACCCTCTCCACTACTGTTCCATCGATGTGGATAGGGGGTGTTCCCTCTGCTGTTTCCTGAAGTCCACAATCATCTCCTTAGTTTTGTTGACGTTGAGTGTGAGGTTATTTTCCTGACACCACACTCCGAGGGCCCTCACCTCCTCCCTGTAGGCCGTCTCGTCGTTGTTGGTAATCAAGCCTACCACTGTTGTGTCGTCCGCAAACTTGATGATTGAGTTGGAGGCGTGCGTGGCCACGCAGTCGTGGGTGAACAGGGAGTACAGGAGAGGGCTCAGAACGCACCCTTGTGGGGCCCCGTGTTGAGGATCAGCGGGGAGGAGATGTTGTTGCCTACCCTCACCACCTGGGGGCGGCCCGTCAGGAAGTCCAGTACCCAGTTGCACAGGGCGGGGTCGAGACCCAGGGTCTCGAGCTTGATGACGAGCTTGGAGGGTACTATGGTGTTGAATGCCGAGCTGTAGTCGATGAACAGCATTCTCACATAGGTATTCCTCTTGTCCAGGTGGGTTAGGGCAGTGTGCAGTGTGGTTGAGATTGCATCGTCTGTGGACCTATTTGGGCGGTAAGCAAATTGGAGTGGGTCTAGGGTGTCAGGTAGGGTGGAGGTGATATGGTCCTTGACTAGTCTCTCAAAGCACTTCATGATGACGGAAGTGAGTGCTACGGGGCGGTAGTCGTTTAGCTCAGTTACCTTAGCTTTCTTGGGAACAGGAACAATGGTGGCCCTCTTGAAGCATGTGGGAACAGCAGACTGGTATAGGGATTGATTGAATATGTCCGTAAACACACCGGCCAGTTGGTCTGCGCATGCTCTGAGGGCGCGGCTGGGGATGCCGTCTGGGCCTGCAGCCTTGCGAGGGTTAACACGTTTAAATGTCTTACTCACCTCGGCTGCAGTGAAGGAGAGACCGCATGTTTTCGTTGCAGGCCGTGTCAGTGGCACTGTATTGTCCTCAAAGCGGGCAAAAAGTTATTTAGTCTGCCTGGGAGCAAGACATCCTGGTCCGTGACTGGGCTGGGTTTCTTCTTGTAGTCCGTGATTGACTGTAGACCCTGCCACATGCCTCTTGTGTCTGAGCCATTGAATTGAGATTCCACTTTGTCCCTGTACTGACGCTTAGCTTGTTTAATAGCCTTGCGGAGGGAATAGCTGCATTGTTTATATTCGGACATGTTACCAGACACCTTGCCCTGATTAAAAGCAGTGGTTCGCGCTTTCAGTTTCACGCGAATGCTGCCATCAAGCCACGGTTTCTGGTTTGGGAATGTTTTTATCGTTGCTATGGGAACGACATCTTCGACGCACGTTCTAATGAACTCGCACACCGAATCAGCGTATTCGTCAATATTTTCATCTGACGCAATACGAAACATGTCCCAGTCCACGTGATGGAAGCAGTCTTGGAGTGTGGAGTCAGCTTGGTCTGACCAGCGTTGGACAGACCTCAGCGTGGGAGCCTCTTGTTTAAGTTTCTGCCTGTAGGCAGGGATCAACAAAATGGAGTCGTGGTCAGCTTTTCCGAAAGGGGGGCGGGGCAGGGCCTTATATGCGTGGCGGAAGTTAGAGTAACAATGATCCAAGGTTTTACCACCCCTGGTTGCGCAATCGATATGCTGATAAAATTTAGGGAGTCTTGTTTTCAGATTAGCTTTGTTAAAATCCCCAGCTACAATGAATGCAGCCTCCGGATAAATGGTTTCCAGTTTGCAAAGAGTTAAATAAAGTTCGTTCAGAGCCATCGATGTGTCTGCTTGGGGGGGGATATATACGGCTGTGATTATAATCGAAGAGAATTCTCTTGGAAGATAATGCGGTCTACATTTGATTGTGAGGAATTCTAAATCAGGTGAACAGAAGGATTTGAGTTCCTGTATGTTTCCTTCATCACACCATGTCTTGTTAGTCATGAGGCATACGCCCCCGCCGCTCTTCTTACCAGAAAGATGTTTGTTTCTGTCGGCGCAATGCGTGGAGAAACCCGTTGGCTGCACCGCATCGGATAGCGTCTTCCCAGTATTCATCACATGCGCAGAATACAACGAGTGTAGACCTTACCGTCAAATGCTTACAAGCCCTTAACCAACAGGGTCAATGTAAATTGTGCGGTGGTCATTTGATTAATTGTTCAGCAGTCTTACGGCTTGGGGGTAGAACCTGTTAAGAAGCCTTTTGGTCCTAGACTTGGTGCTCCGGTGGGGTTTGCCCTGCGGTAACAGAGAAATGAGTCTATGATTTGAGTGACTGGAGTCTCCGACCATTTTATGGTCCTTTCTCTGACACTGCCTATTATATAGGTCCTGGATGGCAGGAAGCTTGGCCCCAGTGATGTACTGGACCGTACACACTTCCCTCTGTAGCGCCTTACGGTCAGATGCCGAGCAGTTGCCAAACCAGGTGGTGATGCAACCAGCCAGGATGCTCTCGATAGTGCAGCTGTAGAACCTTTTGAGGATCTGGGGACCCATGCCAAATATTTTCAGTCTCCTGAGGGGGAAAAGGTTTTGTCGTCGCGACTGTCTTGGTGTGTTTGGACCATGATAGTTCATTGGTGATGTGGATACTCATGCACTAACACACACACGCACGCAACTTGAAAGGAGTTATATATCAATCAATCAATCAAATGTATTTCTAAAGCCCTTCTTACATCAGCTGATGTCACAGAAACACAGCCTAAAACCCCAAACAGCAAGCAATGCAGGTGTAGAAGCAGGAAAAAATGTGGTGTTTCCTAGTGCTATCATTAATATAGCTGTTATAGAGAAATGTATAACAGGGTTGGAAAATGTTAAGGAGGTTACCACACCAGGTGCTAAAAGCACTATGCAATAATAATCTCCATGTAAACCCTGTAAAACTATGAGAGAGAGAGAGAGTGAGTGGTCAAATAAAAGGACAAATATGAATCAGATAACTTCTGGGAATCATTATTTGTGAATGCTCTGGTAAAGGAAAGAGTAGTGTGTTTGTTGGCTGCCTTTAGACACGATGCATAATGGAACGTCATTATTCAGGCTGCACTGATCCTGCCTGAGGTGAAACCACACAGACATTTTATCGCAAGTCAACTCTCCTCATCATCAACATGCAACTCATCATTGACATGCAACTTTAACCCTTCCCTGCTCTTTTCCAAGTCTGACCAATGACTGTCCACTGCACACAGACACATCTACAGTATGTAATGTGTGCGGTAAGGTATAATACATTATATTACCAGTTACTGATAACCAATCATGGTCTGGTTAAACATATATTTAATTTGTGTGTTTTCGAGTTTCTAGGTTATTTGAATATATTGTATTGAGTCTATTTTAGTGTGTAGTGTATTATTGCGATGTTGGTGTCACGTTGGTATGAAGAGATGCGTAATAGTTTTTTTTATTGTACCCAAATTACGGTACAGGGACAAGACCAAACAGACACTATACAAAACATAGGGTAGAAACCCAAAACAAAAGAGCGAGGACTAACTTGAATAAAAAACACAAGCGCACAATAATTAAACCACAGGACGAGACCTGTAATCATCTGCGCAATCCACAATAGCATAAAAGCCAAAACACATAGCATAGGTACTCAACTGACATTGTTACAATAATTGGCAGCCCAATGGAAACCAAAGGGCACATACACTTGAAGTCGGAAGTTTACAGACACCTTAGCCAAATACATTTAAACTCCGTTTTTCACAATTCCTGACATTTAATCCTAGTAAAAATTGCCTGTTTTAGGTCAGATAGGATCACCACTTAATTTTAAGAATGTGAAATGTCAGAATAATAGTGGAGAGAATGATTTATTTCAGCTTTTATTTATTTCATCACATTCCCCATGGGTCCAAAGTTTACATACACTCAATTAGTATTTGGTAGTGTTGCCTTTTAAACAATTTACTTTGGTCAAACGTTTTGGGTAGCCTTCCACAAGCTTCCCTCAATAAGTTGGGTGAATTTTGTCCCATTCCTCTTTACAGAGCTGGTGTAACTGAGTCAGGTTTGTAGTCCTCCTTCCTCGCACACGCTTTTTCAGTTCTGCCCACATTTTTTATATAGGGTTGAGGTCAGGGCTTTGTGATGGTCACTCCAATACCTTGACTTTGTTGTCCTTAAGCCATTTTGCCACAACTTTGGTAGTATTCTTGGGGTCATTGTCTAATTATGACCAAGCTTTAACTTCCTGACCAAGCCTTGAGATGTCGCTTCAATGTATTTTCCTGCCTCATGATGCCATCTATTTTGTGACCATGATGCCATCTATTTTACACCAGTCCCTCCTGCAGCAAAGCACCCCCACAACATAATGCTGCCACCCTGTGCTTCACAGTTGGGATGGTGTTCTTTGGCTTGCACGCCTCGCCCTTTTTCCTCCGTACATAAAGATGGCCATTATGGCCAAACAGTTCTATTTTCGTTTTGGAGCAGTGGCGTCTTCCTTGCCGAGCGGCCTTTCAGGTTTCAGGTCCGTGGTATCCCCCCGCTAAAACAGCAGCGCAACGATACCTACATTTACATTTACATTTAAGTCATTTAGCAGACGCTCTTATCCAGAGCGACTTACAAATTGGTGCATTCACCTTATGACATCCAGTGGAACAGTAGTGCATCTAAATCTTTTAAGGGGGGGGGTGAGAGGGATTACTTTATCCTATCCTAGGTATTCCTTAAAGAGGTGGGGTTTCAGGTGTCTCCGGAAGGTGGTGATTGACTCCGCTGTCCTGGCGTCGTGAGGGAGTTTGTTCCACCATTGGGGGGCCAGAGCAGCCTTGAAGACGATCATAGGAACGCAGTGTGGGTCGATCAGGACCCGATGCAGCTGCCGAAGTTGCGTCGTTGTCGGACGGGCCAGTTGCTGCTGCCGAAGTTGAGTCAGACTGACCAGTAGCAGTGGTGTCAGATGGACCGGTTGTGGCGTCATCGGACGGACCCGTTGTGGCGACGTCAGATGGCCCAGTTGCAGCTGCCGAAGTTGAGGCAGCACCATGGTAAACAAAGGGCACATGTATACAAATACTAATCAGTGGGAACAGGGGACAGGTGTCCGTGACGAAAGTTCTGGAGAGATCCGTGACAGTTGGCATGCACTTTAAATTAAGTTTGACTGGATTTTGCTGTAGGAGCAGTACAGTGAGAGTGCCCCAGATTGAGCTTTACAATTTTACAAGAGACTTTGACAAACAAACAAGTAATATCCATACAAAAAAAATGAAAGATTTAACCTGCTTGCACTGTTTCTGAATTTGCACAGAATGTAAGAAAAATGTTGCTGTATCTCAAAAGAAAAAATTATTAACTTTCAAATGAAAATAACAAATGCATTGCAAAACAAAAGTCAAAGATTCATTGTATCATAATACCTTTCTCCCTACTAATGTCAAGCGACACTGACACATATTTAATACTTGTTGAACTATGGGTTATCCTGTAGTAAAGTAACCATCATTCAATGTTACTGAAAGGTCATTTATCCAAATACAGCCTGCCAGAGTCCCGATGCACATTGGTATCATTTAGGGGTGTATACTGACAGTTGTTACTGGTGTCGGTGGAAATCAAAAATTCGTTTTGATGTGCTTTGCTGTAGAGACATGTCATGCCTCACCAAATCAATCAGGGGCCTAAGAGGACTGTATTCACTCATATCATTAACCTTTCATCATAGAGACTGAGAGCTCTCTAAATGTCATCTTTAATGAAGTGAACTCTGGGCATACAGTACTTAGAGCATCCATATTCCTCATATGATGGCTTTTGTGATGGGGGAGGTGTTGGTGGAATTCTAGGTAGGCTATTCCAGGTAGTGGTGGAATCCGACGCAGGCTTTTCAAGCAATAAGGTTTAAGAGTCTGTCCATTATCTAGGAGATATAAGAAAGCTCAGTAAAGATGTACATGCTTTTGGACACATACAGGCAATTCGGAAATTATTCAGATCTCTTCCCCTTTTCCACATTTTGTTACGTTACTGCCTTATTACATTACAGCGTTATTCACACAATATCCCATAATGACTAAGTGAAATGTTTGCAAATGTATTAAAATAAATCAACAGAAATACCTTACTTACATAAGTATTCAGACCCTTTGCTATGAGAAATTGAGGTCAGGTGCATCCTGTTGCCATTGATCATCCTTGAGATGTTTCTACAAATTGATTGGAGTCCACCTGTGGTAAATTCAATTGACTGGACATGATTTGGAAAGACAGGTGTCTGTCTACTTGACAGTGCATGTCAGAGCAAAGGAATTGTCCGTAGAGCTCCAAGACAGGATTGTGTCGAGGCACAGATCTGGGGAAGGGTACCAAAAAATGTCTGCAGCATTGAGGGCTCCCAAGAACACAGTAGCCCCCATCATTCTGAAATTGAAGAAGTTTGGAACAACCAAGAATCTTCCTAGAGCTGGCCGCCAGGCCAAACTGAGCAATCGGGGGAAAAGAGCCTTGGTCATGGAGGTGACTAAGAACACAATGGTCATTCTGACAGAGCTCCAGAGTTCCTCTTTGAAGATGGGAGAACCTTCCAGAGGGACAACAATCTCTGCAGCACTCCACCAATCAGATGGAAGCCACTCCTCAGTAAAAGGCACATGGCAGTTGGAGTTTGCCCACTTAGAGTTTGCCATAAGGCATCTAAAAGACTCTCAGACCATTTTTTAAATTTTTTATTTCACCTTTATTTAACCAGGTAGGCCAGTTGAGAACAAGTTCTCATTTGCAACTGCGACCTGGCCAAGATAAAGCATAGCAATTCGACACATACAAGAACACAGAGTTACATATGGAATAAACAAAACATACAGTCAATAATACAGTAGAAAAAAAGAAAACAAAAACATACAGTGAGTGCATATGAAGTAAGATAAGGGAGTTAATGCAATAAATAGGCCATGGTGGTGAAGTAATTACAATATAGTAATTAAACACTGGAATGGTAGATGTGCAGAAGATGAGTGTGCAAGTAGAGATACTGGGGTGCAAAGCAGCAAGATAAATAAATAAATACTGTATGGGGGATGAGGTAGGCAGATAGATGGGCTGTATACAGATGGGCTATGTACAGGTGCAGTGATCTGTGAGCTGCTCTGACAGCTGGTGCTTAAAGCTAGTGAGGGAGATATGAGTCTCCAGCTTCAGAGACTTTTGCAGTTCATTCCAGTCATTGGCAGCAGAGAACTCGAAGGAAAGGCGACCAAAGGAAGAATTGGCTTTGGGGGTGACCAGTGAGATATACCTGCTGGAGCGCGTGCTACGAGTGGGTGCTGCTATGGTGACCAGTGAGCTGAGATAAGGCTCTCTGGTTTACCTAGCAGAGACTTGTAGATAACCTGTAGCCAGTGGGTTTGGCGACGAGTATGAAGCGAGGGCCAACCAACGAGAGCGTACAGGTCGCAATGGTGGGTAGTGTATGGGGCTTTGGTGACAAAACGGATGGCACTGTGATAGACTGCATCCAGTTTGTTTAGTAGAGTGTTGGAGGCTATTTTATAAATGCCATCACCGAAGTCGAGGGTCGGTAGGATGGTCAGTTTAACGAGGGTATGTTTGGCAGAATGAGTGAAGGATGCTTTGTTGCGAAATAGGAAGCCAATTCTAGATTTAATTTTGGATTGGAGATGCTTAATGTGAGTCTGGAAGGAGAGTTTACAGTCTAACCAGACACCTAGGTATTTGTAGTTGTCCACGTATTCTAAGTCAGAGCCGTCCAGTGCGAGCAGGTGCGGGCAGTGATCGGTTGAATAGCATGCATTTAGTTTTTCTGGCATTTAAGAGCAGTTGGAGGCCACGGAAGGAGAGTTGTAAGGCATTGAAGCTCGTCTGGAGGTTAGTTAACACAGTGTCCAAAGAGGGGCCAGAAGTATACAGAATGTTGTCATCTGCGAGGCATTCATTTGAGAAACCAAGACTGTCGAGTCTGCCAATAAGAATGTGGTGATTGACAGAGTCGAAAGCCTTTGCCAGGTCGAGGAATACGGCTGCACAGTAATATCTCTTATCGATGGCGGTTATGACGTTGTTTAGGACCTTGAGCGTGGCTGAGGTGCACCCATGACCAGCTCTGAAATCAGATTGCATAGCGGAGAAGGAAGGTACGGTGGGATTCGAAATGGTCGGTAATCTGTTGGTTAACTTTGCTTTAGAAGACCTTAGAAAGACAGGGTAGGATAGATATAGGTCTTTAGCAGTTTGGGTCTAGAGTGTCACCCCCTTTGAAGAGGGGATGACCGCGACAGCTTTCCAATCTTTGGGAATCTCAGACGATACGAAAGAGAGGTTGAACAGGCTAGCAATAGGGGTTGCAACAATTTCTGCAGATAATTTTAGAAATAGAGGGTCCAGATTGTCTAGCCCGGATGATTTTCTAGGTGTCCAGATTTTGCAGCTATTTCAGAACAGATTTCTGGATTTGGGTAAAGGAGAAATGTTGGGGGCTTTGGCGGGTTGCTGTGGAGGGTGCCGGGCAGTTGACCGGGGTAGGTGTAGCCAGGTGGAAAGCATGGCCAGCCATAGAGAAATGCTTATTGAAATTCTCAATTATAGTGGATTTATCGGTGGTGACAGTGTCCTAGCCTCAGAGCTTTGAACAGCTGGGAGGAGGTGCTCTTATTCTCCATGGACTTTACAGTGTCCCAGAATTTTTTTGAGTTTTGTTCCGCATCCCTTTTGGCCCGACACTCTAGGGGGGATGGTATTGAGACCCGTAACAGAACTCATGCAAATTCTAATAGTGACAAAGTAAAAGTGAGAACGAAATAACTACGACAACTGAAATCTACCGTCAAACTCAGGGTTTATTAGTAAACACACGGTAATGGGGGGAGGGGGTCTCAGCTGGACCCAAAGAAAGAAACAATAATATTAAAAAACACCCCTGGGCTAGACTAGCCTACTTTAACAACAGCTAACTAACTAACCAAAAATACAGTGGGTGGTCCGCCCAGTTCTAACTAGTGTATTTAACAAAGTTTACCTACGGGTAGTGTATGCCCATGGGCGACTTGTCTTGGTTCCCCCTTTTCCCACCAGCAAACAAACAAACACCATAACCAAAAACAATACTCACAGGTGATGACAAAGTGCTATGGAGATGCTCAAACAAAAGAGAGGTCAATACACAAAGAGAGAGTGAAACAGAGAGACCTACAGACATGGCATTTACAGAGAGATTGAGCTCTAGAGCAAACAACTGACAAGGGAAAGTAACTGTGATTGGGTAGGAAACAGGAGGAGGTGTGTCTTCTGATTGATGATTGGTGACTGATTGGGGAGTGATGATTTTCACATTTTTATTGAGGGCATCAAGCTTGGATTGTTGGATGGTGTTAACCTCTTCAACCTATGGGGGCGCTATGTCATTATTGGATAAAAAACGTGCCCGTTTTAAGCGCAATATTTTGTCAGGAAAAGATGTAGCATTTAGCGTAGCGCATTTGCATTTCCAGAGCTCTAGTTGGGACGCAAGCGTCCCGGGTAGAAGCAACAGGTTAACAAAAGGCTAAGCTTGAGAGCTAGCATATTGATTTCATTTCATTTGCGATTTTCATGAATAGTTAACGTTGCGTTATGGTAATGAGCTTGAGGCTGTATTCACGATCCCGGATCCGGGATGGCTCGCCGCAAGAAGTTAACCATGTCCCAGTTTAGGTCACCTATTTGCACGAGCTCAGAAGATATATGGGGGGCATTCAATTAGCATATGGTGAATATCGAGGGCACAGCTGGGGGCAGAGGGAATTCTATAGCAAGGGGCAACAGTGAGAGACTTGTTTCTGGAAAGGTGCATTTTTAGAAGTAGAAGCTCTAATTGTTTGGGTACAGACTTGGATAGTAATACAGAACTCTGCAGGCTATCTTTGCAGTAGATTGCAACACCGCCCCCTTTGGCAATTCTATCTTGGCAGAAAATGTTATATTTAGCGATGGAGATTTCAAGGTTTTTGGTGGTTTTCCTCAGCCAGGATTCAGACACGACTAAAACATCCGGGTTGGCAGAGTGTGCTAAAGCAGTGAGTAAAACAAACTTAAGGAGTAGGCTTCTAATGTTAACATGCATGAAACCAAGGCTTTTGTGGTTACAGAAGTCAACAAATGAGAGCACCTGGGGAGTGGGAGTGGAGCTAGGCACTGCAGGACCTTGATTAACCTCTACATCACCAGAGGAACACAGGAGAAGTAGGATAAGGGTTGAGCTAAATGCTATACGAACTGGCCGTCTAGCACGTTCGGAACAGAGAGTAAAAGGAGCAGGTTTCTGGGCACGATAGCATAGATTCAAGGCATAGTGTACAGACAAAGGTAAGGTAAGATGTGAGTATATTGGAGTTAAACCTAGGCATTGAGTAATGTTGAGAGAGATATAGTCTCTAGAGACGTTTAAACCAGATGATGTCATCGCATATGTAGGAGGTGGGACAACATGGTTGGTTAAGGCATATTGAGCTGGGCTAGAGGCTCTACAGTGAAATAAGACAGTAATCACTAAACAGGACAGTAATGGATGAGGTATATTGATATTAGAGAGAGGCATGCGTAGCCAAGTGAACATATGGGTCCAGTGAGTGGTTGGGCTGACTGGGTACACAGCGATTCAGACAGGTAGCAGGCCGATGCTAACACGCTAACAGTTAGTAGGCCAGGGCTAAACAAGCTAGCAGTCCGGGGCTGGCAAGCTAGCAGTTAGCAGATCGGGTTAGCATGCAAGCAGTTAGCAGGGGCTAGCAGTTAGCAGCCCGGGGCAAGCAAGCTAGCAGTTAGTAGACCGGGGCAAGCAAGTTAGCCTTTGGGGGACGTCTCGATGGGGGTAAGTCTGTTTTTGCCTCTTCGTGCGGTGACGTCTATAGACCAGTCGTGGAATTAGTAGGGTTCCAAGTAGCTCTGGGTAGCTAGCAGGCCTAGCAGGTTAACAGACTGGGCCTTCAGCGGGCGTTGCGCCTGAGGAGCCTGTTGGAATCCTTGGGCAGATTATGTCGGTATTCGAGTCGTAGAGGATCGGCGGGGTTCCGTGCCCCAGTAGAAGGGGTCCGGATATTGTAGCCCAGGAGTGGGCTTCGGTGGTAGCACAGGAGCCCTGGCCGGGCTAGCTTCAGGCTAATTGGTGCTTGCTCCGGGATGGAAACGCTAGCCAGGAGTGGTCACCCGGGATTGCGGTTAGCTAGTTGCGAAGATCCAGATGAAAATGTTCAGAGTTTGCTGTAGAAATCTCAGGATATGGAGAGAAATAGGTCCGTTATGCTCTGGTTTAAGTCACGTTGTTTGAACTGGCGAGAGCTTTCCGAGCTAAAGGTTAGCTGATGACCGCTAGCAATGGTTTGCTAACTGATAGCTGGTAGGTAGTTAGCTGGCTAGCTTCAGTTGAGGGATTCCAGATCCGAATTAATAGTAATAGAAATACTTTAGAAAAAAGCAGATCCACGCCACATTGGGTTAGGCGGGTTGCAGGAGAATATTTAGAAGTTGAGGTTTAGGATATATAAACATTTTGAAAAGATATGCGAAGAAAAATATGTAAAAAGATATATACAAGGGACACGGCAGGACAAAAGACAAAGACGTCTGACTGCTACGCCATCATGGAATTATTTTTTTTGAGACCATGAGAAACAAGATTATCTGGTCTGATGAAACCAAGACTGAAAGCTTTGGCCTGAATGCCAAGAGTCACGTTTGGAGGTAACCTGGCCCCATCCCTACGGTGAAGCATGGAGGTGGCAGCATCATGCTGTGGGGATGTTTTTCAGTGGTACAGGGAGACTAGTTAGGATCGAGGGAAAGATGAACGGAGTAAAGTACAGAGAGATCTTTGATGAAAACCCGCCCCAGAATGCTCAGGACCTCAGACTGGGGCGACGGTTCATCTTCCAACAGGATAACGACCCTAAGCACACAGCCAAGACAATGCAGGAGTGGCTTCGGGACAAGCCTCTGAATGTCCTTAAAATGTCCCAGCCAGAGCCCGGACTGAGAAGATCTGCAGAGAAGAATGGGAGACACTCCCCAAATACAGGTGTGCCAAGCTTGTAGCATCATACCGAAGAAGACTTGAGGCTGTAACCGCATTTGCAAACATTTCTAAAAATCTGTTTGTGCTTTGTCATTATGGGGTATTGTGTGTAAATTAATGAGAAATAAGGCTGTAACGTAACAAAATGTGGAAAAAGTTAAGGGGGCTGAATAACTTCTGAATGCACTGTATTTAACCCCTTATTTTTGTTGTCACAAAACTACCTCCATACTTCCATTCATTTGTATGGGTTACCTTCAGATGAGTCCCTTGTTGGGGGTCGTAGAGCAAAGTGGAGAAAATGTTGTGTTATTCGTGAGAGTCTCCACTTTTCATTGAGTGATAGTACTAGTTTTGTAGGTCAAACAGTTCGGTACCTACAGACGTTTTCGTGAGAATACCGATTTCCGGGATGTCTCATTCCCTGACAAACACGGCTGTAGCTCGGCCCCCTTCCACCGCAGATGTGGAAGGCCGACATAGACAGATGTGGTGGATTGATGCATCTTAAATATTGATCCCTCTCTAGCCTAAACTGATGTAATTTGAAGTGGATTTGTTTTATTATGTTACTTAGATTGATGCACAGGAGTGTCAATATACTCTTACGGGATTAAGAGAAAGCAAAAAGTATTATACCACTTATTCTTAACTTATAGTGTCACGGTCTTCCTCCTCTTCATCTGAAGAGGAGAGGCGAGAAGGATCAGAGGACCAATATGCGGCGTGGTATGTGTTCATAGTGAATTTTAATAAAGAGAACACTGAACACTGCAACACTATATAAAAGAGTAACAAAAACAATAAACCAATGACGACCGTGAAGCTATAAATGAGACCTGTGCTGACACAAGCCACTACTAACATAGACAATCACCCACAAACAAACAGTGCAACCCAGGCTACCGAAGTATGATTCTCAATCAGAGACAACTAATGACACTTGCCTCTGATTGAGAACCATACTAGGCCGAAACATAGAAAATCCCAAATCATAGAAAATCAAACATAGACTGCCCACCCAACTCACGCCCTGACCATACTAAATAAATACAAAACAAAGGAAATAAAGGTCAGAACGTGACATATAGTTAATGAGGCTTGCGAAGCAAGTGTCCCCACTTCAAAACTTTGACAGACTTCTGACTTTTTATTATTATTACTCTTCAGCACACTACTCCTCTTACACCTATTAAGGTAGATACGCCGTTTAAACTTGAAAACGTGTAGACTGGTTTGGGCTGGCAAAAATAAGGGGTTAAATACATGTAAAAACAATTATGACAAATGTTTCCTGATCTTCCTTATATCTCTCAGATTTTCATTAAATATTTGTTTTATATTTGTTTAAGAATAGCAAAATGATCCTTGGTATGACCTTCTTAAAACAATTCCATATAGCTTAGATACTATTATGCAGTGGATAGTTCTCCTACTGTAACACGCAAAACCTAATTAAAATGGTGTACAGATGCATCCCATGTACTTGAAGTAATGTGAATGGTAACTCTTAAAATGGGTTGAGAAGCTGAGGAGAGACTGATTTAACAGCTGGTACGGCACTAATGAGAGAATAATATGATTGACAATGCAGGACTGATTTGCTGATGTAAGCACTTCTAGGTATCTGGAAACTGGTAGCGGCTCACCTGCATTGAGATAGCTGCAGGGCTTAGTGTCATGGTTTGTCTGCAGCGGTTCCTAGAGGGCAAGATGCAGTGTAATTGCACACACTGTTGGCCTAATAAATGTCAAACGCAGTAGGGCTCCCTTTCTATCCTCTCGCTCACCTCCAAGCACAGGATATGGGTCATGCATCTGGGTAATTATGTGTGTCAGAGTGTCATTGTGTGTGTTTCTGAAGACTTTATCTTGGCCCCCTGTAGACTGGTGAGCCACAGTTAATTGCAGCATCCTGTTCCTATCCTGTCCTTTCACATCCACACTGCCTGGACAAAGACAGTAGCCTGATCCCAGGCAAACACTAGCCCCTACTCCTAAAGGCCATTCTTGATCCCCCATTTTCACATGAAACAAATCTCATATGTTATGAAACCATCACAGGAATACTAAAACCTTAGACACTGGGGAAACACATGGATAGACTTCATTGCTGCATCATATGACTCCAAATCAATAACAGTCTGTATTCTAAAAATAAAAAAAATGTTTTTGTCTTTGAAGTGAAGAACTCAGCTCTCCAGTATAGCTTGAAAGTAGACTCTCATGCAATACTGAGGATTGTTAGAGCATTGGGCCAGTAACCGAAAGGTCGCTAGTTCAAATAGCTGAGCTGACAAGGTGAACATTTTGCCAATGTGCCCTTGAGCAAGGCACTTAACGCTAATTTGCTCCAGGGGTGCCGTACTACTATGACTGACCCTGTAAAACAGCACGTTTCACTGGACCCATCCGGTGTATGTAAACAGCCACATGTCCTCAGAGAAGTGCCCTGCATGAAACACTGCATGCTGGTTTCATGCAGGGCACAGCCACATGATTCATAAACAGTTCTGAATTCATTTAAAGACACAAAATCTGCAGAGCCTAACTCTTGCCGTTGATCAATATTTCATACCGTTATGGGATAATGTTCTGATGGGTCGCAGGGGCTGCATATGAAATCGATTTCCAAAAGCCTCTCTTCTGAGTTCACTCCCCACAATATCTACCAATATTCATCTTTGGCCTGATGTGGCATATAGAGAGCTTCTTCACTGTCTTGTATCTCAATGTGTCTTCAAACTCTTGGACAAGCGTAGCTTTGTCCACATAGAATAACATTAAAAGTTGATCTCAGCTCACTTGGCTTCATCACTGTTGGTATATTGCTGTCCAATATAAATGACTAAATCAGAATGCATCAAAAAGAAAACTCTGACACAAAATAAGTAAATGTAATTAAATGCAGCAGCAAAAGTCACATAAATATTTAATAGCGCATTACACTTACCGGTTGATTGACTACTCTGTGAGGAGAGAAACAAGGCATATTACAAACTGATGGTGAGATGCATAGAAATCTCTGGTAATTTGCAGCCGTTTCAGGCAGTGTATTTCAGACATAAGAAATTATAGAACTTTTTAAAGACATTTTGTTGTGTAATATAGTTTTTTCTAGTCTCTTATCTTCAGATTTTAGAATTCATGTGTTACAGAAGCAAGGTGACAGAGTTCGTGTGATACTCATTCCGTTACACTCGTAGAAATGGGCCAAATGGATGGGGCCAAATTGAAATGTTTCTAACAAGAAGCATATGAATGACCATGGTAGCAATTTAAAGAGAACACTGGAGATTATGCAAAACTTATCAGACCAAGGTAATGACAACAGTTCACCTGACAAGACTGAATCCAAACATTACGCTGTTGATGCTAAGTGCATTTTTACCTTTAATGTACTTTGCATTTAGTCAATAACAAGATCTGAAAATAATCTGGATACATTCAGTAACATAATACAAATATTCATTGACATTTTGGAGTAGGTGCAAGTTAAACAAAACGGTTACAAGGGTTTGAGTGAGAGGTCGGACTCAATGCCTCATCTTTCAGAACACATCGACTCCACTCGATTTACAGCCTTTCCCTCACTCAGACAACAAGAACTGTGCAAAAGTAGCCCAACTAGCAGGAGGGATGGGGGCAACTTCTAGTCACGTGCTGTGCTCAAGTTTACAACAACCCATACAGTGCTGTAAAGCAGACAACCTGAGCTCCAATGTCATGTATACTTTGTTACTGTACAGCCACATTCACCGGTTACTGCATTGTACATTTTACCGGAACGTAAAGTGTTCATTTCTGTTGATAGGTGATTACTGCAATTTAGGTGTTTATCACTGACAAAATCTGCCATTTTCAAACCGTATGTATACAGGATGACCGGGGCTGTAAGTGGAAATGGCTACCCAACAACACCTAATTGTTATAGTATCTCCTCAATTTGTTTTGCTATTTGAGTGCAACTCAAAGCTGTTACTGCAAATAAATAAGTTATTGTGTCTACATTCCAGCCAATTTTACTCTGAAGCTAACTACTAAGAATATTTCTTGTTTTACAATATTTCCACTTTAATTCCTGCACTGTGTAATTCTGTAGAGATGCAATGGCCTTTTTACACATAATGGCTTAGGGCAAATGGCAATATGGTTACAGTGATTCTAAACCAGTCTTCCATGCAGACTGGTGGGCCAGTTAAACATGTCACGTTCAATCTGCTTCCCGCCTGTCCTGCAGTGTAGCCCAGGGCCAGTCTGACTAGTGGAAAAGCAGAGAGAGAGCGAGAGAGAGATTAAAAACAAGGGAGTCTGGTCCTCGTTACCACTGCCAAATAATGTCGTTGCTATTGGAAAGGGGCCAGATAGGATAGATGACTCCCTCACGGAGTTGCAGACTGGAGTTGTGCATAGTTTAACGATTCTATCGGCAGTGTACCAGAAGTCCATATGTGGTTGATGCAATTAAGATTTGAGTATTTAGTTATTTTATTACAGAGAACCAAATGTTCAAGTGGGCTCCTATAACTATTGCTGGTGTTGCATCTATTCTGGTAGCATTAGGAGTCAAATGGACAATATACAGCAATTTAATGGGGGAAACACATTGAAAGAATTGGTATGTGATTCTAATTAAACCATTTTTCCCCGAACAAAGAAATTCTACTGAGATGAATATGAGAGGCGGTGCAGCAGAGAATGATCGATGGCTCTGAGACTCAGGAGGACGGCGTTTCATTAACCCCTGTGTTGCTCTACTGTCAATAGGCTACAGTTGATTGAATAGTGACTGTGACAACAAAGAGCATGTCGCTAGGCGATAATTAGGACTGGGAGGTAACCACCTCAGATTGCTTCACCCTGAGCAATGAGAAATATGGGGGTTCGACAGAGCATTTCAAAATATATCTATATACAGTGGGGCAAAAAAGTATTTAGTCAGCCACCAATTCTGCAAGTTCTCCCACTTAAAAAGATGAGGGAGGCCTGTAATTTTCATCATAGGTACACTTCAACTATGACAAAATGGGGAATTTTTTTCCGAAAATCACATTGTAGGATTTTTAATGAATTTATTTGCAAAGGATGGTGGAAAATAGGAAAGGCTGGTCATGGCTCACATTGATCAAATGACCACCCCTCATCACTGTCAAACGCTCTCTAAAACACTTCTGCGAGCAGGGCTTTCTAATCGACCTGGCCGGGGTATCTTGGAATGACATTGACCTCATTCCGTCAGTAGAGGATGCCTGGTTATTCTTTAAAAGTGCCTTCCTCACCATCTTACATAAGCATGCCCCATTCAAAAAATGTAAAACTAGGAATATATATAGTCCTTGGTTCACTGTGCAGCCGTATTCATCGACCTGGCCAAGGCTTTCGACTCTGTCAATCACCACATTCTTATTGGCAGAATCGACAGCCTTGATTTCTCAAATGATTGCCACGCCTGGTTTACCAACTACTTCTCTGATAGAGTTCAGTGTGTCAAATCGGAGGGCCTGTTGTCCGAACCTCTGGCAGTCACTATGGTGGGTGCCACAGGGTTCAATTCTCGGGCCGAATCTCTTCTCTGCATACATCAATGATGTCGCTCTTGCTGCTGGTGATTCTCTGGTACACTCATGACTGCACGGCCAGGCACGACTCCAACATCATAATTAAATGATCACCGACAAAAACGAGACAGCCTGTAGGTAGAAGATCAGAGACCTGGCCGTGTGGTGCCAGGACAACAACCCTCAACGTGATCAAGGCAAATTAGATGATTGCAGACTACATGCAGACTACATGAAAAAGAGGATCTAGCAAGCCCCCATTCTCATCGACGGGGCTGCAGTGGAGCAGGTTAAGAGCTTCAAGTTCCTTGGTGTCCACATCACCAACAAACCAACATGGTCCAAGCACACCATGACAGTCGTGAAGAGGGCACCACATCTACGTAACATTGCAAAAATTAGAAACTTTCTGTCCAAAAATGATGCAGAAAAATGAATCCATGCTTTTGTTACTTCTAGGTTAGACTACTGTAATGCTCTACTTTCCGGCTACCCGGATAAAGCACTAAATAAACTTCAGTTAGTGCTAAATACGGTTGCTAGAATCCTGAACCCCAAAATTGGATCATATTACTCCAGTGCTAGCCTCCCTACACTGGCTTCCTGTTAAGGCAAGGGCTGATTTCAAGGTTTTGCTGCTAACCTACAAGGCATTACATGGGCTTGCTCCTACCTATCTTTCCGATTTGGTCCTGATGTACATACCTACACGTACGCTACGGTCACAAGACGCAGGCCTCCTAATTGTCCTTGGAATTTCTAAGCAAACAGCTGGTGGCAGGGCTTTCTCCTATAGATCTCCATTTTTATGGAATGGTCTGCCTACCCATGTGAGAGACGCAGACTCGACCTCAACCTTTAAGTCTTTACTGAAGACTCATCTCTTCATTGGATCATATGATTGAGTGTAGTCTGGCCCAGGAGTGGGAAGGTGAACGGAAAGGCTCTGGAGCAACGAACCGCCTGGAGCAACGAACTGTGTGAATTTAAGTATGCTCTCTCTAATTCTCTCTTTCTTTCTCTCTCTCTGAGGAGGACCTGAGCCCTAGGACAATGCCTAAGGACTACCTGGCATGATGACTCCTTGCTGTCCCCAGTCCACCTGGCTGTGCTGCTGCTCCAGTTTCAACTGTTCTGCCTGCGGCTATGGAACCCTGACCTGTTCCAGACCTGCTACCTGTCCCAGACCTGCTGGAGCGGTAGAGATATTCTTAATGATCGGCTATGAAAAGCCAACTGACATTTACTCCTGAGGGGCTGACTTGCTCTACCCTCGACAACTACTGTGGTGATTATTATTATTTGACCATGCTGGTCATTTATGAACATTTGAACCTCTTGGCCATGTTTTGTTATAATCTCCACCCGGCACAGCCAGAAGAGGACTGGCCACCCCTCATAGCCTGGTTCCTCTTTAGGTTTCTTCCTTTTTGGCCTTTCTAGGGAGTTTTTCCTAGCCACCGTGCTTCTACACCTGCATTGCTTGCTGTTTGGGGTTTTAGGCTGGGTTTCTGTACAGCACTTTGAGATATCAGCTGATGTAAGAAGGACTATATAAATTGATTTGATTTGAACAAAACCTACTCCCCCTCAAGATACTGAAAATATTTGGTATGGGTCCTCAGATCCTCAAAAGTTTCTACAGCTGCACCATTGAGAGCATGGTTTCATCACTGCCTGGTATGGCAACTGCCCGGCCTCTGACCGCAAGGCACTACAGGGGGTAGTGCGAACGACCCAGTACATCACTGGGGCCAAGCTTCCTGCCATTCAGGAACTCTATACCAGGCGAAGGCCCTAAAAACTGTTCTCTCTGCTACCACACGGCAAGCGGTACCGGAGCTCAAGTCTAGGTCCAAGAGGCTTCTAAACTTCTACCCCCAAGCCATAAGACTCCGGAACATCTAATCAAGTAGCTACCCAGACTATTTGCATTGCCTCCCCCCTCGACACCACTGCCACCCCCTGTTGTCATTTATGCATAGTCACTTTAATTAACTCTACCTACATGTACATACTAGCTCAACTAACCGGTGCTCCCGCACATTGACTCTGTACCGGAATCCCCCTGTGTATATTGTTATTTTGTACTGCTGATCTTAAATTACTTGTATCTCTTATTCTTATCTGTATTTTTTTAACTGCACTGTTGGTTTGGGGCTCGCAAGTTAGCATTTCACTGTAAGGTCTACCTACACCTGTTGTATTTGGCGCATGTGACTAATTCGATTTTATTTGATTTTATTTTTCAAGCCAAGCCTACTCCTCCACCCTCTCTTGTTCTCTCCCTACAAGAAAGAATTGCAATCGCATCTCTCGCCCTACACTTGTTTGTCCAATGCATGTAAACAACTACAGCCTGCCCACTCCATAGCAAGCTGCTCTATCCACACTAATTGGTGAAGTAATTACTGTCAAGCTAAAGGTATTTCAGAGGTTCAAAAGGAACAGAAAGGAACAGAAAGGAACTATATAAACCAGTACATTTTGGGGGTTCCAACCAGTTCAGAACTTTATTTTGCTGTTTGGAAAAGTGGAACCCAACGAAACAAATAATGGTTACATTCAGAGCAAAATGATTGGAAAATGATTTAGGTTCCAACCCCTGCTGGCTACTGTTTTTACAGTCCAAACAAACTGCTCCATTAACCTATCTGTCCCCAACAAACAACTACACACTTCAATGACTTTGATAGAAATCACTGGGCTTGAAAGTGAAGTTGGAGGTTATCAGCATACCCTTGCTGGTATTCAGTGTACAAAGCATTCCTAATTGACCTTCAAGTGCTGCCAGCAGAGTGGGTGTGTGCACAAATCACAAGGAGGGTTATCGGGCAGACAGAGGTTATAATGCCGGTAAGAGAGAGGCAGGAGATTGTACATACAGTACCAGTCAAAAGTTTGGACACACCTACTCATTCCAGGGTTTTTCTTTATTTTTTACTATTTTCTACATTGTAGAACAATAATGAAGACATCAAAACTATGAAATAACACACATGGAATCATGTAGTAATCAAAAAAAGTGTTAAACAAATCGAAATATATTTTAGATTCTTCAAAGTAGCCACACTTTGCCTTGATAACAGCTTTGCACACTCTTGGCATTCGCTCAACCAGCTTCACCTGGAATGCTTTTCAGTCTTGAAGGAGTTTCCACATATGCTGAGCACTTGTTGGCTGCTTTTCCTACACTCTGCGGTCCAACTCATCCCAAACCATCTCAATTGGTTTGAGGTCGGGTGATTGTGGAGGCCAGGTCATCTGATGCTGCACTCCATCACTCTCCTTCTTGGTCAAATAGCCCTTACACAGCCTGTAGGAGTGTTTTGGGTCATTGTCCTATTGAAAAACATATGATAGTCCCAGTAAAAGCAAACCAGATGGGATGGCTTATCGCTGCAGAATGCTGTGGTAGCCATGCTGGTTAAGTGTGCCTTGAATTCTAAATAAGTCAGTGTCACCAGCAAAGCACCCCCACACCATCACACCTCCTCATCCATGCTTCATGGTGGGAACCACACATGCAGCGATCATCCGTTCACCTACTCTGTATCTCACAGACACTGTGATTGGAACCAAAAATCTCAAATTTTGACTTTTCGATCGGTCTAATGTTCATTGCTCATGTTTCTTGTCCCAAGCAAGATTCTTCTTATTATTGGTCTCGCTTAGTAGTGGTTCCTTTGCAGCAATCCAAACTTGGAGGCATGATTCATTCAGTCTCTGCTGAACAGTTGATGTTGAGATGTGTCTGTTACTTGAACTCTGTGAAGCATTTATTTGGGCTGCAATCTGAGGTGCAGATAACTCTAATGAACTCATCCTCTGCAGCAGAGGTAATTCTGGGTCTACCTTTCCTGTGGCGGTCCTAATTAGAGACAGTTTCATCATGATGCTTGATGGTTTTTGCTTCTGCACTTGAAGAAACTTTCAACGTTTTTTCCATATTGACTGACCTTTCAAAGTTTTTCAAATTTTCCATATTGACTCACCTTCATATCTTAAAGTAATGATGGATTGGTTTCTCTTTGCTTATTTGAGCAGTTTTTTCCATAATATGGACTTGGTCCTTTGCCAAATAGGGATATCTTTTGTATACCCCCCTACCTTGTCACAACACACATGATTGGCTGGAACACATTAAGAAGGAAAGAAATTCCACAAATGAACTTTTAATTAAATGCAATGGCAAAATTAAGATTTCCACCTAAATAGACATACCCAAAAGTAACTGCTATTCATGTTTAATTACATGATTCTGACATGACAAAACATGATATTTTTGGAAAGAAAATATCTGTGAGATAATGAGGAAGTGATCAGAAGATAGGAGTTACATTGTCCAGAGTACACAAGCTCAAGCACACACAAAATAATATTTTTAAAATTTTTAAAATTTCATTTTTTTATTTCATATTTCATTGACAGGCTATGAGTTAATTATTGATGCCCAGAGCTGGAAACACATCAGATGGTTTCCACAACATGTGAAAAAAAAGGATTGATAGACCTAACAACTTGAAATGGGCAGATGTTTAGTTAGTGGTTTCAGGTGTGGTCACAGGACGTTTCCAAGTGTCTCCAAACCTCTCCAAAGTGGCATAGGTAAATGAGAACGTGTTCTAGGTCGACTTACATTGTAAAATAAGGGTTAAATAAAAATAAGTAAATATAAATACATAAGTCTGTAAATTTGTTCAGTATAAAAACACAATTTCTACCATATCAACCTCACTCAAACATTATATGGGTGCTATGGGGGTATCCAGGGTACATTCAAGTGTCCTTTCAACCTCTCCAAAGTGCCTGAACGTTTAATCTAGGCATATCCAATGTATTGGTCCCACATACAAATGGACTGTTTACAAAAACAATATAAAAGCAACAGATATACTTTAAAAATATAGACAAATGTCTTATAAAACACAAACTTGGTTACACATGTGTCCTTCACTAAACATTTAGCAAAAATAGAAATAAGCTGAGCTATTTACAAATGACATTCGTATTTGTTTTATATCCCAGGTGTAGATGATTAGATTTCACTTTCACCATAGCTTGTGCATGTCGTGTTTGCCTTTGAAGTAGTCCCTCTCTGCCAGGAAACTAAAAATGAACTGGCATTTTGGACAGAAGATCTGGCATTTCCCCCTTTTTCCCCCTGTTTTGTGCAATACTTACAGTTCTTCCTTTTATCTTTTGGCATGTGTGTTGGATAGTGACGCTCACTTTGAGTGGGGGTCTTGTGAGGTTGCTTTGGGTCCCCAATTCAGCCGTTTCCAACACCAGCTGCTCTCCGAAGGCCAACTGAGAGAGAGGGGTTTGACCTTTTGCTTTGGCCATCTGCTTGTGGAGAATGAAATAATTTACTGTAGCAATGTCCACAAAGTGGTAAAAAAAGTATTTGGCTACTACCAGGTCCTCCACAAGACCAGTAAGTGGTATATCAGAGAATCAAATAGGTCAACACCCACCATGCTGGCATTGGAGTCCTTCAAAGAAACAGGAATGAGGGCAGGAATGAATTCTTCCCTTTTCACCATCCTTGAGACATGGTCGTTATTGAATGCCTTACGCTGTGTGGTGAGCATGGTTACTTGTCCGTCCATTTCACAAAAAGAAGCTTGTTAGTCCTGATCCGACATATGGTCTCCCTCTCCACTGTCTTTGTCATGTTGTTTATCTTGGTATTGGGGAAACCGATTCTGTTCGTTCCACAATCCATATTTGATTTTACCAAGAGGTCTATGAAAAGTGGATGTAGAACCATGAGACGGGGTGATTGACATAGCACTGGGGGGTGAAGACCTTGACCGGTGGGGGCACTTGCTGGGGAAGGGTGGCCCCCAAACGTCATCATCCAAAATAAAGGGATATATTGTTGCAAGACACACATTTGACTCAATTTACAAAACGACATTACTGTAAAGTAAAAACACCAAGCCTAAACTTTATCTGTACACTCACATAGAAGGTGTGAAGCACACACATGAAGCAAATAGTAACACTTTGGAGACAAAGGCAGAGGTGAGAACCACAAATACACAATGGCCATGAGAGTTTAGTGGCTCATCGGCTGAGTCGATATCCTCGTTGTCCAAATATCTCCCCTGATTTGAGTCCGACCAGTATTTTATTCATAGCTTCTATGCCAGTATACTTATTCACAGCTGCCAGCTTCCTGTTAGATATTCTTAGTCACCCCCCCCCTTGAGCAGCCACCTTTTATGCTAAAACAATAAATTAAGGCAATTAAATCTGTTTACAATGTAATGTAGAGTGCTCGGTGCGTCTCGTCTCTGAGCCAGGTAGCAATAGTTCGCATTACGCCTAAAAGGTTCTGGGCCTTGCTTTGTCCCACCAAGGTCAAATGCATATCAAATCAAACATGTATTTGTCACATGCGCCGAATACAACAAGTGTAGAAATTACTGCGAAATGCTTAATTACAAGCCCTTAACCAAAAATGCAGATTTAAGATTTTTTTTTTAAAGTAACAAATAAAAGTAACAAAAAATTAAATTATTTGGGATTGAGGGCAATATTTTAACGTCCGGATGAAAAGCGTGCCCAAAGTAAACTGCCTGCTACTCAGGCCCAGAAGCTAGGATATTCATATTATTAGAATTGGATAGAAAACACTCTGAAGTTTCTAAAACTGTTTGAATGATGTCTGTAGGTATAACAGAACTTGTATGGCAGACGAAAACCTGAGAAAAATCCAACAAGGAAGTGGGAAATCTGAGGTTTGTAGTTTTTCAAGTGATTTCCTATCCAATATCCAGTGTATATGGGGTCAGATTGCACTTCTTAAGGCTTCCAGTAGATGTCAACAGTCTTTAGAAAGTTGTTTCAGGCTTCTATTGCGAAAGGGGAGAGAATAAGAGCTGTTTCAACAAGTGGTCATCCTGAAAGCCATTAGTTGTGTCTAGCGCCTGGCCGTGAGCGACGGTCATTCTCTTTCCTTTCTAACGACAACGGAATTGTCCGGTTGGAATATTATTGAAGATTTATGATAGAAACATCCTAAAGATTGATTATATACAACTTTTTTGTCTGGACTTAGTCTTTGTCTGGACTTAGTGCCCGCGCTTCGTGCATTTGGATTATTGAACTAAATGCGTGAACAAAAAGGATGTATTTGGACATAAACATGGACTTTATCTAACAAAACAAACATTTATTGTGGAACTGGGATTCCTGGGAGTGCATTCCGATGAAGATCATCAAAGGTAAGTGAATATTTATAAAGCTATTTCTGACTTTTGTTGACGCCACAACTTGGCAGGTGTTACGGATACAGGTATACTGTGTGTCTGTGTGTATCCTGTGCGTGTATTTCTTTTCTCTCCTCCTCACAGGTTGCATTCATCATTCCCCAATCAGTCATCAATCAGAAGACACACCTCCACCTGTTTCTATTACCCTATCACATTCCCTTTCCCTTGGTTTAAAAACCCTGTCCGTTGTTTCCTCTAGAGCTCAATCTCTCTGTCAATGCCATATGTCTGTAGATCCCTTGATTGGTTTTTGCAACTACATGTCACTTTGTCCCCACCTGTGAGTATTGTTTTTTTTATGGTGTTTGTTTCACAGTGGGAAAAGGAGGAACCAAGACAAGTCGCCCATGGGCATACACTATCCATAGGTAAACTTGGTTTAAAAACACTAGTTAGAACTGGGCGGACCACCCACTGTATTTTTGGTTAGTTAGTTAGCTGTATTGAAGTAGGCTAGTCTAGCTTAGGGGTATTTTTGGATACTTATTATTTATTTCCTTGGGTCCAGCTCAGCCCCTTTTCCTGCACCCCCATTTACCGTGTGTTTTCAAACAAATCCTGAGTGTTTGACGGTCTGTGGTTTTTCGTTCTCACTGATACTTTGTTACTATTATACTTTGCATGTGTTATGTTACGGATCTCGTTACCATCCACCCATAGACTGTCGGGCCAAAAGGGATTCGTAACAGCGGTTAACTGTATGGCTTGTTTTGGTGGCTGAGCGTTGTACTCAGATTATTGCATGGTGTGCTTTCGCACTGAGATTTTTGGATATAAATATGAACTTTATCGAACAAAACAGACATGTATTGTGTAACATGAAGACCTCTGAGTGACATCTGATGAAGATCATGAAAGGTTAGTGATTCATTTTCTCTATTTGACTGGAAAATTGCTGTTTTTTGTAACTAGGCACTGACCTAACATAATCGCATGGTATGCTGTCGCTGAAAAGCCTTTTTGAAATCGGACACTGTGGTTGGATTAACAAGAAGTTATCTTTGATCTCTAAGAAGTTTTAAAGAGCAGCAGTAAAATAACAATAGCGAGGCTATATACAGGGGGTACTGGTACAGAGTCAATGTGCCGGGGCACCGGTTAGTCGAGGTCATTGAAGTAATATGTACATGTAGATAGTTATTAAAGTGACTATGCATAGATAATAACAGAACGTAGCAGCAGCGTAGAAGGGGGGGGGGGAAATGCAAATACTCTTGGTGTTTAGAAGCCTCTTGGACCTAGTTCCAATTTGAGGTGAGTAATCCCAGTTCTGATGTCCAGAAGCTCTTTTCGGTCATAAGAGATGGTAGCAGCAACATTATGTACAAAACAAGTTAATGGTAAATATTGTATTGTGACATTTTGGAGTCACTTTTATTGTAAATAGGAATAGAATACACTTCTACATTAATTTGGATACTACCATGATTACAGATACTGAATTGTGAATAATGATGAGTGAGAAGGTTAGACGCATAAATATCATACCCCCAAGACATGCTAACCTTTCATCATTACAATAACAGGGGAGGTTACATTTTTTGGGGGGTATGATATTTGTTTGTCTAACTTTCTCACTTGTCATTATTCACAATTCATTCAGGATTATCCATAATCATAGTAGCATCCACATTCATTTAGAACTTTAACTTCATAGTCATTGTATTATTTAAAATCCAACGTGGTGTACAAAACAGCAAATGTCTCACTGTCCCAATACTTTTGAAGCTATGTCTACTACTGTATATATGAACAAATATAGAGCTAAAGACGCTGAAGCCACAATTTCTCCTTCATTTTTCAGTTAATTTAATGTTAGCTTTGTCGATCACTTGCTATAAATCTGGTACGGGGCTGGAGAAATGTAATCACTATCAAAATTATAGATGGACCTATGGATGTGAAGACTGACAATATATGGTAATTCCATGGTGACAACTCATAGATTGATGTTGAATGTTAGCATCATGTCTAAATTCAGGTTTAGAATGAAAGAAGTCTTCAGGTACCTATAAGAAACATTGTAGATTTTTGAACAAACCAGGTAATACATGTTACATCACCCATGCTGAATAAACATCACATGCTTCCTTAACGTGTCTGTTGTTCATCTAAAACCACTGAGTGCTTGCTTGTTATCAATGTATTCATTCATTGTTTTGTGTTAAGTATCCCTGATAAAATGTTTTGCATATTAATGACCTCTTGGGTTGAATTTAATAAATGGTTCATTCCCTGGGCCTTTTGAAAATAAAAAAAATGTGGGTAGAAATATGCACAAACAATAAGTCCTGTTATTGTTCTGTCTCAAGAGCCTGATATTTTGAAGCTGGGAAATGTGTGTTTCATGTAAATCAGCACTTCCTTAAGTAATCACATTATTCATTTGAAAATTATTGAAGGAGCTAAACACTCATGTATGGGGTCTATGAACATTTCATCTCTCTGTTCGCTTAGTCAATTAAACTCAATGCCCATGCCTCTGGGTCCTCTATTGAAGTGGTTCCCAACACAGAGAACTAGGATCCCTGGGGGAACATGGCCTATCCATCGGGGGTACTTGAGAAGACTCATGAGACCATAGGCCTACTGGTAAGATGCACACGTGGGTACTTCAGGAGTACTCCGGACAGAGAGAAATTCAGTTGGAGGTACAGTAACCGAAAAAGGTTGGGAACCACTGCTCTATTGACTAACCCATTTCATGAACATATTTTTGTGGATGGTCATGATGCGTGTAGTTAACTGGGGAACCTCTATTTTATTTAAAACTACTGCCTATGAGGCAAATGTCAAATAAGTAGTTATCAAACAACTGATTTGCATGCCAAATGTCACCTTCCCACATTTAACTCCACACGGAATTCCGTTGGGTACAGTTGGAAGACGTGAGATGTAGAAGAGTTAAATTGTCTCCACAACAAAAATGTAACTATAATGGGGCTTCTAAACACTCAGTGGTCTAACATGTTTAGCAGCTTTGTAAGAGTAGGCTTATCTCCTTTATGTTGACCTACTTCTACCATAACAGTAACTCCACCAGTGATATACCTATTTCCCCTCATTCTACAATGATGGAAACATTCCCAAATGTAAAGAATGTTGAGGCAAAATTCAGATGACTGATCTGATTGTTGGGGGGTGTTGATGAAAGCCTAGCTTGGTGATGCGATATAGGGGTTGATTATTGTTCAGGCAGCATGGAATCTCAAGGTTGTAAAACACTCTGTCATCCTAGTCCAATTAGAATAGTGCATACCTGCTCAATACAAAAAACATTCCTCTTCAAAATGGCTTTCATGAAACTATTTTTAAATCTCTGACACATGAAAACCTGACCATTGACCGTTTGCCCTTCCCTTAGGTCATATAGAATCCAACCATGGGTCTCCTTCCATCCTCATCATCTGGCCACACCCTCTCTTAATTATCATAACCAACCCAATCACAATCTTCTCAAGTTAGAGTGAACAGAGATGAGGGTCATGACATCATCTCTAATATTGGTCTCTACCGTAGCTTCAGCTCAGTTTAGATAGTTCTCTAAAGCCGCCTCGTTTTAAAATTCGCTAACTCCCTCTGAGTATATGATGAATATTAATCCAAATCACTAACGAGCCAAGATGCATAATAAATGTTTTAAGGAACCCTGGCTCAGTCTGAATCCAATAACATGTATAAACAGGCTATGGCTTGGTTGAACTCTTTTAATGAGATCTTAGTATCACTAGGACTGTTGAGTGTTGCCACAGACAGAAGGTTAGTCATCGCAATGAGGGTCAATGACCCACCGCTCTACCTTGGCTAAAAAAGGAATACAAGCAAACATACACACCACATTTTATTCATCTCTTGCCTTTGGGAACTTGGCTTTTTTATTTTGTGATGGTGCATATTATACCTCTATGACAAATTGCATTTTCTCAAAGTGACTTGTGCTCTCAATGAATTAGGGTTCCATTCAAATGTTGGCATCTGACACACTTACGTGTGCCTTTGTGCAAGCAGAAAGATGTAGCATATCTACCCTCACTAATATACACTTACTTAGTCGTGAGCAAAGTGAAGAGGACTCACATAATACGAGAGGCAATTTAAACTAAATACTTTGACACTTGGATTTTGGCTGAGTGTGCATGCAGTCCATAGCTGCATGGCATCACACCAACAACAAAAAGCCTCTATTTTGTTTGGATCACAAAGATCACAAAGAAAGGTGCTTGTTGAGCAACTTTTCTAAAGAGGATATGTTTTATTGTACCACTGGTAGAGGACATGTAATCCCAGGACATGGAAAAATGTCATTTTAAATTGATTTCTAATGGAAACGTCAACATTTCTTCTCCTCCAGCCAGTCTGTCTCTTCAATATTTTACCTGAGATCTGAATGGGCCATAAAGCATGGCTATGGGTGCCAGGAAGTATGGCTCAGCAAGGCTGTCCATCAACAGAGGCAGGAATATTATTGGTCCAAACTGGACACAGGTGCACAGGATCCTTGTGATAAAAAATGAAAGGCTCAGAACTGACCATGGGAAATTTAGCCCTGAAGAAATGGAAAGGACGAAGGGATTGATGCAGCTCTGTGGCAGCCCACGAGAGCTCACCAGTCTTTAGAAATCAACTAGCATCTGCCTTATACAACTCTAGTTATCTAGCCTCCATAGTTCAGAGGCCCTGAACACAGTCTTTCTTCCTTCCAGAAGTGACCGTTTCCTTTCTTGGCAGTCTTTAGGAGTGTGGTGGTGTACCTTTTGATGTCTCCTTTTTCAAAGTATACACACCTAGAGGTGAATAAACCCTTTGTTAAAGCCAAGCTAAGTACTTCTATCAGTATTCAAAAGCCCCTATAAAATATAGCCTAAGTTCAGCTAACGAGAAATCCTGAAACTAAGATGTTTCAGAGGGAACCTGGACTGTTGCCCAGAGCTTTGTATAAAGGCATATTATTTAACAATAATCACCTCCATAAAGGTCTGAAATTAATCTGTAAAATGAATGGTTAAATAACACCACAACTATGTCTAAATCAAACACGTATCATCATTCTTCCTTTCTTTGTTGAACATTCCAACCTATGTATTTGTTTTATGCATAAGAGCCCCAGGTGCCTACATGCCACCGTAAGAATTTGTCAATTTAACTAAAAGCGTGGATATAACTAATAAAAAAACAAGTTTTTACGCCAGAGGGAGTCATTGTATAAATAAAACAAATACATAGATGATAACCACATTAAATATGGCGTAAACTTAATTTAAAGAGTCAGGGATACTTTACCACTGTTTAGTACATAACAGAAAATATGCTCAATGGAAGGCTATTTACTATCCAGGAAAAAATGCATACAAAGGAACACCTTACTACCGTAGCCTTGGGGCCAAAGTGCTAGACACAATTGCACATCAGAGAGAGAATTGGTTCCACACAACTGCCAAATGAAGTCAGTATATTTAGAAAATTGCTCTCATAACAGACCAAGATATTGTTCACAAACACACCTAATAATAATATGTGCTAGAATATGGGTTCCAAAAAAATTATTATGGTACAAATATGGTAACCCTCCCGCTGTGAATGAAAAACAAACCTGGTATACTGGCAGCCTTTTGCATCTCCTGTTCCCATTTTAAAGTTCTAGCACTTAAAATAAGACTCTCTGGTAATAATTCATTTAGGAGAGTAGGATACACTACTGTATTCCCCTAGTGACAAACAAGTTTGGCCAAATCCACTGTTTTAAAAGAACCTTGTTCACTACAAGTTTGAACATAGTTTCTTTGGCAAAGTCCTTACATGGACAATGTCATCTAAAAATAAATGCATGATTAATCAAATACCTATGATTCTGTTCTTTCCCAAACCTGATCCTTGGACAGCCAGAAACATTTTCCATTCCAGTATTCACACTAACATATTCTCAGAGCAGATCAGACAAAATATAGAAGTTAAAAGTTATGTTTCTATGTACCTTACCTCAGTGTACACTGCCTTGCAAAAGTATTCAGACCTCTTGTATTTCTTCACAGTTTGTGTTACAAGGTGGGAATAAACTAATTTAATTGTAATTTTTGTCAACAAGCTACACAAAATACTCATGTCTAAGTGAAGAAGAAAATGTCTAACATCTTTTAAAGATGAATTCAAACTAAATAACTCATATAGTTGTTGCATAAGTATTCAGCTCCCTGAGTCAATACTGTACATGCTAGAAACACCTTTGGCATCGATTACAGAGTCTGCTTGGGTAAGTCTATAAGAGCTTTGCACACCTGGATTGTGGAATATTTGCCCATTATTATTTTCAAAATTCTTTAAGCTTTGTGAACATGTTGGGGATCATGGTGAGAAATCAATTGCAAGCCTTGCCATAGATTTCCAAGCAGTTTTAAGTCAAAACTCTAACTTGGACACTCAGGAACATTCACTGTGTTCTTGGTAAGCAGCTCCCAGTGTGGATTTGTCCTTGTGTGGTAAATTATAGTCCTACTGAAAGATGTGTTTCTCTCCCTGTCTCTGGTGTAAAGCAAACTAAAGCAGGTTGTCCTCTATGATTTTGCCTGTGATTAGCTCCATTCCATTTATTTTTATCCTGAAAAACTCTCCAGTACTTGACGTAAAGCATACCCATATCATGATGCAGCCACCACCATGCTTGAAAATAAGTATTTTTTTGGCAGTATTATTTTTAGTGCCTTGTTGCACACAAGATGCATGTTTAGGTACATTTTGATTCTGTATACTTGTATTATTCTTTTCACTCTGTCATTTAGGTCATTATTATGGAGTCAATGTTGTTGATCCATCCTCAGTTTTCTCCCATCACAGCCATTGAACTCTGTTGCCATTTTAAAATCACCAATGGCCTCATGGTAGCATCCCTGAGCAGTTTCATTCCTGTCCTGCAGCTCAGTTCAGAAGGACGACTGTATCCTTCTTGTGTCTAGGGGCTTTAATCCACAGCATATAAATACTATTTGAGAGTAAGTCCATGTTATTTATTATGTGATTTGTTAAGCCAACATTGACTCTGGAACTAATTTAGGCTTGGCCAAACAAAGGGGCTGAATACTTTTGCAACGACTATATTTTAGTTTTGAATTTGGTATTCATCTAAATAAATAAATAAAATAAAACATTATTTCACTTTGACAGTACTGAGTATTGTTTATAGATTGTTGACAAAAAATGACAAATTAACTTGAATCGCACTTTGTAACGAAATTAAATGTGAAGAAATCCAAGGGGCCTGAATACTTTTGCAAGGCACTAAGTGGATAAAGATACTAAAATTGTGTGGTGCAAAGCAAAGTGTATCTTATTTAATGGGATGATTATGTCAGTTTGATTAAGCAGCAGTGCTCATTGTCATATGTCTAATACATTAGTGCTAATAGCACACTATTTATAGTCAACTAATGTGGTCTAATGTGCTGCGCTCTCAATTAGAGCATGTTTCACAGTATAATTGAATGATCATCATTCTAATTTGACTAAACTTTGAAGTTAGGGGAATTGGCATTTTGATAAATTCCAAAAACCTTAGTGTTTTAAAATGGTTACTTGAAGCATACAGTGGTAAGAAAAATGTGAACCATTTGGAATTACCTGGATTTCTGCATAAATTGGTCATAAAATGTGAGCTGAACTTCATCTAAGTCACAACAATAGACAAACACAGTGTGCTTCAACTGATAACACACAAACTATTGCATTTTTCTTGTCTATATTAAATACATAATTTAAACATTCACAGTATAGGTTGGAAAAAGTATGTGAACCCCTGGGCTAATGACTTTTCCAAAAGCTAAGTGTTGTCAGGAGTCAGCTAACTGTCATACGTCTCCTCCCTCCAGTGATGATCCATGGCACGAAGCCTCCAGTGATGATTAATGGCACGAAGCCTCCAGTGATGATTCATGGCACGAAGCCTCCAGCGACGAGGGTCCCCAGTCCGGGGCCTCCAGCGACTAAGGTCCCCAGTCCGGGGCATCCAGCGACGAGGGTCCCCAGTCCGGAGACCCCAGCGATGAGGATCCCCAGTCCGGGGCCTGCAGCGAGGGTCCCCAGTCCAGAGGCGCCACCAAAGTGGGGGGAGCCAGAGGTGGAGCGGGGTCTGCGTCCCACACCGGAGCCGCCACCGAAGTAGATGCCCACTCGGACCCTCCCTTATAGAGTCAGGTTTTGCGGCCGGAGTCCGCACCTTTGGGTGGGCTACTGTCACGCCCTGGCCATAGAGGCTTTTATTCTCTATTTTGGTTAGGCCAGGGTGTGACTAGGGTGAGCATTCTAGTTTCTTTATTTCTATGTTTTGGCCGGGTATGGTTCTCAATCAGGGACAGCTGTCTATCGTTGTCTCTGATTGGGAATCATACTTAGGCAGCCTGTTTTTCCACCTTAGTTGTGGGTAGTTGTCGTTGTTAGTGGCCTGTATAGCCGAAGTAAGCTTCAGGGTCGTTTTCCTTATTCTTTGTTTTGTTGGCGACATTTATAAATAAAAAGAAATGTACGCTCTCCATGCTGGACCTTGGTCCGGTCATTTCCAAGACGACGATCGTGACACTAACCTGGAGTCCAATCAATGAGACGAGATTGGAGATGTTGTTTAGAGCTGTCCTGCCCTATATAAAACACTCACAGTTGGAATTTGCTATTCACAAGAAGCATTGCCTGATGGGAACCATGGCTTGAACAAAAAGAGATCTCAGAAGACCTAAGATGAAGAATTGTTGACTTGCATAAAGCTGGAAAGTGTTACAAAAGTATCTCTAAAATCCTTGATGTTCATCAGGAGAGTAGCAACAGTGCTGAACTTTCTCCATTTATTGACAATTTGTCTTAAAAATTGTCAATAAGACAAATTGTCAATAAATGGAGAAAGTTCAGCACTGTTGCTACTCTCCCTAGGAGTGGCCGTCCTGCAAAGATGACTGCAAGAGCACAGCGCAGAATGCTCAATGAGGTTAAGAATAATCCTAGCGTTTCAGCTAAATACTTACAGAAATTGCTGTAACATGCTAACAACTCTGTTGATGAGTCTCCGATACATACAACACTAAACCAAAATGGTGTTCATTGGAGGACACCACGGAAGAAGCCACTGCAGTCCAAAAAAAACATTGCTGCATGTCTGAAGTTGAAAAGAGCACTTGGATATTCCACAGCGCTACTGGCTAAATATTTTGTGGACAGATGAAACTACAGTTGAGTTGCTTGGAAGGAACATACAGCACTATGTGTGGAGAGAAAAAAGGCATAGCACACCAACACAAAACCTCATCCCACCTGTAAAGTATGGTGGAGGGAGCATCATGGTTTGGGGCTGCTTTCCGGCCTCCGGCCCTGGACAGCTTACTATCATCAACCAAAAAATCTATTCCCAAGTTTATCAAGACATTTTGCCAGAGAATGTATGGCTATCTGTCCTCCAATTGAAGCTCCACGGAAGTTTGGTGATGCAACTGGACAGCGACCCAAAACACTGAAGTAAATCAACATGATTGTTTCAACAGAAAAATAAATATACCTTCAGGAGTGGCCCAGTCTGAGTCATGACCTCAACCTGAATGAGATGTTGTGGCATGACTTCAAAAGAGCTGTTCACACCAGACATCCCAAGAATATTGCTGAACTTCAACAGTTTTGTAAAGAGGAATGGTCCAGAATTCCTCCTGACCGTTGTGCAGGTCTGATCCGCAACTACAGAACACGTTTGGTTGAGGTTATTGCTGCCAAAGGAGGGTCAACCAGTTATTAAATCCAAGGGTTCACATACTTTTCCCACCCTGCACTGTGAATGTTTACATGGTGTGTTCAATAAAGACATGAAAAAAATAATTGTTTGTGTGTTATTAGTTTAAGCAGACTGTGTTTGTTTGTTGTTGTGACCTAGATGAAGATCAGATCAAATGTTATGACCAATTTATGCAGAAATCCAGGTATTTCCAAAGGGTTCACGTACTTTTTCTTGCCACTGTATATATAAATAGAGCAAAGGTGAGTACAAATCAAATCAAATGTATTTATATAGCCCTTCATACATCAGCTGATATCTCAAAGTGCTGTACAGAAACCCAGCCTAAAACCCCAAACAGCAAGCAATGCAGGTGTAGAAGCAAATCAGAGGAGGCTAGTGGGAGGAGCTATAGGAGGACCGGCACAGAGTTAATAGAATGGAGTCAAACAGGGTTCTCATGTGTTTGATTCCATTCTAGCCATTACAATGAGCCTGTCCTCCTTTACAATGAGCCCGTCCTCCCACCAGCCTCCTCTGGTACAAATATGAGTTTACAGTTGAAACAGATCCCTGAAACAAGGACTAGTAATGTGTACGTGTGAGTTTCTCCTGCTAGCATGAGAAAATGTGTAATGCAAAATGGACGATGAGTTTAAAAGGAGAGAGTCCTGGATGAACCCATAGAAATACATCATCTTGAAAGAGAGTGATGACCCCTTTAATTAGGGATATTATTCATATTCCCATCAGCAGTAGGGTACAGGCTGAGATAAAATGGAACACACAGAGGCACGGTCACTCGACACACGCAGCAGGGTCTCAATGGCCCTGGCACCAAATTACAGCTCCTCCCTCCCTCTCTCTCTCTCACTCACACACACTCTCTATCTCTCTCTAATTATAGATGCCTACTAGAAAATACTTCCTAAGCTCACGAATCGACTCTCTAATGCCTGTTTGTTCAGACATTAATATCAAATTATCAACAAAGCCATTATCATTGTCCAACATTTTTTTAATGTTCCGCTACCAGAGAGAGAACGACCTTGAGACAAGTGACAGAGTACTTCTGGCCTTTGAGATGCTGTAATAGCAATGTGAAATATCGCCAACAGAAAATGGATTAATATACATGTTGAAACATTTACTCATTGCTTACACTACTCTTTGGTCTTATGTATTCTGTCCAAGTGTCTTTTGGCAGCTATAGGAGTATCATCACTTCCTGGTCTAGGGACAGCAATTTTTTTGGTACTCCATCATCATCAGTGTGGTCAGTTGTTAGGGGCAGAGTGTAACTAGAGCCAGTCCTTGATAGCAGGACCCAGAACCCTTAGTTTCTCTACATCTCCTTAGTGGTGACCTTGGTACGATACAGTCACCCGTTCTGGCCAAATGGCCACGCTCATGGATTCTGTATCTAACTCTAATTTAAAGGAGAGAGAGTTGATGCACAGAACAGGATAATTAATTAAGCTGTCCGTCAGGAGTGTAAGTGAGGGTGTGCTGAGATAGTGAAGGCCTCTGGACATGCTGATAATTGGACTAAAGAGGCAGAGATGAAGAGGAGGGAGAAAAGGGAAAGACATGCTTGAAATGGAGAAATAATAAAGACAGAAATGAGGAGTCGAATCGGGACGGGGACATAAAATGGCGGTTTGAAGGGGACAGATTAAAGGGTTAAATCACATAAGATGGTGGTTATTAATATGTCTGTCAAGACTGCATGGCCAGCGCAGTCATACAATCTTTTAAATACCCTTCAACTGAGAAGGTTGGACTCCACTTTCTCGGTGGCTAGAAGTCCAAATTACAGGGTGAACTGTGACATGGAAAGGCTGACACTCCAGAGTCATGGTACAAAAGCATTGGTTTGCTGGTAGAACCATGTCAATATTTGCACAGGGCACCATTCAGTTTTCAATTCAATTTCTGAACTGACTGAATACGAGGTTACGAGGAGCATTTGAAGGCAGCAAAACATTCAATATCTCAACAGGTTGGCACAACGCCTGTGGTCATTAAAATTGTACCACCATTGTTTGTCCTCTGATTACAATTACCAGTCTATAATTATCTCCAGATGGATAATTTAATTAGTAGTTTGAAAAAAGCAAACATTGATAGAGACTAAGACTGGAGTAGTGATTAGGCCAGGTTCACAGAGCAACAGATGGTTGCTGTTCCAAACTTCTCCCTGTTCTCTGCACCCTTCAGACAGTCTCACCAACACAACAACACTTATGGGAAGGGGGAGGGGAGGATGAGGACGAAATGAAAGAATAGAGAGAGAGAGAAAGACTATTTAAGAGTTTGGAAAGGATATGAGATCTTAAGAATTTGCTGATGTTGAGCTGAGGAGATGGTGATGAACTCTTGAGTTTCTAGAATGTAGTGGACGTCTGAATGAACAAATGCTGACAGTGGCTCAGATGGGGAGATGGCTGCGGACGACAGCTCTTAGCCAGGTGAAAAATGAATTGCGACAATTTGACGAGACTATTTTTTCATCAACCCACGCATAAATCAGGATAGGCTACTCCATTTCTTAATTAATCTCAAATTCTCGAAGAACAGGAATTCCAAGGAGAACTGCCATCCACTCAAATAGAGCCAGGATACTGTAAGAGATCATGGCAGTTTGATAGCTATTGACTCTCCCCTAACACCCCAAGCCTTCTCACATTTAATAACTGAGCCCACTTGATCATGACTGCCTAACTGGCAATTAAGAGTACATTGTAAAACCCAAAGTCATCCCATCACCATCCACTCTGTCTCTAGTTGGGATATTATAATTACCAATATGTTTGCGTCAAGGGGTCAAAAAGCTAATTGAGTGTGGCAGGTAAGGATCTCAGTTGGGGTCTCAACTTACTGTTGAGTGTTAGAAAAGTAGAAAACACAAGGTGCAATTTCGAAATGTGGCTGTGCATCAGCAGTTTGTCTCAGGTTGTCAGTCACTGACAGTCACTCAATTAGCCCATGGCAGCTAAAATGTTTTAGTTTGGTAAGTTAGTCTACCCAGCTATCTAAAACATGGCTGAATTATCGACCGAGCACGAAGGGCACGTGCCCAGGGGCCTGTCATGCCAAATAGTGTCCGTAGTCTTATGGCTTGGGGGAAGAAGCTCTTAAGGAGCCTTTTGTTGTCACGCGGGACTAGGTGGGTGCAGGAATCAGACGCAGAGAGAGTTCCACTGAGGTGAAGTGCTTTACTCAGGCACAGCAAATACAGGGCGCGGGACACACAACGAGACATCCCAAAAACCACAGGGTGCCAAGTTAAAGAAAAGACAATCCACCACTACCTAAAATGCAGACACGTAACATAAAGACAATCCACCACTACCTAAAATGCACACACGTAACATAAAGACAATCCACCACTACCTAAAATGCACACACGTAACATAAAGACAATCCACCACTATCTAAAATGCACACACGTAACATAAAGACAATCCCGCACAAAACAAGGGCGGGTCTACCTACTAAATATAGGGAAGCTAATTAAACCAAACAGAAACACAGGTGAAACTAATAAGACAGACAAACGAAAAAGGGATCGGTGGCGGCTAGTAGGACGGTGACGATGACCGCCGAGCACTGCCCGAACAGGCAGGGGAGCCAACTTCGGCGGAAGTCGTGACATCTGTACCTAGACTTGGAGCTCCGGGACAGCATACTGTGCGGTAGCAGAGAGAACAGTCTATGACATGGGTGGCTGGTGTCTTTGACAATGGGGGGCATGTTCAGCCTTCCTTTTCCTGTAGTCTACGATCAGCTCCTTTGTCTTGGTCACGTTGATGGAGAGGTTGTTGTCCTGTCACCACACTGCCACGTCTCTGACCTCCCTATAAGCTGTCTGATCGTTGTCGGTGATCAGGCCTACCATCGTTGTTTCGTCAGCAAATTTAATGATGGTGTTGGAGTTGAGCTTGGCCATGCAGTCGTGGGTGAACTGGGAGTACAGGAGGGGGACCCGTGTTGAGGATCAGCATGGCTGTTGCCTACCCTTACCACCTGGGGGCGGCCCGTCAGGAAGTCCAGGATCCAGTTGCAAAAGGTCGTTAGTGATGGGCTTTGTGGGCAGTATGCTATTGAGCTGTAGTCAACGAACATAATTCTCACAGAGGTGTTCCTTTTTTGCAGGGGGGAAAGGGCTGTGTGCAGTTGAGATTGTGCCCCCGCACATTACTATGTATATAGCCTTGTTACTGTTATTTTATTGTTGCTGTTTAATTGGTTATTTTTCTATTTCCTTATTTTTCTATTAATTTGTTTACTTCAGTGTTTTTATTAAATACTTTTTAAACACTTTTTTCTTAATAACTGCATTGTTGGTTAAGGGCTTGTAAGTAAGCATTTCACTGTAAGGTGAATTCGGCACATGTGCCAAATAACATGTGAATACATTTTTTGATTTGTAGTGCTGTTGCGGTGACCGTATTACTGCCACACCAGCGGTTACGAGTCATGAAGGCAGTCATATTCCAAGTGACTGTTTAGTCACGGTAATTAGGCTTCTCCAAGCTCTCTGCCGCTGATGGTCATTAGTAGCCTACCAAACTTGCTAATTGCCTGGTACTCAGCACTCTATTGTCCCGCCACTCACTCTGACATCAATGCAAATGTCTTCGAAAATCTAATCAAATACTTCATGAGATCCCATGAGCTCATGTTGCGCAGCATTTCAATAGGCTATGCAATTGTGCGAGAAAACAGAGTGATGTCCTCTACTAAAAAGAGGATCAGCATTCTATTGGCTAGACCTACAATATTTATTCTTCTACTTTTCTAATATTAAGCACATTGCTTATATTTACAACAGGGGTATAGCCTACCTGGATGGTATGAAAATAAACCACATGGAAAAGCATCCTCCATTCCCTGCCCCTTGGGGCGGCAGGGTAGCCTAGTGGTTAGAGCATTGGGCTAGAAACCGGTAGGTTGCAAGCTCAAAACCCCGAGCTGACAAGGTACAAATCTGTTGTTCTGCCCCTGAACAACCCACTGTTCCTTGGCCATCATTGAAAATAAGAATTTGTTCTTAACTGACTTGCCTAGTTAAATAAAGGTTCAATAAAAATTCCCTGCCCCTTCCGATACAGGTGCATGATAATGGTCAATTCTAAATCAAAACAAATTTCCCACATATATTATTTAGTATATGTAAAGATGAGATTGAATCAACAATAGTCTGATGGCTGACAATATTAGAGTATCGCTTGGCAATCATATATTTCACTTGTGAATGATGCCCAGCATAAGAGACAATGCCTTTTTTGTGACTTTTTCGAATCATAGTCACACACCTCATGTAGCGTAGCCCATAGGCCATATGTTTTAGTGTTTTTTTTTATCCGAACTAAAGTGTCCACCTAACTTTTTTAAATTAAGTGCATTAATCCGCTTTACAAGGGGTGTAGAGCCTAACTGGCATACATGAGTTTCAAGTTTGGGAGGGGGTTTCACCATAAAAATGCACCTTTATAAGAAAAGCATTGTATCCATAATTGCATTTGAGTTCACTTTTTAAAATGGTGTTTTCTGCTATTGGAACATTTGCATTTATAGCCTACTGCCATGTGTGCATTGCTGCACTTATAATGTGAAGAAACACCGTAATAGTTTATCAACATTTTAAGCTGAACTTTCTGATCTGTTTCATCAGCCAAATTGCGTAAAAACGTTTTTTCGATGCTAGTGGTTGTATTAATTTGGGATCTATCGCATCCAACAACTGGCCCAGACTAGGTTTGGAATATTTATTTCGCACACAGAATAGGTCAACCTTTGTACTATGGGTGATATTAGATTGACATCAGCTAGTGCTTTGCTGTTCATTAGGTCTACTCATCTTGGACCTCGGATTTGGATGAGGAATGCACACAGTTGTGCCACTAATATCTTCACCTGTAGCTTGTGAGAAACACCCAATCATGTGATGGAGCGCGCAGCCCTCCGGGAGAAGGTCACAATGGCAACTGGAGCAAAAGGCATGGATTTTTTAAGGGTGCATTACTGCCACACAAAGGGGATGCCGCAGTGAAATTCTAGGCATTATCAAGTGCTTGTCAAATTGTGAATGAGTGACTGTTTTAGTGACTATAGCCTGTGCAAAAAAAACAAAGCAGAGCTCATGCCTTTCAAGCAACCTTTTCCAAATGATCATTAGAGTTCCATCATGCAGCTTTACAATATATAAAAAATTAAAACATATAGCCCAATGTTTGTAGAATAGCTGAAGTTAATGACTCTAAATGAAGCAAATAGGGATAACCATTTCTGCAAACTTCTCAACACAGAATAGCCGCATCTGCGCACTCCCTCAAAACGTTCTATTCTATTTTATTCAGCTATGTTCAATGGAATTCTTCATACTATAAAACAATGACACGGAATTCTAAGCAAATCTTGTCTGCTAAATCAACTAGTCTAGCCCACAGCCATTTGGCACAGCCAGATCAAGACAACTCAGAGTATGCTATTCTGTTCTTCTGAAATAGATTACATTTTTGTTCATATCATGCTTCTTTAGACATGTCTAAAATAAGGTGTGGGCTATATTACATGGATTTATTAGACTGGTAGATGTTCCAAGGTCAGTGTGAGTGGCTTGTAGGCCATGTGTGGAAGCCAGGAGATGCTAAATGTTTTTATGTTAAATAACGGTCAATTACCGTGAGACCGAGAGTTATTTGCTTGAAAATTACCGGCTGAGAAAATTTTGTGACTGCCAAAGCCCTAGCCATCTCTGGATCTGTTGGGGTTGTATGCAAAAGGGAGTGGGTCTACGGTTTCCAGGATGATGGTGTTGATGTGAGCCATGACCAGCCTTTCATATCACTACATGGCTACAGACGTGAGTGCTACGGGGCGGTAGTCATTTAGCCAGGTTTCCTAGGCGTTCTTGGGCGAGACTATGGTGGTCTGCTTGAAACATGTAGATATTACAGACTCGGACAGGGAAAGGTCAAAATGTCAGTGAAGACACTTGCCAGTTGGTCTGTGCATGCCTTGAGACACGTCCTGGTAATTTGTCTGGCCCCGGGGCCTTGTGAATGATGACCTGTTTAAAGGTCTCACTCACATCTGACATGGAGAGCGTGATAACACATTTGTCCGGAACAGCCGGTGCTCTCATGCATGCTTCAGTGTTACTTGCCTCGAAGCATGTATAAAAGGCATTTAGCCTGTCTGGTAGACTCATATAACTGGGAAGTTCGCGGCCAGGGTTCCCTTTGTAGCCGTAATAGTTTACAAGCCCTGCCACATCCGAAAAGCATCAGAACCGGTGTTGTAGGATTCAATTTTAGTTCTGTATTGACACTTAGACTGTTCGATTTTTCGTCTGAGGGCATAGCGGGATTTCTTATGTGTCCGGATTAGTGTCCCGCTCCTTGAAAGAGAGAGAGACAGACAGACAGACACACAGAAAAATATACAGCATGAGGGAGAGACACCCCCATCAGATCACAGGAAAATCATAGTCTACTTGAACAGAGCTATGCTCAATCATGAGGCATCAAAGCCAAAGGAACTGAATAATGTTAAGAAATTCTATAGATGGAAGGAAAGTTGTGTGGAAATCTACCAAAAAACAATTAGGCAACAACAAATTCAATCCCTTCGAGACAATTTCCTGGACAAAATGTTTCACTGTGGTAGTGAAGGTGTAAACATGGCAGTAAACCTAAACAGCATATTTCACCTCTCAGCATCCCCGTCAAATTAAAAAAATTCAAGAAAACCAACTTAATAACAAATGACAAATGGCTTGATGAAGAATGCAAAAACCTAAGAAAGAAATTGAGAATTCCATCTGACCAAAAACATAGACTCAGAAAACCTGAGCCTAGGCCTTCACTATGGTGAATCACTTAAACAATACAGAAATACAATGTAATAGAAGAATCCATAGAATCTAGCCACTTCTGGGAAAATGTGAACATTCTAAACAATGACACGCAGAGTTATCTACCCAAAAGGGAGATGCATGGATAAACCACTTCTCCAATCGTTTGGGCTCTATAACAAAGAACAAACAGCAAAAACATATACATGATCAAATACAAATCTTAGAATCAATTTTTGAAAACTATCAGAACCCACTGGATTCTCCAATTACATTGAAGGAACTACAGGACATAAGACAAACCCTCCAACCCCAAAAGGCCTGTGGGGTTGATGGTATCCTAAATTAAATGATAAAATATACCAACAACAAATTACAATTGGCTATAATTAAACAGTTTAACATCATCCTCAGCTCTGGCATTTTCCCCAATATTTGGAAACAAGGACTTATCACCCCAATCCATAAAAGTGGAGGCACATTTGACCCCAATAACTACCGTCAACAGCAACCTTGGGGAAATCCTCATTATCAATAGCAGCAGACTTGTACATTTCCTCAGCGAATCAATGTACTGAGCAAATGTCAAATTGGCTTTTTACCAAATTACCGTACGACAGACCACGTATTCACCCAGCATACCCTAATTGACAAGCAAACAAACCAAAACAATGCATCTCATGATTTGTTGATTTCAAAAAGCTTTTTCCTTTAGGATTGCATTTGGTCAAACAACAGTTTGCTAAGAGCTAGCAGCAAGCTGAAAGTGTCACACCCTGATCTGTTTCACCTGTCTTTGTGATTGTCTCCACCCCCCTCCAGGTGTCGCTCATCTTCCCCATTATCCCCTGTGTATTTATACCTGTGTTTGCTGTCTGTTGCCAGTGCGTTTTGTTTGTCAAGTCAACCAGGGTTTTCTTTCTCAGCTCATGCTTTTCCCCCAGTCTCTCTTTTCTTGCACTCCTGGTTTTGACCCTTGCTTGTCCGGACCCTGCGCCCGCCTGCCTGACCACTCTGCCTGTCCCTGACCCTGCCTACCGACCTGTACCTTTGTCCCCCTGTACCTTTGTGAACTCTGCTTACCCTGAGCCTGCCTGCCGTTCAGAACCGTTGCCTCACCTCTGGTTATTGACCTGTCTATTGCCTGCCACTATCGGATCATTTAACTATTGTTTATTCGATGTGGTCTGCATCTAGGTCTGACCTTCATACCTGATAGATAGGTCTGCTGTTAGAACCAGTAAAGACTGCTTGAACACGGAAAGATGGAGTTGAATTGATCTTTCTGCCCATCATTAAAGTACTCCTAAGGTTTTTCCCCACCTTTCTTTATATAGCATTGCGGATCCAAACTCAAAAGGTAGCGAGCTACAAAGAAACTTTTCAATCGACTTTCTAAACTTTCCAAAACAACAAGCTTTCCAAAACAACAAACCAAGCTCTCACTCATTCCTCAAGCCAGTGTATGAATCAAATGGATTTGTGTCTGAAGGGAGTTCAAATCAGCTGACTTTGTGATCTGTATGTGTAACGCTCGTCCTCTTCTTCTGACAAGGAGTAAGAGATATCGGACCAATGTGCAGCGTGGTAAGTGTCCATTTTAGTTTATTAAACTGAACACTAAAGAATACAAAATAACAAAGTGAATGATACAAACGAAAAACCGAAACCGTCCTGAAATGTGAAACAAACATTACAAACGAAAAACCGAAACCGTCCTGAAATGTGAAACAAACATTACAACAGGAAACAATCAGCCACAACTCAAAAGTGAAACCAGGCTACCTAAGTATGGTTCTCAATCAGGGACAACGATTGGCAGCTCAGGGCAGGCGGGTGGCTCCGGCAGCTCAGGGCAGGCGGGCGGCTCCGGCAGCTCAGGGCAGGCGGGCGGCTCCGGCAGCTCAGGGCAGGCGGGCGGCTCCGGCAGCTCAGGCAGGCGGGCGGCTCCGGCAGCTCTGGGCAGGGGAGAGACTCCGGCAGCTCTGGGCAGGGGAGAGACTCCGGCAGCTCTGGGCAGGGGAGAGACTCCGGCAGCTCTGGGCAGGGGAGAGACTCCGGCAGCTCTGGGCAGGGGAGAGACTCCGGCAGCTCTGGGCAGGAGGGAGACTCCGGCAGCTCTGGGCAGGAGGGAGACTCCGGCAGCTCTGGGCAGGAGGGAGACTCCGGCAGCTCTGGGCAGGAGGGAGACTCCGGCAGCTCTGGGCAGGAGGGTGACTCCGGCAGCTCTGGGCAGGAGAGTGACTCCGGCAGCTCTGGGCAGGAGGGAGACTCCGGCAGCTCTGGGCAGGAGGGTGGCTCCGGCAGCTCTGGGCAGGAGGGAGACTCCTGCAGCTCTGGGCAGGAGGGAGACTCCGGCAGCTCTGGGCAGGAGGGAGACTCCGGCAGCTCTGGGCAGGAGAAAGACTGGCAGCACTGGACCAGCGGGAGCACCTGTAGGGAGGAGACGGAGAGACCGCCTGGTGCGGGGGCCTGCCACCGGAGGGCTGGTGCGTGGAGGTGGCACCGGATAGAACGGACCGTGAAAGCACACTGGAGGTCTCGAGCACCGAGCCTGCCCAACCCTACCTGGCTGAATGCTCCCCGGCCAGTGAGGCGAGGTGGAATAGCCCGCACTGGGCTCTGCTGGCGAACCAGGGACACCATGCGTAGGGCTGGTGCCATGTACCCCGGCCCAATGTAGAAAATAGTAAAGATAAAGGAAAAACCCTTGATTGAATAGGTGTGTCCAAACTTTTGACTGGTACTGGTAGTGTGCAGTGTGATTGCGATAGTATCGTCTGTGGATATATTGGGGCGGTACACAAACTGAAGTGAGTCTAGGGTGTCAGGTAAGGTAGAGGTGATATGATCCTTGACACGTCTCTCAAAGCACTTCATTATGACAGAAGTGAGTGCTAGGGGCGATAGTAATTTAGTTCAGTTTGATTTCTTGGGTACAGCAGCAATGGTGGACATCTTGAAGCAAGTGGGGACAGCAGACTGGTACAGGGAAAGATTGAATATGTCTGTAAACACTCCAGCCAGCTGGTCTGTGCACACTATGAGGACGTGGCTAGGGATGCCGTCTGACCCGGCAGCCTTGCGAGGGTTAACACCCTTAAATGTCTTACGTCGGCCATGGAGAAGGAGAGCCCACAGTCCTTGGTAGTGGGCCACATCGGTGGCACTGTGTTATCCTCAAAGCGGGCGAAGAAGGTGTTTAGCTTGTCCGGAAGCAAGACATCGGTGTCCGCAACGTGGCTGGTTTCCATTGGTAGTCCGTGATTGTCTGTAGACCCTGCCACATACGTCTCGTGTGTTGCCTGTTTGATTGCCTTACTGAGGGAATAACTACACTGTTTGTATTCGGCCATATTCCCAGTCACCTTGCCATGGTTAAATGCGGTAGGTTCACGCTTTCAGTTTTGCACAAATGCTGTCATCTATCCACGGTTTCTGGATAAAGTAGGTTTTAATTGTCACAGTGGGTACAACATCTCCTATACACTTCCTGATAAACTCAGTCACCATATCAGTGTATCCGTCAATGTTATTCTCAGAGGCTAATATCCCAAAAACCAAACAACCTTGATGTGTGTATCCGATTGGCCAGACCAGCTTTCAATAGTCCTTAGCACGGGTACTCGCTGTTTGAGTTTCTGCCTATAGGAAGGGAGGAGCAAAATGGAGTTGTGATCAGATTTGCCGAAGGTACTGCGAGGGAGGGCCTTGTAGGCATCCCGGACATTGTGTTGATAAAGAACTTCGGTAGCGTTTTCCTCAAATGTACTTTGTTAAAATCCCCAGCTACAATAAATGCAGCCTCAGGATGTGTGGTTTCCAGTTTGCATAAAGTCCAGTGAAGTTTTTTGAGGTCCGTCATGGTATCGGCTTGAGGGGGAGTATACACGGCTGTGACTATAACTGAAGAGAATTCTCTTGGGAGGTAATACGGTCTGCATTTGATTGTGAGGTATTCTAGGTTAGGCGAACAAAAGCACTTGAGAGTTCCTGTATGTTATTACAATCACACCATGAGTAGTTATTCATGAAACAAACACCGCCGCCCTTCTTCCTGGAGATATATTTATTCCTGTTTGCATGATGAACTGAGAACCCAACTGGCTGTATAGACAGTATATCCCGAGAGAGACATATTTCCGTGAAACAGATTATGTTACAATCCCTGATGTCTCTCTGGAAGGAAATCCTCACACTGAGCTCGTCAACTGTATTATCCAGAGACTGGGAGGTACGAACAAAGATTCACATTTCGTGAAAGTCGTATTCCCGGTCGTAATCCTGGTAATGAATAGCCTCCTCTGCGTCTTTCAGCCAGTTAATTGAAGTGTCCATGCCGTGCAAGGAACTAAGCACATCAAACTTAATAATGTAACGTTGTCCTTCCTGGAGCGAGAGAATAAAAAAACAGCAAGGAATCCTTGATTCTCCTTTAACAGGAAACTAATAGTTGTGTGTCTACAGCTAAATTGGAACAGAAATTTTCGATCAGCCTCTGGAATCAATTCAATTGCCCTGCGGGGTACGAACAAAGGATCAAAAGTCGTATTCCTGGTCGTAATGCTGGTGACATCGTATTCTTGGTCATAATGCTGAAAATGCTGGTGAGTTACCGCCTCTCTGATATCCAAAAGTTATTCCCAGCTGTATGTAATAACAAACGTTTTCTGGGCTAATAATGTAAGAAATAACACATACTGCAAAGTTGCCTAGGAGCTACATACACGGCTGCCCTGTCTGTTGGCGCCATTTTCAACAGTAGGTGTAAGAACTGCCATCTGGTCATTTTGAACGTTTCCATTAGATTATAAGGCAGTCTACGTAGAAACTTGTTAATTCACCAAAGATGTCCTACTGTGCCTGTTATAGCGACTATTAGCCATTTCTATCACTTAACTCTACTGACTCCCCATCCCGCATGCGGGAGCGTAATCATCGCCTGACACTAATTAGCATAATGCAACGGACATAAATATCCCTAGAAAATATTCCTATTCATGAAAATCACAAATGAAATATATTGAGACGCCTTAGCCTTAGCTTTTTTTTCACCCTGTCAACTCAAATTTTCAAAATGTTTTACAGCCAAAGTTAGACAAGCATTTGTGTGCGTTTATCGATAGCCTAGGATAGCATTATGCCTTGCTAGCAGCAGGCAACCTTGTCACAAATCAGAAAAGCAATCAAGTTAAATAGTTCACCTTTGATGAACTTCAGATGTTTTTACTCACGAGACTCCCAGGTAGATAGCCAAAGTTCATTTTTTCCCAAAGATTATTTTTGTAGGCGAAATAGCTCTGTTTGTTCTTCACGTTTGGCTGAGAAATCGCCCGGAAATTGCAGTCACGAAAAATATTCCAAATTAGCTCCATAATATCGACAGAAACATGGCAAACGTTGTTTATAATCAATCCTCAAGGTGTTTTTCAAATATCTATTCGATAATATATCCGTCGGGACAATTTGTTTTTGAGTAGGACTGATTGGAGTAATTTTACGCGAGAGTCACCCTGGGAGCCATCAGGTGACCACTTACGCAATGTAGCCGCCTACGGCTATTCTTCAACATAAATGCGTAAAACTACGTCACAATGCTGTAGACACCTTGGCGAATACGTAGCAAGTGCAAGCTGGTTGATAGCACATTCACAGCTCAATAGGGACTCATTGGAATGCAACACTTTCAAAATATGGGGCACTTCCGGATTGGATTTTTCTCAGGCTTTTGCTTGCAACATCAGTTCTGTTATACTCACAGACAATATCTTTACAGTTTTGGAAACGTTAGAGTGTTTTCTATCCAAAGCTGTCAATTATATGCATATTCTAGCATCTTGTCCTGACAAAAATCCCATTTAACCTGTTGCTTCTACTCGGGACGCTTGCGTCCCAACTAGAGCTCTGGAAATGCAAATGCGCTACGCTAAATGCTAATAGTATTAGTTAAAACTCAAAAGTTCATTAAAATACACATGCAGGGTATCGAATTAAAGCTACACTCGTTGTGAATCCAGGCAACAAGTCAGATTTTTAAAATGCTTTTCGGCGAAAGCATGAGAAGCTATTATCTGATAGCATGCAACACCCCAAAAGACCCACAGGGGACGTAAACAAAATAATTAGCATTTCGGCGTTACACAAACCGCTCAATAAAATAGAAAACATTCATTACCTTTCACCATCTTCTTTGTTGGCACTCCTAGATGTCCCATAAACACTATTTGGGTCTTTATTTCGATTAAATCGGTCCATATAAAGCCTAGATATCGTTATATGTAGACTGTGTGATAAACGAAAAAAACATTGTTTCAAAACGTAACGTCATTTTTTAAATTCAAAAAGTCGACGATAAACTTTCACAAAACACTTCAAAATACGTTTGTAATGCAACTTTAGGTATTAGTAAACGTTAATAAGCGATAAAATTCATCAGGAGGCGATGTAAAGATCATTAGCTGTCCGTCTGGAAAAATGTCCGGCTAGAAACTCAACGAAAATATCCGGTCCTAGACCGGAGGAGATACGGTGTCCTGCATGTGTTTGACCAAGAAAAAACTCGAAGGGAAATGACAAGACTCTAGACACCGTGTGGAAGCTGTAGGTACTGCAACCTCAGTCAATTAATTGTGGTTCACCTTTATCAATGGGTTCAAATAGCGCATGGATATATTTTCCCATTTTCAGTGATCAGTTTTTCCTGTGCTTTTCGATGTAAATGCCGTTCTGGTAAAGCCACAGCAGTGATTTAACCAGTTTTTTAAACGTCTGAGTGTTTTCTATCCACACAGACTAAGCAAATGCATATACTATATTCCTGGCATGAGTAGCAGGGCGCTGAAATGTTGCGCGATTTTTAACAGAATGTTCAAAAAAGTAGAGGGTCGACTGAAGAGGTTAAAACTGAAACTTTTTTTTCCAAAAATGAAAATACTGCCCCTAGAGTCGAAACAGGTTTTTAAAGAAAGCCCATGTGTAGATGTGTACCAGCTAGAACCGTAAAAAGGTCAAACATCCTTCCGTGAAATAATCCAAACAAATAACATAATCAATCCAACAGTCTATGAACACTGCAGTGATTCGTATCTCCCCATTGGTTGAATCAAAAAGCTAAACAAGATATCCCCAGCGTGAGGACAAACATGATAAGAAGCTTTCCTTTGCCACGAACAATATACTGCAGAAGAATTAGCCACATAAAAGCAATGAAGAACTGATTTAAATCACCCAAATCCAGTTCTCTTTAATCAAGCGCTTTGCTCACACTATGAAATCTTTTCTTTTTTTCTTTTTCCATTTGATTAGTTCCCTTATCTGTAAAGATGATTGATTTTTCTTCATTGTAATCTTTGGGCCAAGCGGCTCGTTGGATTGGTTCCCACCATGGTGTTGAGCCTGATAAAAACCTAACTAAAAAATGTAGTGCTTTCTGTCGTCCAAGCCAAAGCCAGCCTCATTCTGACAGTTTTACTGACAGCACAATGACAACTCTGTAATGACACTTGGGAGCTGATAGCTGGCCTGTTAGACCATTGTTTTAAGGGAGAATGACTACAGGTTTCAAAATGGTATGGCTAAGATTTCTTAATCAGTTCTGGAAATGTGTGCAAACACTTACAAACATCTAAATCTACACACAAACCTACACACGCCGACACACACACGCTGACACACCCACACACACAAGCTCTCAGTTCACCGGCTTTAGACTTTGTTCTTTCTTTAAGCACCCCTGTGTTATACTTGTGTGGAGGAGTGATTGATTGTGCGAAACTTTCACAAATTAATTGAAATGATGAAATGGGATTGTACTGTGTGCTAGCAACTCTTTTTAGCCATGCATTTACTGTATATAGGAAAATATGCATAAGGTTTTCCATTCTATATATTCAGATCATGTTTTTATTTTACAAGTGCATGTCCCAGCAGCGTTCCTTTTGGATATGTGCCCTGGTTCATTCAAGCACTATTGCCTCAAGGGGAATGCTCGTTTTAGCCTGAATCACTGAACAGAGTCAACCTACTCCATCGTGTATAGTTTCATACTGTAAAGGCACAATTGTGTTTTATGTAATCATACTTCAGAATGTAAATGAGAAACGGAAAGTTTATGCTCAACAAGACTAAAAAGTACTGTGAGCTTTATTATTGACTCTGGAAAGCCTTATTGTACATTAGGTCAGTCAAGTATTTCAAATTCGATTTTCATATGGTGAAGTTATTATATTTGTAACTCAGTTACATAAAAGCCCTTAAAAAAAAAGATTATGCTCAGAAGTGATTTACATATGAAATCGCCTCACTAACCTTTTTTCAGAGGCTACACACCACAAAGAACAATAATTACGTCCAATGCACTACAGCCTTGTGACCAATGCAATAGTAACAACATTAGCAAGACGCAGTCTAAATTGACATGTAATATTCACTGAAGAAAGAGTGACATTTGAATAGCCTCCTCTGCGTCTTTCAGCCAGTTAATTGAAGTGTCAATGCCGTGCAAGGAACTAAGCACATCAAACTTAATGTAACTTTGTCCTTCCTTTGGAGCAAGAGAAAAAAAAAAAACAGCAATGAATCCTTGATTCTCCTTTAACAGGAAACTAATAGCTTTGTGTCTGCAGCTAAATTGGAACTGAAATTAACTTTCTAAATTACTTTTCAAGCATTTGTTCAATACCCTTGTTCTGTTCATTAGTAACAAGATCCTTGATAAATGGAAGCGGCCACTGCACAATCCACTCAATCTTTTTCTACTGTGATACTTCAGGGAGGGACTTCAGGATTAATCTACTGCATCACTTCATCTGTTCCCCACATGCTGCTAAATGAGGCATCATATACTTATGTAAATATGCTCATACATTAATACGTATGTGCAGATTTGTATTCATTTATGCGTTTGTGCCATATGTCACTGTACACCCTGCACACAGCTAACCGCTAAGTGGTAATAATGAAACCAATAATCACATTGCAATGAATTATACTTTTTTGCAGACCAAAAAAAACATCAAGTTGCATATGTAAAGCACAGAACGTGAAGCTAATCTGAAACAAAGAGAAGGCAATGAGGGGAGAAATTATTGTCATGCTTTCTGATTGATTCTTACAAGCTTACGTTTTGTCTCTGGGAGAGGCAGAAAACATTCCCATAATACACTGCAGTAATGCAGCGAGGAAACTAACGGTGTTGTTTCGAGTCGACTCATTGGTGCATGGAACCCCACGTGATTGGACTTGATCATAAAGTGGTCCGTTAGGATGTAGGAGGCTTTGTTTATTCATGCTTGGCTTTCGTTTAGAGATCCATGTACCTTAAGGGTACTTGCACCGACTCTCAGCACGCTCATAGGACTGTACACATATAGATATATACCAGTGGCGTGCCGTGGGCCTGGGGCCTGGGTCTTCAGTGAAGTCCTACACAGTCCCTCCCGAATTAATCCACCTCTTATTACCATCATTATGATGCCATGGCTCTAGACACTATACATTTAGACAAACGCAGTATAACCAGGCGTTGCGTCACCTTGAAATTGACATTTTTATTCAGAGAATTGCAGGGGAAGAGTACAATACCTTTTCATTGTGCAGCTTCGTTGCCCTGCACGCTTGATCGTTGAGCTGTAGATCCACTCAGGTGTCCCCAAAAATGTTCAAAAGCACCATTGCTTGTAAGTGCCCAGCCGTACTTTGGTGTCTCGTTGCTGCCTTGGTTAGACAACTCAGGTTTGCAAAGCCAGTGTGGCTCCAAACACCAAAGCGATCACTTGCAAATAATAGGCATTCCCAGCAGTACAGTTTGCAGTGCTTCTCGGAGCCTGTGAGCCATTGATAGCGCTCATAGTTGGAACTTTGAAAGTGGCAAACGAACCCCTTTCCCGCCTGTGACAAGCTTTGTAGCTTTGGCGTCGACCTCTCCTGACAATGTCTAACTTTTCTTGAAAAGTTTGTCTTGAGAATGGCGTTATAATTATATCCTCGACCAAATCGATATCTTCTCCTTCCACCATTGTGAGTTGAAATAAACAGCTTAGTAGTACGCAAATTAATTTGTTTATCAATTTCAGTTGCCTAGTTCTGAGACCTGCCCATATAGGACCTGCCTCTCAATATTGGTAATCCAATCAAAAGACGTGCACGCACTACGCCTGCTAGCTGGCTCCTGTGTAACACTGGAGCCAGCCAGCAGGCGTACAATAGCCAACTCTAAAGCTGATTGGTTGACAGTAAATTTTCATTTCCATTCACTTTAAGCTACAAGCGCCCGCTCTGTTGATTCTGAAGGCCTGAGGGCAGATTTTAGACCCCTGGCAACACATGATGGCTGAATATGATTAGATAAAAGATCTAACGTAAAGACCAGCCCTCCAAATCTCAACCTGGGGCTGGAAGCAGTGCAACCAAGAGGAAAGCTATGAAATGAAGAGTGTAACTCTTACTCTGGGGAATCATTTAATACATATTTGTGGGAAAATATATTTAATTTTTTTTTATATTATGATGATGTTTAGGCCAGCAGAGAAGGCCTTGCTGGCCCTGACGGCCCACCACTGATATTAGGGGCGGCAGGGTAGCCTAGTGGTTAGAGCGTTGGACTAGTAACCGAAAGGTTGCAAGTTCAAATCCCCCAGCTGACAAGGTACAAAATCTGTCGTTCTGCCCCTGAACAGGCAGTTAACCCACTGTTCCTAGGCCGTCATTGAAAATAAGAATTTGTTCTTAACTGACTTGACTAGTAAAATAAAAAAAATATACACACACTACACTCACATAAACCCACACACATAGCACACCTTTGTTGTGGATATTCAGTACAGAGAGAGACTTGAGTCATTTCTTCAAACAATCATCTTATTTAATATCGATTCATTATTGAAATAATGAAGCTGGTCGACCCCCCCCCCCCCGTTGAGTGTTGGACAGAGTAACCTAACCTTTACACATGCAGAGTACTAATATATACACACACACACACACAGCTCAAAAAATAAAGGGAACACTAAAATAACACATCCTAGATCTGAATGAATGAATTATTCTTATTAAATATTTTTTTCTTTACATAGTTTAATGTGCTGACAACAAAATCACACAAATTATCAATGGAAATCAAATGGAATCAAATGTATCAACCCATGGAGGTCTAGATTTGGAGTCACACTCAAAATTAAAGTGAAAACCACACTACAGGCTGATCCAACTTTGAAGTAATGTCCTTAAAACAAGTCAAAATGAGGCTCAGTAGTGTGTGTGGCCTCCACGTGCCTGTATGACCTCCCTACAACGCCTGGGCATGCTCCTGATGAGGGGGCAGATGGTCTCCTGAGGGATCTCCTCCCAGACCTGGACTAAAGCATCCGCCAACTCCTGGACAGTCTGTGGTGCAACGTGGCGTTGGTGGATGGAGCGAGACATGATGTCCCAGATGTGCATTGTCTTGCATTAGGAGGAACCCAGGGCCAATGCCAAACGTCCTGCACGGTGTTGGGCTGTAAGCACAACCCCCACCTGTGGACGTCGGGCCCTCATACCACCCTCATGGAGTCTGTTTCTGACCGTTTGAGCAGACACATGCACATTTGTGGCCTGCTGGAGGTCATTTTGCAGGGCTCTGGCAGTGCTCCTCCTTGCACAAAGGCGGAGGTAGCGGTCCTGCTGCTGGGTTGTTGCCCTCCTACGGCCTCCTCCACGTCTCCTGATGTACTGGCCTGTCTCCTGGTAGCGCCTCCATGCTCTAGACACTACGCTGACAGACACAGCAAACCTTCTTGCCACATCTCGCATTGATGTGCCATCCTGGATGAGCTGCACTACCTGAGCCACTTGTGTGGGTTGTAGACTCCGTCTCATGCTACCACTAGAGTGAAAGCACCGCCAGCATTCAAAAGTGATCAAAACATCAGCCAGGAAGCATAGGAACTGAGAAGTGGTCTGTGGTTATCACCTGCAGAACCACTCCTTTATTGGGGGTGTCTTGGTAATTGCCTATAATTTCCACTTGTTGTCTATTCCATTTGCAAAGCATGTGAAATGTATTGTCAATCAGTGTTTCCTAAGTGGACAGTTTGATTTCACAGAAGTGTGATTGTCTTGGAGTTACATTGTGTTGTTTAAGTGTTCCCTTTATTTTCTTGAGCAGTATATATATATATATATATATATGTAACTCAGCAAAAAAATAAGTCCCTTTCAGGACACTGTCTTTCAAAAGATAAATCGTTTAAAAAAAATACAAATAACTTCACAGATCTCCATTGTAAAGGGTTTACATACTGTTTCCCATAAACAATTAATGAACATGCACCTGTGGAACGGTCATAGACACTAACAGTTTACAGACGGTAGGCAATTAAGGTCACAGTTATGAAAACTTGGGACTCTAAAGAGGGCTTTCTACCGACTCTGAAAAAACCCAAAAGAAAGATGCCCAGGGTCCCTGCTAATCTGCTTGAACTTGCCTTAGGCATGCTGCAAGGAGGCATGAGGACTGCAGATGTGGCCAGGGCAATGAATTGCAATGCCTGTATTGTGAAACGCCTAAGAGAGCGCTACAGGAAGACAGGACGGACAGCTGATTGTCCTCACAGTGGCAGACCACTTGTAACAACACCTGCACAGGATCGGTACATCCGAACATCACAGCTACGGGACAGCTACAGGATGGCAACAACAACTGTAGGAGTTACACCAGGAACGCACAATCCCTTCAACAGTGATCAGACTGTCCGCCTGAGAGAGGCTGGACTGAGGGCTTGTAGGCCTGTTGTTAGGCAGGTCCTCACCAGACATCACTGGCAACAACATGGCCTATGGGCACAAACCCACCGTCGCTGGACCAGGCAGGACTGGCAAAAAGTGCTCTTCACTGACGAGCCACGATTTTGTCTCACCAGGGGTGATGGTTGGATTCTCATTTATCGTCGAAGGAATGAGCATTACACCGAGGCCTGTACTCTGGAGCGGGATCGATTTGGAGGTGGAGTGTCCGTCATGGTCTGGGGCAGTGTGTCACAGAATCATTGGACTGAGCTTGTTGTTATTGCAGGCAATCTCAATGCTGTGCGTTACAGGAAAGACATCCTCCTCCCTCATGTGGTACCCTTCCTGCAGGCTCATCCTGACATGACCCTCCAGCATGACAATGACACCAGCCATATTGCTCGTTCTGTCCGTGATTTCCTGCAAGACAGGAATGTCAGTGTTCTGCCATGGCCAGCGAAGAGCCCGGATCTCAATCCCATTGAGCACGTCTGGGACCTGTTGGATATGAGGGTGAGGGCTTGGGCCATTCCCCCCAGAAATGTCCGGGACCTTGCAGGTGCCTTGGTGGAAGAGTGGGGTAACATCTCACAGCAAGAACTGGCAACTCTGGTGGAGTCCATGAGGAGGAGATGTACTGCAGTACTTAGTATCTGGTGTGGCCACCAGCTGCATTGACTGTTACTTTTGATTTTGACCCCCCTTTGTTCAGGGACACATTATTCCATTTCTGTTAGTCACATGTCAGTGAAACTTGTTCAGTTTATGTCTCAGTTGTTGAATCTTGTTATGTTCATACACATATTTACACATGTTAAGTTTGCTGAAAATCAACACAGTTGACAGTGAGAGGACGTTTCTTTTTTTGCTGAGGAAAACTTTACGGGGGATACTTTGGAACAGATTTTCAAATTTACAGTCACTTGGAGCTGATTTGCTGGTGTTTTTACAGTCTTTAACTGGGGGTTCCAGTTGGGGAACCCTGCTCCAAAGCAGGCTCATGGTCACACATAATATGATAGTCAAACAATTTAACATTGAATGCAGCAATGACTGTTAATGTTTTGGTTGTCAGCTATACAGATGTAGGATCTTAATTTCATCATTCTGTTACAGGATAAGTTTCTGCAGGACATTTGAAATGTGTAGTCTATTCAACATTTCTGGAAAGGCTTCTAATATTTGTAATTTCAGACTTTATTTTCCATTACGAATATTCTATCAACCCCTACAAAATGTCCATTAATTATAATCCACATAATAATAATTCACATTTCCGGTTGCCGCAGGATTATTTTCCTGCTGTAGCAAACAGGCTCAAATTAAGATCCTGCATCTGTATGTAACAGAATACTTTAACTATAGCTGTAAGTACAGTTTTATAATGGCTTTTATGACACGATCGAGTCTAAAGAAAGTAGCAGCCTATTCAAGCAATGTTGACAGGGAAAATTTGTTTTAAAGCGAAAATATGTTTTCGCAAGCAATCCTAGTTGTGTGAATCTGAAACATGCACATATGTCAGTTGGACAAAATTGAATGCATCAGCTTTAATTTCAAGGAATCGTCACAACTACCATTAACATTCCTACCATACAGGTAAACAATCAAACAGCTCTAAAATGTAAAAGATTAAATGATGTATATTCTGACACACCAATTGAGCCCATGCCAAGCTTGAGTGGCCATGAATATAGAAACCACTGAAATCAGAAATTGCCTCACTTTCCCCACATCCCTTCCTTACTTATTTAAGTCTTGATTCTTCCAGCCTCTGTTATACGAACCAGAGCATGTTTAGTGACAATCCAGTAGAATAATATAGGGAATATCAGTGACTAAGGCAGAACTAAAAAAATCTAACGCCTGGCTGCTTTCACAACCAGAGATAGAGCTTGCTGCAGAGAACCAGCGAGGATAGAATGCATTAAATGAGTTTTTCTATTACTTCAGAATGCTTTAGAAATATCACCCTGAGATTGCATGAAATTGTGAGACATTCAGGCCTAGGTGACATATTTGAATAGTGCTATTCTTTATTACCATGAAAATGACAAATGTGTGTGTCTCTCACTTCAATGGCACCTCTCCAAAAAATGTTGGCTGTGTGTCACCTCATGCTTTTTCCTAAATAATGGCCGACATTTTACTCTTCCTATCGATTTGCACAAACGTGGAGATCTCCAGCGCCGAGTTGGTATTTTCCACATCTATACTAAGGTTAACCTGAGCAATGCACACTTTATTCAGTGTGAAAGAGAAATGAGTTGTAGAGTGTGCGATAAAGCATTGGACAGGACCAGGAATGTCACCTCAGTAAACACACAGATGTTGAATACACACTCACAGAAATGTGATATTTCAGAACATAATAATATAGTCATTATCTATGTAAAGTATTATCCTGGTTTGTAATTTATCCAAATGATTTCATATCCTGTAGGTTACGCTCCTGAATTGCAGTTGGAAAAAAAGTGTCTGAGGCGTTTACTACATCAGTAGCAGCAGATATACAGTACTGGCAGCAGATTGACAAGCACTATTTTCCATTGACAGTAACGAGGACATGCAAATTGCTAGCTCTGCTTAACCACTGAGGCATGTAACCACTAAGCCGGTAATTGCAATGCAAATTCTGCCTGGGAACAAGTCCCACTGAAGAATAGAATGCTCACTTCATACAAAAGTGACTTGGGCATCAAATCATCCTAGATGTCTTACTTTAATTGGTGGCTAAACTGTATGCACCACAGGTAATGATTTCATCTTTCTGCATTTCTTTACGGAAGAGTTTTGTTTGTGGTGGCACCTATAGGCACACACACACATACGCCTCATATTACTATAAAATGGTATTATAAAATGTGCATACACTCAGGAAGTGGATAAACCACTGCATTCCTACTTTTTGCAGTCTGGGCCTCACAAAACTCCTATTCTGAAGTGTGATTCTTGAAGGGATTTTGGCAATGAAGCCCTTTATCTACTTCCCCAGAGTCAGATTAACTTTTAAAATCACAAATAAAATTCATTAAAACTTCTTAAAGATTCATTTACACACCAATCCCCCAGTTTGAAGATACACCTTTATCTGCCTCTGCAACTGGATCCTGGACTTTGACGGGCTGCCCCCAGGTGGTAAAAGTAGGCAACAACACGTCTGCCATGTGTATCCTTAACACGGGGGCTCCCCAGGGGTGTGCACTTAGTCCCCTCCTATATTCCCTGTTCACCCACGACTCCTTGGTCAAACACGACTCCAACACCATCATTAAGTTGCTGACGACACATCAGTGGTAAGCCTGATCATCGACAACGATGAAATAGCCTATAGGGAGGAAGTCAGAGACCTGGCAGTGTTGTGCCAGGACAACAACCTCTCCCTCACCCTCATATATGGTGCGGGTGGAGAGTTAAAGTTCCTTGGTGTCCACATCACCAACGAACTATCATGGTCCAAACACAACAACCCTAGTCATGAAGGTGGCACGACAACACATTTTCCCCCTCAGTAGACTGAAAAGATTTGCATGGGTCCCCAGATCCTCAAACCAGTTCTACAGCAGCACCATTGAGAGCATCCTTACCGGTTGCATCACTGCCTGGAATGGCAACTGCTTGGCATCTGACTGTAAGGTGCTACAGAGGGTAGTGCGTATGGCCCAATACATCACTGGAGTCAAGCTTCCTGACATCCAGGACCTACAGTTGAAGTCAGAAGTTTACATACTTAGGTTGGAGTCATTAAAACTTTTTTTCAACCACTCCACAAATTTCTTGTTAACAAACTATAGTTTTGGCAAGTCGGTTAGGATATCTACTTTGTGCAATTCAACAATTGTTTACAGACCGATTATTTCACTGTATCACAATTCAAGTGGGTCAGATGTTTACATACGCTAAGTTGACTGTGCCTTTAAACAGCTTGGAAAATTCCAGACAATTATGTCATGGCTTTAGAAGATTCTGATAGGCTAATTGACATCATTTGAGTCAATTGGAGGTGTACCTGTGGATGCATTTCAAGGCCTACCTTCAAACTCAGTGCCTATTCGCTTGACCTTGAAGGCCTCCACAAGTCTGGTTCATCCTTGGGAGCAATTTCCAGATGCCTGAAGGTACCACGTTCATCTGTACAAACAATAGTACACAAGTATAAACACCACGGGACCACGCAGCAGACATACCACTCAGAAAGGAGACGCGTTCTGTCTCCTAGAGATGAAGTACTTTGGTGCGAAAAGTGCAAATCAATCCCAGAACAGCAAAGGATCTTGTGAAGATGCTGGAGGAAACAGATACAAAAGTATCTATATCCACAGTAAAACGAGTCCTATATCGTCATAACCTGAAAGGCCGCTCAGCAAGGAAGAAGCCACCGCTCCAAAACCGCCATAAAAAGCCAGACTACGGTTTGCATCTGCACATGGGGACAAAGATTGTACTTTTTGGAGAAATGTCCTCTGTTCTGATGAAACAAAAATTGAACTGTTTGGCCATGATGACCATCATTATGTTTGGAGGAAGAAGGGGGAGGCTTGCAAGCCGAAGAACACCATCCCAACCGTGAAGCACGGGTGTGGCAGCATCATGTTGTGTGGGTGCTTTGCTGCAGGAGGGACTGATGCACTTCACAAAATAGATGGTGTCATGAGGAAGGAAAATGTTGTGTATATATTGACGCAACATCTCAAGACATCAGTCTGACTGATGTCTTGAGGTGTTGCGTCAATATATACACAACATTTTCCTTGGCCACAAATGTGTCTTCCAAATGGACAATGACCCCAAGCATACTTCAAAATTTGTGGCAAAATGGCTTAAGGACAACAAAGTTAAGGTATTGGAGTGGCCATCACAAAGCCCTTACCTCAATCCTATTGAAAATGTGAAATGTGTGAAATGCACGTGACTGAGAACGAGGCTGCTGGCAGACCCCTTAGTCAAACGAGAACCTGAAACAACGTTCTAAAGATGGTCATCATCTAGGGGAAGCCTTAGGAAGTGCAAAATAACCCATATCCCACTGTGAATTCATTAGGGGCTGAGTTCAAAAACTACAAACCTCAGATTTCCCACTTATTGTTTGGATTTTTTCTCAGGTTTTTGCTTGCCATATGAGTTTTGTTATACTCAGACAAACGGTTTTAGAAACTTCAGAGTGTTTTCTATCCAATACTAATAATAATATTCCCTCTATTATTCTGACATTTCACATTCTTAAAATAAAGTGGTGATCCTAACTGACTTAAGACAGGGAATTTTTTACTAGGATTAAATGTCAGAAATTGTGAAAAACTGAGTTTAAATGTACTTGTACTTGGTATGTAAACTTCCGACTTAAACTGTATATACTAGGTGGTGTCAGAGGAAAGCCCCAAAAATAATCAGACTCCAGTCACCCAAGTTATAGACTGTTTTCTGTTTTCTCTTCTACAGTACGGCAACCGGTACCGAGCGCCAAGTCTAGGAACAAAAAGCTCCCCAACAGCTTTTACCCCCAAGCCATAAGACTGCTGAACAATTCATAAAATCGCCACCGGACACTTTACATTAACCCACCCCCTCCCTTTTGTACTCTACTGCTACTCGCTGTTTATTATCTATGCATAGTCACTTCACCCCCACCTACATGTACAAATTACCTCAACTAAACTGTACCACCGCACACTGACTCGGTACCGGTGCCCCCTGTATATTGCCTCGTTACTGTTTGTGTTACTTTTAATTATTTATTTTTGTCTAATTGGTAGATATATTCTTAACTCTTCTTGAACTGCTATGTTGGCTATAGGCTTGTATGTAAGCATTTCACGGTAAAGTCAACACATGTTGTATTCGGTGCATGTGACAAATAGAGTTTGATTTAATGTGTGCATCACGGGGCTTCGGGGCATCTTCGTCACATTGTCCAAAACCAGAAGGCCCCGAATACTTAAAAAATTATCACCCTTCTGTGTACAGGAACGATAAACACAAGACTCTAAAGAGACTGGCTTTGAAAAAGCAGAGGGTGAGATGTAAAGGTATTAAAAGGAAGGACAACATTACGCGCTAGGCTAAGGCTTGCTTGTTCTGCCTGCCCTTGCCTCTGCCAGGCTTGAATGTCCCTGTAAAAATATATATATATATATAAAATAAATGAGTGAAAGGCCCTGGTAATTGATTTTATCATGAGCATGTTTTCTACATGGGGGCCTGGTCGTGTGGGAGAACAGAGACATATGGCAGGTGGATTCTGCAATCCGGTGGGACGAAGCCAGCGACAGCTAGAGGTGACAGGTAAAGGGACATAGCACAGCTGGGTGGCGTGTACCGGTGACAAAGCCTCTGTTGGATATCACGGCATATGTGTCACCAAGGTCCTCTAGGTTCACAACTCCAGAGGGTCACCTCAGCAGCTACAGTTGTCTGGGAAAGGAGTGCATCTCTTCCAGAGTGCATTGCTTATTTGACATATGAAACGTATAGAAATAGTTTTACCTTACCTGTAACGAATTTGGCACGATATGTCTTGAAATAATCACACATCCAAGGGGTTTGAGTAAAATAGGGTATTGCCACATCATGAACAGAAACTCAGAGAACAGTATATTCATTAATCGTTTTATCAAAGTACTACAAAATCAGGAAATCCAGATTGAAGATGTTAGGGTTCACCCTTATCATCAACAGGCTGCTCATTTGGACGTCTTCCGACCCATAAAGCCTTAATTCTGCTGCCTGAATGTCACGTTGGGAGAAGACCACATCGACTTTGAGGTCTTTCTCGCGTTCCTTGCCACACAGTTTCCATCCAAACAGCTCTATTCACCAAGAGGCTGGGTTCTGATGGTTCAGCATTATGCCGTACAGAGTACAAACACTCAAGCACTCCCACATTCCTCCTCACACTGATAACAGCATGGCCACTGACCCAGTCTACACTAACAAAGGCTGTGAATGAAGGGGATGGCTGTGTGCATGTTCACATGTATGTGTTGAGGTAGGTAGGGATTTTGGTTTTGCATGTAACAGTAAAAAGCCTCTATGGATTAATATTCTATGGTGGAGTTTGTGCCTATGTTAATGTTTCCTTTTACAGTACCATAAACACCTGGGTAATACTTACAAACTCATTTAAAGTTAAGTGGTAATTAGGTTCTGAGATTTTCCACATATGGGGTAATTAAACAAGCACTTTAGTTAAGCTTAATTTAAACGTCATTACCTGCTCTCTTTATGTACAGACCTCGTCTGTGTTCTTTCATTTGAAACACACATGCATCATTAAGTCGGCTGTAGATACACCTGTATCTAAACACATTACATCAATATCAGTATGGCATTGAGAAAGAGCACTGAAACTGGATGGATGGAGCCTCCCCAGCAAACTGGGAACATCAGCTAACATTCCCATTAAGTTATATTTAGGGTTTGAGCTAACAGTATGATGATAACGTTCCAAACATTCAAATGTATTTGATCACCACATTTTTTTACATTCAATATTTGAAATTAAATATACTTGGAATGTTTTAACATTAACTAAACTGTTGCTCACAACATCTGTAAACACTACCACAGAAGACTCCCCTAAGATTCTCATTAGGTTGCCAGGGAATGTAATACCCAGTGACGGTGCGTGGGTAAAAGGACTGCAGAAGCCAAGCCGAGCCAGTAAAAAAAAAAAAAAAAAATTACAATCTGTTGTGATAATTGGGTTGTTTGCTCTTTATCCCATTTGTTCATACTCCACCGTGATATACAATAAGGACGTGACAACAAAAAGACAACGGTCACACAGCGGTGGAATAAATTCAACTAAACATACGTTTCTTTCATCACAAAACCTGAGAGCATCATCTGTCCGGTGAAGTCCACAAAGCAAATACTGCATGTAACAAACAGTTATCACCTGCAGCATGGTCAAGCAAGTTCATGTTTTCGACAGTTTACTAAACATCTGATTTAGAACCAGAGTTACCATAAATTAGCACATGGACAACAGCAGCACTGCCTCCGCTATTCCTGCACCATTTCAACTTAAACATTTAAACATCAAATCAGCAAGGATGTACTGTGTTTGCTTAGTGTAGTACATTGAAAACTATATTGAGTCCAATCAATGTTGCTAAATATCATGTGGTTTCTGTCACGCTCGTTGAAATGAGCGGACCAAGACGCAGTGTGCATAGAGTTCCACATGTTTATTAAAATGAAACTCACCAACAAAAACAATGAGACGTAACAAATGGAGTGCTCACAGGAACTACACGAAAACAAGATCCCACAAACTAAGGTGGGAAAAAAAGGCTGCCTAAGGATGATCCCCAATCAGAGACAACGATATAGAGCTGCCTCTGATTGGGAACCCTACCCGGCCAACAAAGAAATAGAAAAACTAGAATGCCCACCCAAATCACACCCCGACCTAACCAAATAGAGAAATAAAAAGGCTCTCTAAGGTCAGGGCGTGACAGTTGCCCATAGTACTGATTTCTGTCTGTGTGCATGCACTTTTTTAAAAACTTCTTTTTATTTTTGACTTTTTACTCACCCAAACTGTAAATGTATGGTTAGATCAGAATTGCCATCATAATCATTGGCCTGTATAGAGAATTAAATCAAAACCTCAACTCAAATCCAAGTTTATTTGTCACGTGTGCGGAATACAACACCTTACAGTGAAATACTTACTTACAGGCTTTAACCAATAGTGCAAAAAAGGTATTAGGTGAACAATAGGTAAGTAAAGAAATAAAACAACAGTAAAAAGACAATATACAGTAGCAAGACTATAAAAGTAACGAGGCTACATACACACACTGGTTAGTCAGGCTGATCGAGGTAGTATGTACATGTAGATATGGTTAAAGTGACTATGCATATATGGTGAACAGAGAGTAGCAGTAGCGTAAAAGAGGGGTTGGCGGGTGGTGGAGGGCGGGACAAAATGCAGATAGCCCGGTTAGCCAATGTGCAGGGGGCACTGGTTGGTCGGCCCAACTGAGGAAGTATGTACATGAGTGTATAGTTAAAGTGACTATGCATATGTGATAAACAGAGAGTAGCAGCAGTGTAAAAAGAGGGGTTAGGGAGGGGTTGGGAGGGGGACATAATGGAAATAGTCCAGGTAGCCATTTGATTACCTGTTCAGGAGTCTTATGGCTTGGTGGTAAAAACTGTTTTTGTCCTAGACTTGGCACTCCGGTACCACTTGCCATGTGGAAGTAGTGAGAAGAGTCTATGACTGGGGTGGCTGGGTTCTGACAATTTTTAGGGCCTTCCTCTGACACCGCCTGCTGTAGAGGTAATGGATGGCAAGCAGCTTAGCTCCAGTGATGTACTGGGCCTTCCTCTGACACCGCCTGGTGTAGAGGTCCTGGATGGCAAGCAGCTTAGCTCCAGTGATGTACTGGGCCTTCCTCTGACACCGCCTGGTGTAGAGGTCCTGGATGGCAAGCAGCTTAGCTCCAGTGATGTACTGGGCCGTACGCATTGCCCTCTGTAGTGCCTTGCGATCAGAGGCTGAGCAATTGCTGTACCAGGCAGTGATGCAACCAGTGCTCTCGATGTTGCAGCTGTAGAACCTTTTGAGGATCTCAGGACCCATGACAAATCTTTTTAGTTTCCTGAGGGGATTTGTCGTGCCCTCTTCACGACTGTCTTGGTGTGTTTGGACCATTCTAGTTTGTTGTTGATGTGGACATCAAGGGACTTGAAGCTCTCAACCTGCTCCACTACAGCCTCATCAATGAAAATGGGGGCATGCTCGGTCCTCCTTTTCCTGTAGTCCACAATCATCTCCTTAGTCTTGGTTACGTTGAGGGATAGTTCATTTTTTTTGGCACCACCCGGCCAGGTCTCTGACCTCCTCCCTATAGGCTGTCTTGTCGTTGTCGGTGATCAGGCCTACCACTGTTGTGTCGTCTGCAAACTGAATGATGGTGTTTGAGTCGTGCCTGGCCATGCAGTCATGGGTGAACAGGGAGTACAGGAGGGGACTGAGCACTCACCCCTGGGGAGCTCCAGTGTTGAGGATCAGCGTGGCAGATGTGTTGCTACGGTCGCAAAGTTCAAGGGGGCCGAATACTTTCGCAAGGCACTGTACTTGCGTACTATTGTTTGTACAGATGAAAGTGGTACCTTCAGGCATTTGAAAATTGCTCCCAATGACGAACCAGACTTGTGGAGGTCTACAATTATTATTCTGAGGTCTTGGCTGATTTCTTTTCATTTTTCCATGATGTCAAGCAAAGAAGCACTGAGTTTGAAGGTAGGCCTTGAAATACATCCACATGTACACCTCCAATTGACTCAAATGATGTCAATTAGCCTATCAGAAGCTTCTAAAGCCATGACATAGTTTTCTGGAATTTTCCAAACTGTTTAAAGTCACAGTCAACTTAGTGTATTGTAACTTCTGACCCACTAAAATTGTGAAACAATGAATTATAAGTGAAATAATCTTTCTGTAAACAATTGATGGAAAAATGACTTGTGTCATGCACAAAGTAGATGCCCTAACCGACTTGCCAAAACTAGTTTGTTAACAAGACATTTGTGGAGTGGTTGAAAAAACGAGTTTTAAATACTCCAACATAAGTGGATGTAAACTTCCGACTTCAACTGTTTATTGTGATGTCCCCATGCTGATCCCACAATCTAATGACACATTATGGGAACCTTTAAAAGAACAAACCAAATGTGTTCTGGGAAGGTAGAAGCAACGAGGATAATCTAATCAGCCTAATAGAGTTGTAGAATAAAAAACACACAGTGTTCCAACTGGTAAAAAATGTCTGCAAGGGAATTTATTTTTTATTTTTATCTTTTTAAATTTACGAGTGAGACTGGTGCAGCCAATGTCCTCCATAGGAGACGCTTGGTGAGTGAGACTGGTGCAGCCAATGTCCTCCATAGGAGACACTTGGTGAGTGAGACTGGTGCAGCCAATGTCCTCCATAGGAGACGTTTGGTGAGTGAGATGTGCAGCCAATGTCCTCCATAGGAGACGCTTGGTGAGTGAGATGTGCAGCCAATGTCCTCCATAGGAGATGCTTGGTGAGTGAGACTGGTGCAGCCAATGTCCTCCATAGGAGACGCTTGGTGAGTGAGATGTGCAGCCAATGTCCTCCATAGGAGACGCTTGGTGAGTGAGACTGGTGCAGCCAATGTCCTCCATAGGAGACGCTTGGTGAGTGAGATGTGCAGCCAATGTCCTCCATAGGAGACGCTTGGTGAGTGAGATGTGCAGCCGATGTCCTCCATAGGAGACGCTTGGTGAGTGAGACTGGTGCAGCCAATGTCCTCCGTAGGAGACGCTTGGTGATTTGACCTCTCCAACGCAGTTACACCGTCGACAATTCAACCTAAACAAAAAAACAATGATCTGCTAAGCAGTTGTTGCTTATCATGGGTGTAAAGCAGCACTGATTGAATTCTAGGAACTGCGTCGCAAAGCTATCACTGCCCCTGCACCAAGTGGAGATGCAGCCGGTCAGGATCCCTGCTTATCTGGCCCCGTGGCTTTGTAGGGCCCAATGCAGAATATTTTTTTCCGCCTCCTTAGGGTGAAGTTGCGTTGTTATAGTTGTTGACGACGACAACTGTGTTGGTGTGTGTTGGACCATGATAACTCCTCAGTGATGTGGACACCGAGGAACTTTGAAGCTCATGACCCCGCTCCCATCGATGTGGATGGGGGAGGTGCTCGGCCTTCTGTTTCCTGTAGTGCACGATCAGCTCCTTTTGTCTTGTTCACATTGAAGGGAGAAGTTGTTGTCCTGGCACCACACTGCCAGGTTTCTGACCTCCTCCCTGTAGGCTGTCTCATCATCATTAATGATGGTGTTGGGAGTCGTGTGTGGCCAACACAGTTGTGGGTGAACAATCATGTGAATGCTTTATACAAACACTGTATAATCATCAGCACAACTGGACCGTTTTTGTGTCATTAGAATATTTGGGGCAACCTAATGTATGTTCTGCAAGCATTCACAGAACCAATTATGGTTTGCTTGATCTCTTCATAGAACAATACTGGACTTCAAATAAATATTAAAACAGCTTAAATGGATAGCTCACCCAAATTACAAAATCACATATTGGTTTATTTACACTACGATACTAGCATTTTTCATTTATCATGTCCAAATAATCCAAAAGCATCTCAAATTGATTATGAAACTCAAGAAAGTCACTTATATGTCATGGCTGAGGAAAGGAGAGGACCAAGGTGCAGCGTGTTAGCGTACATCTTCTTTATTAACTCAAAAATGACACCAAACAAAACAATAAACACTACAAAACCGTGAAGCTCAAGGCTATGTGCCCTAAACAAAGTCAACTTCCCACAAACACAGGTGGGGAAAAAGGGTACCTAAGTATGGTTCCCAATCAGAGAAAACAATAGACAGCTGTCCCTGATTGTTAACCATACCCGGCCAAAACATAGAAATCATAGAAACACAAAACATAGAAATTCCCACCCCAACTCACGCCCTGACCAAACCAAAATAGAGACATAAAAAGGATCTCCAAGGTCAGGGCGTGACATTATAATTGTTTTGAACAGGATGTGCAAGATATTCTAAAATCGGTCCCATGATTTGAATGGTATACATGCCAAAAAGTCTAAAAATTAGCATATGGAAACAGTGCCAGGGAAATTAAACAAAGCATTGATTGCTGTCATACTTTGTCCATAGACTGCTTACAGGGTACGGAACTCAATATTATATTTTGTCATTTGGTTCGCTACGCCCTTAAATATGTAAATTGAATGCATGGATTTTTCATTTACATTTTTGGTATTTCATTCTCGATTGTTGGATATTCCAAATTAGCATACAAACAATTCACCGACATGAGTGTGCTGTGGTAAAAGCAAACCCTTATATACAGATAAATATCCTTGCATTTAAATAATTCAGTTCATAAACAGGAGGCAAATTTCACCAGTTTCATATCTCTGCCACGTACGTCACTTGTTATAATGCGATAAGCTGGTCTCTAATGAGAGCTCATTTGCTGCTGATTGCTCACACTAAATGCCAGACAGGTTTGACATTTTGCAGTTTGTGACCCAGCGTTGGCCTCAGCAGCAGCACAGCCTGGAGCCATGCCACGTGTGGCACAACAAAATATTCCTTAGAGAGAGAACAGTCTACACACACCCACACACTCATCACCATGGGAGAGTAAGTAAGTCTTCTTGGATCCCAGTTCCTAAAAGGTGAAGCCAAGACATGTTTGTGGGGCCAGACACACGAGACCCTGTGGTAATAGCCTAACAGCAAGTGAGTCTCTGAACCCAATGGAGGATTACACTCAGAGATTAAAGGAGTAAGTTGTTCGATATTATTCTAGCTACTCTAAGTCTATGTCTCAGGAGGAGAGTTCATTTAGAGGTAGCCTTCTTCACTGTGACTAAAAGTACTTATGGCTATGTATCCTTAGTCATGCTCCATCTAGCTTCTTGCAAACTAGCTTGTACCTTTTGTTAGAATGCATTTTGCTGTAATTGTGCTGCTAGCCAAGTATGGATTGCATTTTTGGACAACCTGTTGATCAAAAATTAGTTCTGGACAGTTTTTGAGTGGTTCTGAGCATCTCTAGTTCTTAGTGGTGGACTAAGTGTTTACTTGGCAAATGAAAAGTCTGAACCATATCTTCAACCAGTGATATTGTAGCTATTTTTGCCAAAGGCAACAGTGTTATTCCCCTTGCGGGTCTCTAACCCTGGTATTACCACCCATCCCTACACACTTTGCCAATAAGGGTTTTTGGGGGGTGGGGGTCATGACAGGCCTATGTTGGCAAGGTTTGCTACAATTTTATAATTTGGTGGGCAGAGCCACGCTATTACCACATCTCTATAAATATAGACATGAGTCAACAACATGCCAGACAGAACTACAGTACCTTGGATTGTTGAAGGGTAAATTTCTTGCCCTGGCTCTGGCACTTGGCCATGGCCCCAGGTTTAGACACCTTCACATCCATTGTCATCAGTATGGGGCCAACCTTAAGACCTGGGTCACTGTTTGGGATTTTCTCCCACCAGGGCTGAGACTTTGTTCTTTCCAAGCCTCCATTCCAGCTAGATATGTTAAGAATCCACCCCTCCCACCTTTGCCCACAAAACAGCATCAAAGCATACCTCCTAAAACACGGACTGAAATTTAGTAAGCTCAGTACGTCTCTGAAGCAATGGCATTGCTGACTGCACAGAGACCCACTGTAAGAAGGTGGAACCAGGACTGTGCAGAGCCCAGGGTAAGACAGGCTTCAGATGTTAGAGGGTAAGTAGAGGGCAGACGGCAGACGGCAGAAGAGCAGCGGCTGTGTACCATGACTGCGTCTGGAGTCTGTGCTGCAGTCAAAATAGAGGGCGAACTGTATGGTCATGGAAACTCATGGTGATGGTTTCTCTCTCTCTTTCTCTCTGATGAGACAAACTTTAACCAGAAAATGTTTTTTCAGAATTGATGCCAGAAGTGATGGGTCATCTAATGTTTTAATAATAGAGCATATCATTGGCGATCAGTGCCGTTTAAGATGAGGGAGGATTATTTTTTTTTTCATGAGGATGGCCTTATTCTATTACAGCACATTGGATTTTTTATTTATTTTTTATTTCACCTTTATTTAACCAGGTAGGCTAGTTGAGAACAAGTTCTCATTTGCAACCGCGACCTGGCCAAGATAAAGCGTAGCAATTCGACACATACAACAACACAGAGTTACACATGGAATAAACAAAACATACAGTCAAGAATACAGTAGAACAAAAGAAAACAAAAAGTCTATATACAGTGAGTGCAAATGAGGTAAGTTAAGGAAATAAATAGGCCATGGTGGCGAAGTAATTACAATATAGCAATTAAACAATGGAATGGTAGATCGGCAGAAGATGAATGTGCAGGTAGAGATACTGGGGTGCAAAGGAGCAAAATAAATAAATACCAGTGTGGGGATGAAGTAGGTAGATAGATGGGCTGTTTACAGATGGGCTATGTACAGGTGCAGTGATCTGTAAGCTGCTCTGACAGCTGGTGCTTAAAGCTAGTGAGGGAGATGTGAGTCTCCAGCTTCAGAGATTTTTGCAATTCGTTCCAGTCAAGGGCAGCAGAGAACTGGAAGGAAAGATGACCAAATGAGGAATTGGCTTTGGGGGTGACCAGTGAGATATACCTGCTGGAGTGCGTGCTACGAGTGGGTGCTGCTATGGTGACCAGTGAGCTGAGATAAGGCAGGGCTTTACCTAGCAGAAACTTGTAGATAACCTGTAGCCAGTGGGTTTGGCGACGAGTATGAAGCGAGGGCCAACCAACGAGAGCGTACAGGTCGCAATGGTGGGTAGTGTATGGGGCTTTGGTGACAAAACGGATGGCACTGTGATAGACTGCATCCAGTTGAGTAGAGTGTTGGAGGCTATTTTATAGATGACATCACCAAAGTCGAGGATCGGTAGGATGGTCAGTTTTTTCAAGGGTATGTTTGGCAGCATGAGTGAAGGATGCTTTGTTGCGATATAGGAAGCCGATTCTAGATTTGTTGCGATATAGGAAGCCGATTCTAGATTTAATTTTGGATTGGAGATGCTTAATGTGAGTCTGGAAGGAGAGTTTACAGTCTAGCCAGACACCTAGGTATTTGTAGTTGTCCACGTATTCTAAGTCAGAGCCGTCCAGAGTAGTGATGCTGGACGGGCGAGCAGGTGCGGGAAGTGATCGATTGAATAGCATGCATTTAGTTTTACTTGCGTTTAAGAGCATTTGGAGGCCACGGAAGGAGAGTTGTATGGCATTGAAGCTCGTCTGATGGTTAGTTAACACAGTGTCCAAGGAGGGGCCAGAAGTATACAGAATGGTGTCGTCTGCGTAGAGGTGGATCAGAGAATCACCAGCAGCAAGAGCAAAACTGCCTGTGTATATTTGTTCCTGACTTCCCTGAAAAGTTGCACAACACGGGGGCTATTCAATGCTAATGCAGAACGCCACAGGATGTTTTTGTGCTGGTCAAGGGCAGACAGATCTGGAGTGAACAAAGGACTATATCTATTCCTAGTTCTACATTTTTTGAGAGGGGCATGCTTATTTAAGATTGTGAGGAAGGTACTTTTAAAGAATAGCCAGGCATCATCTACTGACGGGATGAAGTCAATGTCATTCCAGGATACCCCGGCCAGGTCGATTAGAAAGGCCTGCTCGTAGAAGTGTTTCAGGGAGAGTTTGACAGTGATGAGGGGTGGTCGTTTGATCGCAGACCCATTACGGATGCAGGCAATGAGGCAATGATAGCTGAGATCTTGATTAAAAACACAGAGGTGTATTTGGAGGGTGAATTAGAATTAGGATGACATATATGAGGGTGCCCGTGTTTACTGATTTGGGGTTGTACCTGGTAGGTTCATTGATAATTTGTGTGAGATTGAGGTCATCAAGCTGTCATTCATATTCCATTCACCCAGTTATATGTAACAGCGATAGGTTTAGGCTGCTACATGATACTCAAATTTGACCTTTACCCATCAATAAATTAGCCTATGAATGAAAGTTTACAACATAGGTGCACACAGGTCGAGAGAAACATTTGAGGTGACAGACAGTGTGACACATGGAAGGACAGTGACATATTCAATACCGCCTTGCCAAATGTAGCTGATCTTGGGTGTAATCATTAGTCCAACAGTTGCAAGAGTTTCTATTGGACAAATTTAGGTATGTTTATCCCTGTTTTGTTACGTTTGCTTCGGTTTTTAAAAAAATCTACAGAATTGGTGGTATGAATACAACCCTGACAACGTGTAAACACAGTTCACTTTCATAGCAGCCAGATTGTTTGCTCACATCTCACATCGAATATAGACTTGTTTATACTGTATTATTGACTGTATGTTTGTTTTACTCCATGTGTAACTCTGTGTCGTTGTATGTGTCGAACTGCTTTACTTTATCTTGGCCAGGTCGCAATTGTAACTTGCCTACCTGGTTAAATAAAGGTGAAAAAAACACACGCCTCCTCTCACTTTTCCCCTTCGCTTGTGGACTTCAATTCAGCTGTATGTGACCAGGAGAAAAAACCTTTCCAAGCCAAACCATAACCGCTAGAAACAGCCTCCATTTTTGTCACCATATTAGCTAAAGTAACGTCATAGTCAACATAGCTAATAGAACTAACACGTTAGAAAAATCTGCTACAATCATACAGTAACGTTACTCCTGTGGTGGGCCGGGTGCTTGCACGCTGACACGGTCGCCAGGTGTACGGTGTTTCCTCCTACACATTGATGCGGCTGGCTTCTGTGTTAAGCGGGCATTGTGTCAAGAAACAGTGCAGCTTGGCTGGGTCGTGTTTCGGAGGACGCACGGCTCTCGATACAGTACAGGCGTTGCAGCGATGAGACAAGACTGTAACTACCAATTATATACCACAAAATAAATTGTAAAAAATAAACATGTATTTTTTTTGTCTCGTGGGCCGGATTGAAGTGGGCCAGCTTGAGGTGCTCGCGGGCCGTACTATGCCCCCACCCCCCCGGTTTAGCACGTACACCGGCAGGCCCCGGTGGCAATAAATCAGTATAACCAAAAGCTTACCTTGACTTGGAAGAGTTCTAGGGTTGTGTTGGATAGTCATAGCCAGCTAGCTAACATAGCATCCCTCTATTTGAACAGGGTGTTTGAGTAGGCTAAACTAGCTATTTGCATTTTATAGCCTAGTGAAACTGAAACTGAAAAAAAACTCTCTCTCTCTCTTGCTTCTCCTTAATTTTAGAAGAAATTAATTTGTTCAGAACTGTTGTCTTTCTCTCTCTTTGTGTCAATTACTCACCACATGTTATGCACTGGAGTGCTAGCTAGCTGTAGTTAATGCTTTCAGTACTAGATTATTTCTCCGATTTTTTTGATTGGGTGTACAACATTCTGATAGGTTGGAGGACGTCATCCAGAAGTTGTCATAATTACTGTGTAAGATTATGGAAGAAGGTGAGAACCATGAGTCCAAGTAAATTAATTGTTAAATGTTTTACAATTTTTATTTTTATTAAATTCCTCTGAGGAACCTCCACTGGAGCATATATTTTAGCAGCCATGTTAGACAATTTATCATTTACTTAGCATAAACCCTAAACATTGAATGTTTTGTAAGTATACAGGTGAGAATGATCCTCTCCTTACATTACTGGTATGAATGTGCTCATCTTCATGTCACCTCTACTGACAGTGAGTAACAGATACAGAAAGGCAACAGCAGGGCAACACAGAAGTGAGCGAGAGAGCAAGAGACTGACAGAGAAATTGAGAGACAGACAGAGAGAAAAAGAGAAATTAAGAGGGAGACAGAAAAATGGAAAGGATAGAGCGAGAGAGAGAAATACAGACAGAGGGAGAGAGGGAGAGGGAGAGAGGGGATGTTTGGCAGCCCCTGGCAACCTAGGCCCACGGTATGCATGCCAAACAACTTCTGCTGCAGTGGTGCAGTGGATGAAACTGAATCAGTGCGTACTGTAAACACCATAAATCAACAGCGTGGGGGGCTCGCAAAGGCAACGCTTTACTGCCTCTCTACATATTCAAACCACGCTGAGCAATTTCAGTTCAATCTGCCGCCTCAGTTCAGTTTCTGCACAAGCTACACTCCTTATATGAGAGGGGGAGCGGGGAGGGGGGACAGATAGCATGGAGGAATAAGCAGCCCATGGGTGTATGGGCAGAATTAAAGAAGGGAGGTCAATGCTAAAAACAAAAAGGGTTAACAGTAGCCACAAACCGAGCTCACAAGTGAGCGAAGATGCACTCATAACATGCGGAATTAGAGAAAAAAGCTTTGTAACAATATTCATGTTAATGCATTTGGAACAAATCTTTTCATTATACATTTGAGAGATATAATGATTTTTTGTGTATTTGTACCAGGAGATTATATTTCATATCAGTGGTGGAAAAGGTATCCAATTGTCATACTTGAGTAAAAGCAAAGATACCTTAATAGAAAATAACTCAAGTAAAAGTAAAATATTATTTGGTTTTAAATGTACTTAAGTATCAAAGGTAAATGTAATTGCTAAAATATACTTAAGTATCAACATTAAAAAGTATAAATAATTTCAAATGACTTATATTACGCAAACCAGACAGCACACTCCATGCATTTGTGTTAAGTGAATCTGCCAGATCAGAGGTTAGTAGAGATGACCAGGGATGTTCTCTCGAAAAGTGACTGAATTGGATCATTTTCCTGTCCTGTTAAGCATTCAAAATGTAATGAGTACTTTTGGTTGTCAGGGAAATGTATGGAGTAAAAAGTACATATGTTTTTTGGAATGTAGTGAACTAAAAGTAAAAGTTGTCCTAAATATAAATAGTAAAGTACAGATACCCCAAAAAACAACTTAAGTAGTAATTTAAATTATTTTTACACCACTTTACAACACTGCGTAAAGGCACTTGAAAGCAGTGTCGTCAAAGTCACAGAGCACATGACAATCAAATGTATAACTGCATATTTTTTAACTATGTATTTTTTAAAACTGTATTGTTGGTTTAGGGATTGTAAGTTAGCATTTCACTGTAAGGTCTACACCTGTTGTATTCTTATGGCTGGGGGGCAGTATTGAGTAGCTTGGATGAATAAGGTGCCCAGAGGTGCCCAGAGTAAACTGCCAGCTCCTCAGTGCCAGTTGCTAATATATGCATATTATATTTGGATAGGAAACACTCTGAAGTTTCTAAAACTGTTTGAATGATGTCTGTGAGTATAACAAAACTAATTTGGCAGGCAAAAACCGGAGAAATAAATCCACCAGGGAGTGGGAAATGTGAGGTTGGTCGATTTTCAACTCAGCCCCTATTGAAGATACAGTGGGATATTTGTTATGTTGCACATCCTAATGCTTCCACTAGATGTCAATTGTCTTTGGAAACTTGTTTGAGGCTTCCACTGTGAAGGGGGGCTGAATGAGAGGGGAATGAGTCAGAGGTCTGCCAGAAGCCACAAGCTGGTCACGTGCATTCACATGAGAGGTAGCTCCCGTTCCATTTGCTTTTCTGAAGACAAAGGAATTCTCCGGTTGGAACATTATTGAAGATTTATGTTAAAAAGATCCTAAAGATTGATTGTATACATCGTTTGACATGTTTCTACGGACTGTAACGGAACTTTTTGACATTTCGTCTGCAACTAGTGAATGCGCTTCGTGAGTAAAATTTTTTTTTACCAAACCCGCTAACAAAAGTAGCTATTTGGACATAAATGATGGACATTATCGAACAAATCAAACATGTATTGTGGAACTGGGATTCCTGGGAATGCATTCTGATGAAGATCATCAGTGAATATTTATAATGTTATTTCTGACTTCTGCACAATATGGCAGATATATTTTTGGCTTGTTGGGTCTCTGAGTGCCGTACTCAGATTATTGTATGGTTTGCTTTTTCCGTAAACTTTGTTGAAATCTGACACAGCGGTTGCATTAAGGAGAAGTTTATCTATATTTCCATATATAACACTTGTATTTTCATCAACATTTGTAATGAGTTTTTCTATAAATTGACGTGGCTTTCTGAAAAATCAACGGATGTTTTTGGTACTACTGAACATAACACGCCAATGTATACTGAGATTTTTTTTATATAAATATGAACTTTATCGAACAAAACATACATGTATTGTGTAACATGAAGTCCTATGAGTGTCAACTGATCATCAAAGGTTAGTGATTAATTCTATCTCTATTTCTGATTTTTGTGACTCCACTCTTTGGCTGGAAAAATGGCTGTGTTTTTCTGTAACTTGGCTCTGACCTAACATAATCATTTGTGGTGCTTTCGCTCTAAAGCCTATTTGAAATCGGACACTGTGGTGGGATTAACAACAAGATTACCTTTAAAATGGTATCAGATACGTGTATGTTTGAGGAATTTTAATTATGAGATTTCTGTTGTTTTGAATTTGACGCCCTGCACTTTCACTGACTGTTGTCATATCCATCCCGTTAACGGGATTCCAGCCCTGAGAAGTTTTAAATTGAGGTTTTAACACAGCAGTGACATAACATCATAACATACAGTACAGAAAGTATTCAAACCCCTTGACTTTTTCCACATTTTGTTGTGTTACAGCATGAATTTAAAATGGATTCAGTTGAGATGTTGTGTCTCTGGCCTACACACAATACCCTATATTGTCAAAGTAGAAGTATTTACAAATTCATTCAAAATGAAATGCTGAAATGTCTTGAGTCAATTATTCAACCCCTTTGTTATGGCAAGCATAAATCAAATTAGGAGTAAAAATGTGCTTAACAAGTCACATAATAAGTTGCATGGACTAACTCTGGGTACAATAATAGTGTTTATCATAATTTTTTTATGACTACCTCATCTCTGTTCCCCACACATACAATTATCTGTAAGGTCCCTCAGTCGAGCAGTGAATTTCAAAGACAGTTTCAACCACAAAGAGCAGGTAGGATTTCCAATGCCTCGCAAAGAAGGGGACTATTGGTAGATTGGTAAAAATTTAAAAAAGCTAACATTGAATATCCCTTTGAGCATGGTGAAGTTATTAATTACGCTTTGAAAGATGTATCAATACACCCATTCACTACAAAGATACAGGCGTCCTTCCTAAATCAGTTGCCGGAGATGAAGGAAACCGCTCAGGGATTTTAACATGATGCCAATGGTGACTTTAAAACAGTTGCAGAATTTAATGGCCGTGGTGGAAAAAAGTACTCAATTGTTATACTTTAGTAAATGTAAAAAGTAAAACTAAATGCTACATATCAAATTCTACATATCAAATTCCTAATCACATTTTATTTTTATTTTTTTATGGACAGTCTGGGGCACACTCCCACACTCAAACAATTTAAAAATGCAGTATTTGTGTTTAGTGAGTCTGCCAGATCCGAAGGATTAGGGGCTGAAGAATGGGGAAAAATCCCAGTGGCTCGATGTGCCAAGCTTCTGGAGATACCCCAAGAGACTTGTAGCTGTAATTGCTGCAAAAGGTGGGTCTACAAAGTATTGACTTTGGGTGTGTGAAAAGTTATGCACGCTCAAGTTAGATTTTTTTGTCTTATTTCTTGTTTGTTTAACAATAAAAAATATTCTGCATCTTCAAAGTGGTAGGCATGTCGTTTAAATGAAATGATACAAACCCCCCCAAAATCTATTTTAATTCCAGTGTGTAAGGCAACAAAATAGGAAAAATGCCAAGGGGAGTGAATACTTTTGCAAGTCACTGTAAGTACTTTCCAACACTGTTTAATGGCTGTGATAGGAGAAAACTGAGGATCAACAGCATTGTAGTTACTCCACAATACTAACCTAATTGACAAAGTGAAAAGAGGGAAGCCTGTAGAGAACATCATTTTTTAACCTTTATTTAACTAGGCAAGTCAATTAAGAACAAATTCTAAAATAAAATGGCAGCGTATCCCGGCAACACTGGGCCAATTGTGTGCAACCCTATGGGACTCGCAATTACAGTCAGATCTGATACAGTCTGGATTCAAACCAGGGACTGTAGTGACACCTCTTGCAGTGAGATGCAATGCCTTATAACACTGTGCCACTCGGGAGTCCAACATGCCCACCACTGCGACTTGTATGCTCTAGTCGGCTGGCCCTCGCTACATATTCGTCGCCAGACCCACTGGCTCCAGGTCATCTACAAGGCCATGCTAGGTAAAGCTCCGCCTTATCTCAGTTCACTGGTCACGATGGCAACACCCATCCGTAGCACGCGCTCCAGCAGGTGTATCTCACTGATCATCCCTAAAGCCAACACCTCATTCGGCCGCCTTTCGTTCCAGTACTCTGCTGCCTGTGACTGGAACGAATTGCAAAAATCGCTGAAGTTGGAGACTTTTATCTTCCTCACCAACTTCAAACATCTGCTATCTGAGCAGCTAACCGATCGCTGCAGCTGTACATAATCTGTTGGTAAACAGCCCACCCATTTTCACCTACCTCATCCCCACAGTTTTTATTTATTTACTTTTCTGCTCTTTTGCACACCAATATCTCTACCTGTACATGATCATCTGATCATTTATCACTGCAGTGTTAATCTGCAATATTGTAATTATTCGCCAACTCCTCATGCCTTTTGCACACATTGTATATAGACTCCTCTTTTTTTCTACTGTGTTATTGACTTGTTAATTGTTTACTCCATGTGTAACTCTGTGTTGTCTGTTCACACTGCTATGCTTTATCTTGGCCAGGTCGCAGTTGCAAATGAGAACTTGTTCTCAACTAGCCTACCTGGTTAAATAAAGGTGAAAAAAGAAGAAAAAAAAATGCATCCTGTCTGAAATTAGGCACTAAAAGTAAAACTGCAAAGAGATTAACTTCATGCCCCGAATACAATTCATTATGTTTGTGGTAAATCCAACATATCACACCACTGTTTTACCACTCTCCATATTTTCAAGTATGGTGCTGGCTGCATAATATTATGGGAATGTGTCATGCCCTGATCTGTTTCACCTGTCCTTGTGCTTGTCTCCACGCCCCTACAGGTGTTGCTGATCTTCCCCATTATTCCCTGGGTACTTACACCTGTGTTCTCTGTTTGTCTGTTGCCAGTTCATCTTGTTTGTCAAGTCAACCAGTGGTTTGTCTCAGCTCCTGCTTTTCCCCAGTCTCTCTTTTTCTCGCCCTCCTGGTTTTGACCCTTTCCTGTCCTGACTCTGAGCCCGCCTGCCTGACCCTAAATCTGCCTGTAGTCCTGTGCCTTTGCTCCTACTCTTCATTACTGACCTCTGCCTGACCTGACCTGAGCCTGCCTGCCGTCCTGTACCCTTGCCCCACTACTCGTGTTATCGACCTCTGCATGACTTGACCTGTTGCTTGCCTGCCCCTGTTGCTGTAGTAAACATTGTTACTTCAACACAGTCTGCATTTGTGTCTTACCTGAAACATGATAGTATGCTTGTCATCGGCAAGGACTAGGGAGTTTTTGGGGATAAAAGGAATGCAATAGAGCTAAGCACAGCCAAAATCCTAGAAGAAAACCTGGTTCAGTCTGCTTTCCAACAGACAGTAGGAGACAAATTCACCTTTCAACAGGAAAATAACCTAAAACACATGGCCTAATCTACACTGGAGTTGCTTACTAAGACGACATTGAATGTTCTTGAGTAGCCTAGTTACAGTTTTGACTTAAATTGTCTTGAAAATCTATGTCAAGACTTGAAAAAGCTTGTCTAGCAATGACCAACTTGACGGAGCTTGAAGAATTTTTAAAAGAATAATGTGCAAATATTGTACAATCCAGGTTTGCAAAGCTCTTAGAGACTTACTGAGAAAGACACAGCTGTATTTGCTGCCACATGTGATTCTAACACTCAGGGGTGTGAAGACTTATGTAAATGAGATATTTCTGTATTTCATTTTCGATATATTAGCCAAAATGTCTAAACATGTTTTCACTTTCTCATTATGGGGTATTGCGTGTAGATTGAGGAAAATAAATCCATGTATTCAATTTTGAAGTTAGGCTGTAACACGTGGGTATGAAAAGTCAAAGGGTATGAATATTTTCTGAAGGCACTGTATGCCATTTAGAAGATGCTTTTACCCAAATCGACTAACAGTCATGCTTGCATAAATGATTTTACCCATGGTTGATCCCAGGAACTGAACGCACAATTGTGGCGTTGCAAGCGCCATGCTCTACAAACTGAGCTAAAGAGGATCACAGAACACATATTGAAGTGTTTCCAGTAATCTTTCTCGCAAACGTAAGCGGAAAACACTCTGCCTGATCCTCAACTCAATTTACTCTCCTCTCCCATCTACATATGTACATATTATTTTAACACAAAGCTGGAGTCAAACTGGCTGGTCCTGTGAATATTGGAGTCAAGCTAATCTGGGAAAATGATCATAATGGGTGGAATTTCATGAATAATTGTATCTCATAACAGAAAGAGACCCTGGGCTAAATAAATGATTTCCAAAAAGGCAGCACTGTACACGTCTAAAGCGGTTCCAAGACAAGCACCAGTTTGAACACTAACAAATGCATTGTTTGCCCAAACACCAGCTGAGCATCCGCTTTTCTCTCTGAGTAAATTGCTAGGGCATTGCACGAGGTCTCTGCTAACTCCCAACTATTCTGGTCAGTGTAAACACTCATGCCAGAGATTTTACTCTCCACTAAGGACTGTGATTTCCAAAACTAATTTCAAAGGTTTTCTTATTTTTTCCTCTGACTTTACTGCATGATCAAACAGAGTTTGATGACTAGAAAAATATTGATGGCTGGTATGCACACCATCCATATTCTTTTTTTGCCAGAGTTTGTCCCAGGTGCTTGATTTGTTCTACATAGCTTTAAAAATATACTTGGTCTCTGGAGTAGACCAAGGACCACAATTGATTTCCATCCAGAGGCGCTGCAATGACGCTGACCTAGTGCCTCTTAACAAGTGTATGTATATGGGGGTGTTGGGAAAAGCAGAAGACAAATTTACATTCTAACCAATGGGCAATAAAATATATATTCTCAGAACAAAGGGTGTCTCATCACAGAGTGGAATGCCACTTTTCGATTGTTGATTGTTATAAACTCAGAAATTGAGTGTACACACTGATTTGTAAACATATACGTTACAGTATATTCCAGGGGGTCATACCTTCCACTGCATGCCAAGATTAAAAAACAGATAATTGCTAGATCTCGGCGACGCCCCCCTTCGCTTTGGTGCACGTATACAACATGCCTCTGCAGAGGTAGAAAAAAAACGATCAATTCTTATAAGGTTTCAACCAATCAGCAATTGCGCTGTTGGTGACTAACTGAGCTGACAAGCACACAGAACAGTTTTCATAGTGTTTAGTAATATGATATGTAGCACTCTAACAATATGGCAAACAATGTGGATGCCAGTCTAACTCGCCACCTCAGTGTCCTCAATAAAGCATGCAGAGGAGTGAAACTAAGCATCTCATTATGCAGTAAACTGATTTTGTGCATCACCTTTAGAACTGGTAACTGCCTACCTCATGTATCATTTTAATTATTTCTTCCCTTCCTTGGGGAATGGGGCTGATGATAGGAACTTAATTAATGAGAAATAAAGGGGAGGGGGTGGCAGAACACCAGTTTTCTTTCAATGCTTTTCAGCGCCGTCTTCCAGAGATGAGCCTCACTTAAAATAAACCCTTTCAGCTGGATGCAAAGGGATTGAACCACATTCAGGGTGACAGGGTCACCTCCTTTAGAGAAACAAGGGAACGATAGTGAGAAACAAAACAATGGTGTCATTTTTTTTCATCTTGTCTCTTTCCTTCAATAAAGAGAAAAGAAAGGTTGAGTGTATAGGGAATTCTACAGGTGGGCCTCTTTAAACATAGCTGGTGTTTTAATCATACAAATATAAGATAAGAACATATGTAACAATGTTACATCTATTATCAAAGGATGTCCTGAGGGAGACACAGCATGCGCACAATTAACAAAAAATATTTTGGTTTAGGAGACTAAAAACATTTGGCATATGTCCCCAGATCCTCAAAACGTTCTACAGCTACACCATCGAGAGCATCCTGAACGGTTGCATCACCGACTTGGTATGGCAACTGCTTGGCATCCGACCGTAAAGCGCTACAGAGTGTAGTGCGTACGGCCCAATACGTCACTGGGGCCAAGCTTCCTGCCATCCAGGACCTATATACAAGGCGGTGTCAGAGGAAGGCCCAAAAGTCACCCAAGTCATAGACTGTTCTCTCTGTCGGAACACCAAGTCTAGGTCCAAAAGGCTCCTTAACAGCTTAACAGCACCTGAGCTCAATTTCAAGTCTCATAGCAAAGGGTCTGAATACTTATGTAAATAATATATTTCAGTTTTAAATATTAATATATTTGCACTTTGTCATTACGGGGTATTGTGTGCAGATTGATATATATTTAAATCTATATTATATCTATATAAAACATTTCCACATGGGAGAATGCCTCTTCCACCAGACCCTCCTTCCCAAAGAAATTTGTCTAATTGTGTTTCGTGTCGAGAGAGAGAGAGCGAGAGAGAGAGAGAGAGACAGAGAGAGAGAGAGAGAGTGGGTTCTGCCAGCAGGTATGATGACTCCTCTCTGAGTTTCTTCCTGGGTGATGATTGCCTATCGGTGCAACCTCACAGCCCTCATCAAAGACTCTGTCTGGGAGGCCAAATCATACTGTGACACCACCTAGCGACTCAACTGGTCTCTTTTTAGTCTATTACCTTGGAACAGATGAAAGAGACTGTGTGTGTGTTAGTGCCTGCGTGTGTGTTGTTGTGTACTTGTGCATTGGTGCCTGCGTGTATGTTGGTGTCTGCATGTGTGTTTGGTGTCTGCATGTGTGTTGGTGTGTGTTGGTGTGTACGTGTGTGTTGGTGTGTACGTGTGTGTTGGTGTGCACGTGTGTGTTGGTGTGCACGTGTGTGTTGGTGTGCACGTGTGTGTTGGTGTGCATGTGTGTGTTGGTGTGCATGTGTGTGTTGGTGTGCATGTGTGTGTTGGTGTGTATGTGTGTAATGGTGTGTGTGTTGGTGTGTATGTGTGTAATGGTGTGTACGTGTGTGTTGGTGTGTATGTGCGTGTTGGTGTGTATGTGCGTGTTGGGGTGTGTGTTGCTGTGTATGTGTGTAATGGTGTGTACGTGTGTTGGTGTGTATGTGCGTGTTGGGGTGTGTGTTGCTGTGTATGTGTGTAATGGTGTGTACGTGTGTGTAATGCCCTCATCAAAGACTCTGTCTGGGAGGCCAAATCATACTGTGACACCACCTAGCGACTCAACTGGTCTCTTTTTAGTCTATTACCTTGGAACAGATGAAAGAGACTGTGTGTGTGTTAGTGCCTGCGTGTGTGTTGTTGTGTACTTGTGCATTGGTGCCTGCGTGTATGTTGGTGCCTGCGTGTGTGTTTGGTGTCTGCATGTGTGTTTGGTGTCTGCGTGTGTGTTGGTGTGTACGTGTGTGTTGGTGTGTACGTGTGTGTTGGTGTGTACCTGTGTGTTGGTGTGTACGTGTGTGTTGGTGTGTACGTGTGTGTTGGTGTGTACGTTGGTGTGTACGTGTGTGTTGGTGTGTATGTGTGTAATGTGTGTGTATGTGTGTAATGGGTGTGTACGTGTGTGTTGGGTGTATGTGCGTGTTGGTGTGTGTGTGTTGGTGTGTACGTGTGTGTTGGGTGTATGTGCGTGTTGGGGTGTGTGTTGCGTGTGTGTTGGTGTGTACGTGTCAAAGACTCTGTTGGGAGGTGTGTATGTGTGTGTTGGTGTGTATGTGTGTGTTGGTGTGTATGCATTGTGTGTTGTGTGTGTTGTGTTGGTGTGTACGTGTGTGTTGGTGTGTACGTGTGTGTTGGTGTGTACGTGTGTGTTGGTGTGTACGTGTGTGTTGGTGTGTACGTGTGTGTTGGTGTGTACGTGTGTGTTGGTGTGTACGTGTGCGTTGGTGTGTATGTGTGTGTTGGTGTGTATGTGTGTGTTGGTGTGTATGTGTGTGTTGGTGTGTTGGTGTGTACGTGTGTGCTGGTGTGTACGCGTGTGTTGGTGTGCACGCGTGTGTTGGTGTGCACGCGTGTGTTGGTGTGCACGCGTGTGTTGGTGTGCACGTGTGTGTTGGTGTGCACGTGTGTGTTGGTGTGCACGTGTGTGTTGGTGTGCACGTGTGTGTTGGTGTGTGTGTGTGTAATGGTGTGTATGTGCGTGTTGGTGTGTATGTGCGTGTTGGGGTGTGTGTGTTGCTGTGTATGTGTGTAATGGTGTGTACGTGTGTTGGTGTGTGTGTTGGTGTGTATGTGTGTGTTGGTGTGTATGTGCGTGTTGGTGTGTATGTGTGTAATGGTGTGTGTGTTGGTGTGTATGTGTGTAATGGTGTGTACGTGTGTGTTGGTGTGTATGTGCGTGTTGGTGTGTATGTGTGTGTTGGTGTGTATGTGTGTGTTGGTGTGTTTTTATCATCTGTCCCATTTAGATATAAGTTCACTATAATCACCAGATTCCTAGAGTTAACCATTAGTTTTTCTGTGTCAGTGGCTCACTGGAACTTTAATATGCTCTGCATATCACAGAATGTATTGAATATCAACATTCACCATTCATGTCACATGTGGGTCCATGAAGCACTGATGCACAATGTGCAGTGCTATGGTTAAATCCCACTCCAGAGGTCTCCCATAGGGGACTGGGGGAGAAGTAAAGCAACTTTACATGTAAGCCCTGTGAGGTTCTCTGTTATTTCAAGCCCCATGGCAAAAATGTGACTTGGGTAAGCAGCAGTGTTCTGTATGGGATTGTCCGTGCTGTTCACTGCAGAGGTGTGAAGCTGATGAAATATTGATGTTCCAGGCTTTGTTCCTGACCTGGGCCAACTGGGTATAGCCTTTATGTGTCAGAAAACATCAGGCAATCATTAGGGCAGCCCTGTCATGACTGGGCACAGGTTCAATTCCCAGCTGGGGTCCTTCAGCACCTGGGTCCTTCAGGGATGGCTCAGTGGGTCTGATTCATAGAAAGCTGGAAAAATACAGGTTTAAAATGTACTCATAACTAGCCTTTCAGTCTGATGAACACAACTTGATGTGTTAACTGGGTTAATTACTAACATAAGTAGTGTTTGGTTCATCTATTTCAACTCTGGCCAATCACTTCCGCTGACATTCATTTTGTGAATACGTTTTAATTGATGCTCCGTGTTGACCCAAAACCTACACTGGAATATGAAAATAGTACAGGACTTGGTTACTAGGGATATACTGGTTGTATTAGTCAGATGTTCATTATAGTATTAATTTAGGGTAAATCATCATAGCTAAAGCAAGTCAGCTTACAAATGTATTCAGAATCAAATATAGTAGGGAGGAAACTAATGCATACTGCCTTAGGGCTGAAAGACTAAAATATTAGAGAAATGTTCACTTTCCAAGGGATTGGAATAGGCTCTTTTTTCCTATTAAGACTTAAAACGTTTCCTTTGTCCGTGCTTTAGCACTGTGTTGGATGGATGCTTCAGAGTATGCTTCTCAGTACTCGAACCAAACCATATTATCCTGTACTCACAGCCTTATGCATTTTTTGGTCCATCTAAAAGCTATGACGCTATAAATTCACATTTTAAATCTTCTCTGCATTACATCAAAGCTGAAACACATCTAATGCTTTCCTTAATATGGATTATTCCGACTTTCCTCGAGTGCAGAGGAGAGGCTGAGAGGAAGTGGTGATGGGTCAGAGAACGGTGGTCATATACGGGTCGTGCTTTGATCAGAGGGCAAACTGCATTATGGGTATCACAGTAGTTGTCAAAGTCCATTTGCACTTTCCCCTCGTCTTTCCTTCCCTTCGCTAGAGCTACTTAACTTCAATCGACCTCAGAACCCTTTGATTTTCTGTGATGGCGTCATCCCTTGAGTTCACATGCCAAAAAAGTGGTAGGCCTTGGGAGAGTGCATCTTCCCCACAAATAGATGAATGGATCCTCAGAGCAAGTACACTACCCAGCTAGAAAGCCCATAGTCATAATTAGTGAGAGTTTGGTTGATTTGAAAGTCCCTCCCCAAGCACTCGTGTATTTGGGCTCTTGTTACAATTCTGTGGGATTTTCACAAATCTGTTCTGACTGAAACTAGTCAATTATTTCCCGTGAGAGAAATCAAATTACCTCATGTGATCATGTATGTGATCATGTTTAAGCCAATTATGTCAAATTGTTTTTACTTCATTTTCCAGACCTTGAAGAACATGTCTGTCTCTCACTTTCTCTTAATCAACAATGGTCACATGGTGTCATAACCTCCAGCACTGGTAGGAAGTTGTATCCAATTAGATATGCCAGATGACAGAAGCTTTGGAGGGTGAGCCAAAGTCTGGAGCATACCAACTAGACTGCAAACTGCTTCAACTGGATTAGAATGCCTTGGGGATTTTTTAGATGTGTAATCAATAGTGCACACTGAATAGCAGGGGGAAAATTCAGCTGCAAATTAATTCAGCATGCTGTTTTCAATGGTTATTGACTGATTGAACAGCTGCCTCTAGTTTAGCCCTGACTCCTGCCCTCACGGCCTTAGAAGAAAAAACACCAAGTAAGGAGAACAGTCTCTCAATGCTAAAACACGGAGGTGAGATTCCTACTATCCTCTCTAATGGTCTCATCACCATCCTCTACGGACTACCAGTTAACACAAACACCTTAATTCGAAACCAGATCCACCCATCCCCTGGCGAGGGACATTTGTGTGCCAGCATCTGAAAAGCACTTTCGTTGTCCAGACACTACCGGAAGAAATGTGGCTCCATGTGTCCCAGCTCTTCCCACTTCCCTATGGTGTTCAATGAATACGAGTCAGAAATACCTGAAATCACTTAGTACTTTCTTACATGATCATAAACAAAAAAATATAATTTCTCTCTAATGCCATTAGTCATGTTCTTTTAATTCGTAAAAGTAAGTCTAAGCCGTGGGAGGGTCTTATATCTCCTATCTCTTATAGACATATTTCCCGAGTTTCTTATATCTCCTATCTCTATTTTTTACACATATTTAACCCTTTTTGGGTGGTAGACACAAAACTACCTTCATACTTCCATTAATTGTATTAAACCTGTACCGGTTACCTTCAGACGAGTCCTATGACACTTGTGGGAGGACATACAGCACAACAGAGAAAACCATCTTGTTCGTGAGAATTTCCACTTTCCAAAGTGGGTCACAATATTTCGTTGGCCAAACGGTTCCGACGCTACAAATAGAAGTTGGCACATCGATGGTACCGACTTCAGACGAGTCCCCTGATACTTGTGGGGGTCGTAGAGAAAAAACGAAGACCATCGTGTTTGTGAGAGTCTCCCCTTTCCATGGAGTACCACAGTATGAGTCATAAAACCTTGTTTTCAAACAAGGAAATGGTTCCGATCATTTTCCCACCAATATATTTTTTTTAAACATCCAATGCAAGAAACAGATATCTCTAGTTAAAATTGACAGATTTTGGGATTTTATTACCATGCACTGGTGCGTCAATCGACTCTAAGGGGTTTTAATGTCCTTCTTCATCTCATGCATCTGAAATGATGCTGACATCCCAATGTACATCTCATATGAGTTCAACTTTATAATATATGGTGAAAAGGCCTTCTCTGATTCTTTATAACATTTTCCAACGTTTAGTTGCATTACTTTTAATTCCATACATGAAGACAACATATCGTTCAAAGGTTTTCCCAGGTCACAGTGAAGAGTAAAAATAAGCTGACTTGAAAGCTACACTTTCTTCTAAGTGATATGCCTCTTGGACGCCATTGTGTCAGACTTGAAAAGAAAGCAAACTCACAGAGACCCATAGTACATGTAGGTCAGGATTATGACATGAACCTTTCTGTGGTAGACATTAGATTGTCAAGAGACCCAGAGGGGAACAGTTAGGTAAAAAGCGTTTTCTTTTCAGACAGCCCTATATAACACTGTACTGGTGTCTGTCAGCGAAGGAAGACCTTTCCCTTAGAGAGAATCATCCTTCCTTTGCCAAGATGAAATATTCATGCAGAGAAGTAGACTAATTCAAGCCAGCGTGATATTTCAGGTAGGTTACCATGAAACTGAGTGAGTTAGCGAGAGAAAGAGAGACACAGAGAAGGTAGGTGAGAGGCAGCCATTCTTATACGTTCTTTGTTAAGCATTAAATATTTAAACTTGTCTAATTAGATTCTATTTCTGGTGCCTGTTAGGGAACGAGACAGTTTGGTCCATTATGGTCACAACTGCACCGCAAATAATGGGGCTTGAACATTGTTACCTCTTGTAAGTTAAACAAGATCTGCTCAAAACGTGTGCCTCAATCGATTTAGAATATATTTACAACCAGGTTTTAATGGAAGAAAGCTTACATAAGAGTCCCACTCAGCAGTTCTAACTTAGTTATTGCCTGGTTTAAGATCAAATGCAAGGCTACAAGGAATTTCACAATATCCACATGCTAACTTTCCTTTAGAAGAGAACATTGATGTTACAGTCCACCTGTTCCAAAACAACTGCTTGTTTTGTAGCAGTGTCTCTTAAAACAACACTGCTGTGTCATCTTCATGTGGGTCTTACCATCTCAAACATTCCTAGAGTTTCTGTATAGAAGGAGACAAGTGTCACATCAATTTATTAAAGTTTTCAGTATGGTAAGCACTTCATCCGGCTGAAAGGACTTTACTCTGCAAAGCACGTCCCACTCGTTGAAGGGGAGAGTGACAGTTGCTGTCAGTTTGCTTTGACTGTGTTCTTCTCTTGAAATATGGCAAACTTTAGTCCAAGAGCTCCATCATACTGCTCACCAAAAAAATTACATCCAAAGACCACTCGCATTTTAACATCTAAAATACACCATATGTGCATGGAAAAGTATCTAGATTAACAAATGTCTTGGGGTGTTAAAGGAATACTTCAGGCCCTTTATCTTCCTCCCCATAGTCAGATAAACTTGTGGATACCATTTTTATGTCTCTGCATGCAGATTGAAAGAAGTTGATAACTAGGGTTAACACAATGCCTGGAAGTCTATGGTAACTGCTAGCATGCTAGTAGATACCATGACTTCCAGTCATTGCGCTAATGCTAGTTAGCATTGGCTCGCACAACTACCTCCAATTTCCTTCATACTGGATGCAGAGACATAAAAAGGGTATCCATGAGTTCATCTGACTGGGGAAGTAGATAAAGCTCTTCATTGCCAAAACATTTTTTTTTATTTAACTAGGCAAGTCAGTTATGACCAAATTCAATGATTGCCTAGGAACAGTGGGTTAACTGCCTTGTTCAGGGGCAGAAAAACAGATTTGTACTTTGGGGATTTGAACTTACAACCTTTTGGTTACTAGTCCAACAATATAACCACTAGGCTATGCTGCCACCCCTCACTCAGTTTCAAAATCGCAAAGTATCCCTTTAAATGAATCTACAGAAATGTTTCAGGTTCCCATATAAAGCTATCTAATGACCTAAAGATCATGTCTTTGAAGACAATGGAGATGTTACTAAGTATTTTAAGGTGTTAGGGGGTGCTATTTTAATGAAAAACGTTCCCGTTTTAAACAAGATATTTAGTCACGAAAAGATGCTCGACTGTGCATATAATTGACAGCTTTGGATAGAAAACACTCTGACGTTTCCAAAAGTGCAAAGATATTGTCTGTGAGTGCAACAGAACTGATGTTACAGGCGAAACCCAGATAAAAATCCAACCAGGAAGTGCTTATATGGCTGTGAATGAGCTACGAATGACCTTACGTTTTCTACGTATTCCCCAAGGTGTCTACAGCATTGTGACGTCTTTTTGCGCATTTCCGTTGAAGAATAGCCGTAAGGGACCATATTTAGCAAGTGGTCACATGGTGTCTCCCGCAGAAAATCTTGCGTAAAATACTGAGGTAGCCATTTTTCCAATCGCTTCTTATGAGAAACCAATTGCCTCGACGGATATATTATCGAATATATATGTTAAAAACACCTTGAGGATTGATCCTAAACCACGTTTGCCGTGTTTCTGTCGATATTATGTAGCTAATTTGGAAAAAAGTTTGGCGTTGTAGTGGTAGCATTTTCCGGTCGATTTCTCAGCCAAGCATGATGAACAAACGGGAGCTATTTCGCCTACAAAAAATAATATTTTTGGAAAAAGGAACATTTGCTATCTAACTGGGAGTCTCCTGAGTGAAAACATCCAAAGTTCTTCAAAGGTAAATGATTTAATTTGGTTGCTTTTCTTATTTTCGTGAAAATGTTGCCTGCTGCCAGCAGAGCCTAGCATAGCATTATGCCATGATAAACTTACACAAATGCTTGTCTAGCGTTGGCTGTAACGCATATTTTGAAAAACACTGAGATGACAGTGTGATTAACAAAAGGCTAAGCTTGTGTTTGAATATATTTCATTTGCGATTTTCATGAATAGGAAAAGTTTCTAGGGGTATTTATGTCCCCTGCGTTATGCTAATTCGTTTGAGGCTATGATTACGCTCCCGGATCCGGGATTGCTAGTCGCAAGAAGTTTTAAGTAAAGCTGCAATTCACTGTCTGGTGTTATACTCAACAGAGAGTGTTGAGCAGTGACTTCTGTACCGAAAGGTCAGAGAGACAAAACTCCCAAACTTCATGACAGTCACATGTTCAGCAAAACCAGAGAGGTAATCCTTATTTTTCGATTCAATCCCTTTCTATTATTCCCACTGTGTGAATCAATAAGAGATCAGTGTCCTTCAGCATACACAGATGTGTGTGTGTGTGTTTGTGTGTCAGCACGTAAATGCATTTGTATCCCCTGTGGTTTGTAGAGATGCAATGATCAGACTGGGTGAGAGGATATGGGTGTGAGCATTCCTTAAGTCGCAGTAATATGTGTAATCAATCACCTTATTCGCTCCTCCAGCCCTCCTGTCTACTTTGCAGAGCAAAGAATCAATGCACTGCATTTAGTAATATCCTTGGATTATTGACTTGCGCTTTGACTAACAGCGGAGCGTGATCGCATTGGCTTTATACCACAAAGTACACATCAACAGGCGTCACAATCAATGGCAGGGTTACTGCTGATTGAGTTCGAAACCCCTTTGTGTTGGGAACAGAAAACGGAAACAGATTGTATTCATACACACATAAACTCAGCCAAAAAAAACGTCACTTTTTCAGGACCCTGTTTTTCAAAGAAAATGTGTAAAAATCCTAATAACTTCACAGTTCTTCATTGTATAGGGTTTAAATACTGTTTCCCACGCTTCAATGAACCATAAACAATTAATGAACATGCACCTGTGGAAAGGTCGCTAAGAAAGTAACAGCTTACAGACGGTAGGAAATTAAGGTCACAGTTATGAAAACTTATGACACTAAAGAGGCCTTTCTACTGACCCTGAAAAACACCAATACAAAGATGCCCAGGGTGCCTGCTCATCTGCGTGAACATGCCTTAGACAAAAAAAAAAAAAAAAAAAATCACCGTTATTTAACCAGGTAGGCTAGTTGAGAACAAGTTCTCATTTCCAACTGCTACCTGGCCAGGATAGAGAGACACATACACATACAACAACACAGAGTTACACATGGAATGATCAAACATACAGTCAATAATACAGTAGAAAAAGTCTATGTACAGTATGTCCAAATGAGGTAGGATAAGGGAGGTAAAGGCAGAAAAAAAGGCCATGGTGGCGAAGTAAATACAATATAGCAAGTAAAACACTGGAATGGTAGATTTGCAGTGAAAGAATGTGCAAGGTAGAGATAGAAATAAGGGGTGCAAAGGAGCAAAATAAATACATAAATACTGTAGGGGAGAGGTAAATAAATATGTATACATAAATATATATGTAAATACGTATATATATATGTACAGTGGGGAGAACAAGTATTTGATACACTGCCGAATCTGCAGGTTTTCCCACTTACAAAGCATGTAGAGGTCTGTAATTTTTATCATAGGTACACTTCAACTGTGAGAGACGGAATCCAAAACAAAAATTCAGAAAATCACATTGTATGATTTTTAAGTAATTAATTTGCATTTTATTGCATGACATAAGTATTTGATCACCTACCATCCAGTAAGATTTCCGGCTCTCACTGACCTGTTAGTTTTTCTTTAAGAAGCCCTCCTGTTCTCCACTCATTACCTGTATTAACTGCACCTGTTTGAACTCATTACCTGTATAAAAGACACCTGTCCATACACTCAATCAAACAGACTCCAACCTCTCCACAATGGCCAAGACCAGAGAGCTGTGTAAGGACATCAGGGAAACAATTGTAGACCTACACAAGGCTGGGATGGGCTACAGGACAATAGCGAAGCAGCTTGGTGATGAGGCAACAACTGTTGGCGCAATTATTCGAAAATGGAATTAGTTCAAGATGACGGTCAATCACCCTCGGTTTGGGGCTGGGGTCATGAGGTCTGATGAGACAAAAATAGAGCTTTTTGGTCTAATCTCCACTCGCCATGTTTGGAGGAAGAAGAAGGATGAGTACAACCCCAAGAACACCATCCCAACCATGAAGCATGGAGGTGGAAACATCATTCTTTGGGGATGCTTTTCTGCAAAGGGGACAGTACGACTGCACCGTATTGAGGGGAGGATGGATGGGGCCATGTATCGCAAGATCTTGGCCAACAACCTCCTTCCCTCAGTAAGAGCATGCATTGAAGATGTGTTGTGGCCGGGTCTTCCAGCATGACAACAATCTGAAACACACAGCCAGTGCAACTAAGGAGTGGCTCCGTAAGAAGCATCTCAAGATCCTGGAGTGGCCTTGCCAGTCTCCAGACCTTGAACCCAATAGAAAATCTTTGGAGGGAGCTGAAAGTCCGTATTGCCCAGCGACAGCCCCGAAACCTGAAGGACCTGGAGAAGGTCTGTATGGAGGAGTGGGCCAAAATCCCTGCTGCAGTGTGTGCAAACCTGGTCAAGAACTACAGTACTGTAATTGCAAACAAAGGTTTCTGTACCAAATATGAAGTTCTGCTTTTCTGATGTATCAAATACATATGTCATCCAATAAAATGCAAATTAATTACTTAAAAAGCATACAATGTGATTTTCTGGATTTTTGTTTTAGATTCTGTCCCTCACAGTTGAAGTGTATTTATGATAAAAATTGCAGACCTCTACATGCTTTGTAAGTGGGAAAACCTGCAAAATCGGCAGTGTATCAAATACTTGTTCTCCCCACTGTATATATATATGTGTATATATATGTATGTCTATATATATATATATATATATATATATATATATATGAATGTGCATGTAGAGATACAAGGGTGCAAAGGAGCAAGATATATAAAAAAATACAGTATGGGAATGAGGTAGTTGGATCGGCTGTTTACAGATGGGCACAGGTGCAGTGATCTATGAGCTGCTCTGACAGATGGTGCTTAAAGCTAGTGAGGGAGATATGAGTCTCCAGCTTCAGTGATTTTTGCAGTTCGTTCCAGTCATTGGCAGTAGAGAACTGGAAGGAAAGGAAGCACTGGCTTTGGGGGTGACCAGTGAGATATACCTGCTGGAGCGCGTGCTACGGGTGGGTGATGCTATGGTGGCCAGTGAGCTGAGATAATGGGAGGCTTTACCTAGCAGAGACTTGTAAATAACCAAGAGCCAGTGGGTTTGGCGATGAGTATGAAGCGAGGGCTAGCCAACGAGAGTGTACAGGTCGCAGTGGTCGGTAGTTGTCACGACTTCCGCCGAAGTTGGCTCTCCTGCCTGTTCGGGCGGTGCTCGGCGGTCGTCGTCACCGTCCTACTAGCCACTACCGATCCCTTTTTCGTTTGTCTATTGGTTTTGTCTTATTAGTTTCACCTGTGTGTATTTTAGTTTAATTAACGTCCTTATATATAGTAGGATGTCAAATCAAATCAAATCAAATTTATTTATATAGCCCTTCGTACATCAGCTGATATCTCAAAGTGCTGTACAGAAACCCAGCCTAAAACCCCAAACAGCAAACAATGCAGGTGGCTATGTGGGTGGCCAGTCCTCTTCTGGCTGTGCCGGGTAGAGATTATAACAGAACATGACCAAGATGTTCAAATGTTCATAAATGACCAGCATGGTCGAATAATAATAAGGCAGAACAGTTGAAACTGGAGCAGCAGCACAGTCAGGTGGACTGGGGACAGCAAGGAGTCATCATGTCAGGTAGTCCTGGGGCACGGTCCTAGGGCTCAGGTCCTCCGAGAGAGAGAAAGAAAGAGAGAATTAGAGAGAGCATATGTGGGGTGGCCAGTCCTCTTCTGGCTGTGCCGGGTGGAGATTATAACAGAACGTGGCCAAGATGTTCAAATGTTCATAAATGACCAGCATGGTTGAATAATAGTAAGGCAGAACAGTTGAAACTGGAGCAGCAGCATGGCCAGGTGGACTGGGGACAGCAAGGAGTCATCATGTCAGGTAGTCCTGGGACATGGTCCTAGGGCCCAGGCCAGTTGAAACTGAGCAGCAGCATGGCCAGGTGGACTGGGGACAGCAAGGAGTCATCATGTCAGGTAGTCCTGGGGCATGGTCCTAGGGCTCAGGTCCTCCGAGAGAGAGAAAGAAAGAGAGAAGGAGAGAATTAGAGAACGCACACTTAGATTCACACAGGACACCGAATAGGACAGGAGAAGTACTCCAGATATAACAAACTGACCCTAGCCCCGACACATAAACTAATGCAGCATAAATACTGGAGGCTGAGACAGGAGGGGTCAGGAGACACTGTGGCCCCATCCGAGGACACCCCGGACAGGGCCAAACAGGAAGGATATAACCCCACCCACTTTGCCAAAGCACAGCCCCCACACCACTAGAGGGATATCTTCAACCACCAACTTACCATCCTGAGACAAGGCCGAGTATAGCCCACAAAGATCTCCGCCACAGCTCAACCCAAGGGGGGCGCCAACCCAGACAGGCCGACCACAACAGTGAATCAACCCACCCAGGTGACGCACCCTCCCCCAGGGACGGCATGAGAGAGCCCCAGTAAGCCAGTGACTCAGCCCCGTAACAGGGTAGAGGCAGAGAATCCCAGTGGAAAGAGGGGAATCGGCCAGGCAGAGACAGCAAGGGCGGTTCGTTGCTCCAGAGCCTTTCCGTTCACCTTCCCACTCCTGGGCCAGACTACACTCAATCATATGACCCACTGAAGAGATGAGTCTTCAGTAAAGACTTAAAGGTTGAGACCGAGTTTGCGTCTCTGACATGGGTAGGCAGACCGTTCCATAAAAATGGAGCTCTATAGGAGAAAGCCCTGCCTCCAGCTGTTTGCTTAGAAATTCTAGGGACAATTAGGAGGCCTGCGTCTTGTGACCGTAGCGTACGTGTAGGTATGTACGGCAGGACCAAATCAGAGAGATAGGTAGGAGCAAGCCCATGTAATGCTTTGTAGGTTAGCAGTAAAACCTTGAAATCAGCCCTTGCTTTGACAGGAAGCCAGTGTAGAGAGGCTAGCACTGGAGTAATATGATCACATTTTTTGGTTCTAGTCAGGATTCTAGCAGCCGTATTCAGCACTAACTGAAGTTTATTTAGTGCTTTATCCGGGTAGCCGGAAAATAGAGCATTGCAGTAGTCTAACCTAGAAGTGACAAAAGCATGGATTAATTTTTCTGCATCATTTTTGGACAGAAAGTTTCTGATTTTTGCAATGTTACGTAAATGGAAAAAAGCTGTCCTCGAAATGGTCTTGATATGTTCTTCAAAAGAGAGATCAGGGTCCAGAGTAACGCCGAGGTCCTTCACAGTTTTATTTGAGACGACTGTACAACCATTAAGATTAATTGTCAGATTCAACAGAAGATCTCTTTGTTTCTTGGGACCTAGAACAAGCATCTCTGTTTTGTCCGAGTTTAATAGTAGAAAGTTTGCAGCCATCCACTTCCTTATGTCTGAAACACATGCTTCTAGCGAGGGCAATTTTGGGGCTTCACCATGTTTCATTGAAATGTACAGCTGTGTGTCATCCGCATAGCAGTGAAAGTTTACATTATGTTTTCGAATAACATCCCCAAGAGGTAAAATATATAGTGAAAACAATAGTGGTCCTAAAACAGAACCTTGAGGAACACCGAAATTTACAGTTGATTTGTCAGAGGACAAACCATTCACAGAGACAAACTGATATCTTTCCGACAGATAAGATCTAAACCAGGCCAGAACATGTCCGTGTAGACCAATTTGGGTTTCCAATCTCTCCAAAAGAATGTGGTGATCGATGGTATCAAAAGCAGCACTAAGGTCTAGGAGCACGAGGACAGATGCAGAGCCTCGGTCCGTTGCCATTAAAATGTCATTTACCACCTTCACAAGTGCCGTCTCAGTGCTATGATGGGGTCTAAAACCAGACTGAAGCATTTCGTATACATTGTCCCGCCCTTGTTTTGTGCGGGATTGTTTTTGTATTCATGTCATTTGGTGTAGTGCTTGTGTTTTATTCTCCGGTCTATTTTTGATCCTGTGTTGGATTATTCACCCTGTGTGTTGGGTTGACCGTGTTTTTGTGCACCGGAGAATAAACTGTCAAATATCTGAAACCTGCTCTCTGCACCTGATTCCACCCACCTTGATAAAACGCGACAGTAGTATATGGGGCTTTGGTGACAAAACGGATGGAACTTTGATAAACTGCATCCAATTTGTTGAGTAGAGTGTTGGAGGCTATTTTATAAATGCCATCGCTGAAGTCGAGGATCGGTAGGATGGTCAGTTTTACAAGGGTATGTTTGGCAGCATGATTGAAGGATGCTTTGTTTTGCGAATTTGTAGTTGTCCACATATTCTATGTCAGAACCGTCCAGAGTAGTGATGCTGGACGGGCGGGCATGTGCTGGCAGATCGGTTGAAGAGCATGTATTTAGTTTTACTTGCATTTAAGAGCAGTTGGAGGCCACGGAAAGTGAGTTGTATGGCATTGAAGCTCGTCTGGAGGAGGGTTAACACAGTGTCCAAAGAAGGGCCAGAAGTATACTGAGTGGTGTCGTCTGCATAGAGGTGGATCAGAGAATCATCAGCAGCAAAAGCGGCATCATTGATGTATACAGAGAAGAGAGTCGGCCCGAGAATTGAACCCTTTGGCACCCCCATAGAGACTGCCAGAGGTCCGGACAACAGGCCCTCCGATTTGACACACTGAACCTTTTTAGAGTAGTTGGTGAACCAAGCGAGGCAATCATTTGAGAAACCAAGGCTGTTGAGTCTGGTGATAAGAATGTGGCGATTGACAGAGTCAAAAGCCTTTGCCAGGTCGATGAATATGGCTGCACAGAAATGTCTCGCATCGATGGCGTTTATGATATCGTTTAGGTCCTTGAGCGTGGCTGAGGTGCACACATGACTAGCATGCTGCAAGGAGGCATGAGGACTGCAGATGTGGCCAGGGAAATAAGTTGCAATGTCCATACTGTCAGACGCCTAGACAACGCTACAGGGAGACAGACAGCTGATCATCTGATTGTCACAAACACAGACTGTCCACAATAGGCTGAGAGAGGCTGGACTGAGGGCTTGTTGGCCTGTTGTAAGTCAATGAGCATTACACTGAGGCCTGTACTCTGAAGCGGGATCGATTTGGAGATGGAGGGTCCGTCATGGTCTGGGGCGGTGTGTCACAGCATCATCGGACTGAGCTTGTTGTCATTGCAGGCAATCTCAACGCTGTGCTTTACAGGAAACACATCCTCCTCCCTCATGTGGTACCCTTCCTGCAGGCTCATCCTGACATGACCTCCCAGCATGACAATGCCACCAGCCATACTGCTCATTCTGTGCATCATTTCCTGCAAGACAGGAATGTCAGTGTTCTGCCATGGCCAGCGAAGAGCCCGGATCTGTCATATTGAGCACGTCTGGGACCTGTTGGATCGGAGGGTGAGGGCTAGGGCCATTCCCCCCAGAAATGTCCGGGAACTTGCAGGTGCCTTGGTGGAAGAGTGGGTTAACATCTCAAAGCAAGAACTGGCAAATCTGGCGCAGTCCATGAGGAGATGCACTGCAGTACTTAATGCAGCTGGTGGCTACACCTGATACTGATTGTTACCTTTGATTTTGACCCCCCCGCTCCTTTGTTCAGGGACACATTATTCCATTTCTGTTAGTCACATGTCTGTGGAACTTGTCTCAGTTGTTGAATCTTGTTATGTTCATACAAATATTTACACATGTTAACTTTGCTGAAAATAAATGCAGTTGACAGTGATAGGACATTTTTTTTCTGAGTTTACATATACACACAGAGGCACACACACACACAGACACAAATACACAGACATTTAATTGTTCGTTTCCATAGGTGTCTACACAACTTAGTTAATCTTCAGCGTGAGTATTTTATACAACAGTATACCATCATTCAGTGCATCCATATCTTTTTGGTTATACATGTTTACAGAAATAGATGCTGTATAATCAACCAACTAGATGTTGATGCACTTGATGCTTTTCCAGGCAGAGGGTTAGAACTAATACAGCAGACAGGTAACCTTAGAATTCACAGGGCTTTTTCATCACAACTCCAGGAGCCTGTAAAAGCAATAACACAGAAAGGTCACCTCGCCTTAGCAGTGTTGAAAAGACGCATCAGACAGCCTACATCTATATTTTGCACATCACAAGTAAGGGATGTGGGTCCAAATCCAAAATGACTCTGGCATATCCACACAACTTGGAAGAAACGTGGATAAGATCCACAGTGAGAGAAGGGTAGATAAACGTGGGTAAGATCCAGTGAGAGAAGATAAAATCCACAAGGGTGTATAAACTTGGGTAAGATCCACAGTGAGAGAAGGGTCGATAAATGTGGGTAAAAGAGAGTCCTAGCCTCAAGAAAATCTCCACATCCCACAAGGGCAAGGGTTGTCATGACTACCGTGTGGAAAGTTAAACCAATTCAGGAGAGTTCATCGAAGCAAACCCTCTCCCTTCTGCACAGGCACTTGATTTCAACTCCACTATACATTCAAACAATGTTTTAAATTGATACAGTGAGAGCACAATAAGAAACCATTGGCACTGAGGGTTAGAGTTGACCTTTCATCTTGAGTTTAGCCTTGTGCTGTTATTACTGAATTATACTTCAGCATATGCTTCATATCTGAGGCATTTGGTTTACTGTAGAAGCAACATATTAATGTTCCCTGTGCGCAGTATTAATTAGAAACATCATTATTGAATGAGGGAACACTGTGTCCTAGTACAGCACGTATAGTGTGTGTTGTTTTCTTTTGACTGTGACAACTGGGTTAATATACCAATTAGCAGAAATATTACCGGTCCACTATGGGCTAGAATCACATAACATTCAGGACATTCTGACATCTGCTTGAACGTTACAATCAAAGTTTTATTTCATTTATTTATTTCAACTTTATTTAACCAGGTAGGCCAGTTGAGAACAAGTTCTCATTTACAACTGCGATCTGGCCAAGATAAAGCAAAGCAGTGCGACAAAAACAACAACACAGAGTTACACATTAACAAGTGTACAGTCAATAACACAATAGAAAAAACATGAAAAATCTATGTACAGTGTGTGCAAATGTAGGAGAGTAGGGAGGTAGGCAATAAATAGGCCATAGAGGTGAAATAATTACAATTTAGCATTAAAGTAAGGAACTTGATGAGAGATTGGCACACGTAGTCCATCCAGGGAGGGTCCCCATCGAGGGGATGACTCATCTAGGCAACCATAGTCACCTTGCGGTACTGTAGACAGCACAAGTTCTCTACCGTGTGACTAGAGTTGCACAATTCTCGTAACTTTCCCCAAATTCCCTGGTTTTCCAGATATTCTGGTTGGAAGACTTCGGATTTCCTGTATATTCACTTTTGATTCGAGGAATCCTTCAACCGGGATTTCTGGAAAACTTTGGGGAAAGTTACCAGAATTTTGCAACCCTACCTGTGATCATACAGGTAGGGTTGCAAAATTTGAGTTATTGTTGACGTACATGGGCAGACAGATCCAATCAAACACTAAAAGAGAATCATATTCAACCATCAGACGGTATCTGTTCACATAATACACAGCAGTCTGTCTGTCAACAGCAACACAGAAATATCTCTCGGAACAAGACAAATGTGTTGCTGATGATAAAAATGGCCATTCAGCTTAAGCAAGAGGTACACATTTGTCAGTTTGAGAAGACAGACATACAGGTGTAAAACAATGTTACAGGTTCAAGTTCATACACTTAGAAATTGAAGACACGATTTCAGGGAACAAATGTGGAGGCTCTCATATCTCTTCACTGACAAAGATCTATTCTGTCCTACAACAAAGCAATTCTTATCTAACGCCATCTTCCGGTACAGAGACATTCATTTGTCACTGGATACAATAGACAGAGCTCTATAGTGCGACTATTTTAATCGCATATGCACCTAAATATTTAGCTGTGTGTCAATGGTGTATTGGAGGCAAAGTCAGGTGCAGGAGAGCAGAGTATAATGAACAGGCACACTTTTATTATAGTTCCAAAAATGAGAGCACTACATAAATCAAACGCGCTCAAAATACAGAACATAAAAGTAAAGCGCGTAAACTAACACCACATAACATGAAACAATTACACACAAAACATGATGGGAAATAGAGGGTTAAATACAAGTAGATTGATTGGGGAAATGAAAACCAGGTGGGTATGGAAACAAGACAAGACAAATGGATATATGAAAAATGGAATGGTGATGGCTAGAAAGCCGGTGACGTCGATCGCCGATTGCCGCCCGAACAAGGAGAGGACCCGACTTTGGCGGAAGTCGTGACAGTACCCCCCTTCCTTGACGCGCGGCTCCAGCATCGCGCCGACACCATCCTTGTGGACGACCCGGAGGACGAGGCGCAGGGCGATCCGGCCAGTGACGGTGAAACTCCCGCAGCATTTCAGGATCCAAGACATCTGCAACCGGAACCCAGCACCTCTCCTCTGGTCCATACCCCTCCCACTCCACGAGGTACTGAAGGCCCCCACCCGATGCCTGGAATCCAGAATGGAACGAACAATGTACGCCGGGGCCCCCTCGATGTCCAAAGGGGGCGGAGGGACCTCCCGCACCTCAGATTCCTGGAGCGGACCAGCCACCCCCGGCCTGAGGAGAGACACATGGAACGAGGGGTTAATACAATAATCAGAGGGAAGCTGTAATCTATAACATACCTCGTTCACCCTCCTCAGGACTTTAAATGGCCCCACAAACCGCGGACCCAGTATCTGGCAGGGCAGGCGGAGGGGCAGGTTATAGGTCAAGAGCCAGACCCAGTCCCCCGGTGCGAACACCAGGGTCTCACTGTGGTGACAGTCCGCGCTGGCTTTCTGGTGACTCACAACGCGCTGGAGATGGACACGGGCGGCCTCCCATGTCTCTTCCGCGCGCCTAAACCAGTCGTCCACCTCAAGAGTCTCGGTCTGACCCTGATGCCACGGTGCCAGAACTGGCTGGTACCCCAATATGCACTGAAAGGGGGAGAGGTTAGTGGAGGAGTGGCGAAGCGACTTCTGTGCCATCTCAGCCCAGGGCACAAACACTGACCACTCCTCCAGCCGGTCCTGGCAAGAGGACCGCAGAAACCTGCCCACATCCTGGTTGACTCTATCTACCTGCCCGTTACTCTCGGGGTGAAAACCTGAAGCAAGGCTAATCGAGACCCCCAGACGTTCCATAAACGCCTTCTAAACTCCCGACGTGAACTGGCGACCCCGATCTGACACTTTATCCTCAGGCACCCCGTAGTGCCGGAAGACGTGTGTAAACAGGGCCTCTGTAGTCTGTAGGGCCGTAGGGAGACCAGGCAGAGGGAGGAGACAACATGACTTGAAAACGATCCACAACGACCAGGATCGTGGTATTTCCCTGTGAGAGAGGAAGATCCGTTAGGAAATCCACTGACAGATGTGACCAAGGTCGTTGTGGTGGTTTGCGGTGGTCAGTCCAGGTTGCAGTAGTCAGTCTAGGTGAGAAAAGGACGTTTAGCCCCCTCAAGCCAATGTCTCCACGCTTTCAACGCTTTAACCACAGCCAACAACTCCCGGTCCCCCACATCATAGTTACGCTCCGCTGGGCTGAGCTTCTTCAAGAAGAAAGCACAGGGGCGGAGTTTCGGTGCCGTGCTCTCCACTATGAATGCCAAAGAGGGATCAGGATGGGCCAGCACAGGAGCAGAAGTAAACAAAGCTCTTAGTTGACCAAAAGCCCTGTCCGCCTCAGCCAGACCAACGCAACCTTACAGGACCCCCCATTCAGCAGTGAGGTAATTGGCGAAGCAACCTGTCCAAAACCCCGGATAAATCTCCGGTAGTAATTGGCAAACCCTAAAAATCGCTGCACCTCTTTTAAAGTGAGTCGGCCAATTATGCAGTCGGCCAATGATGTGGAAATGAGATACCCTAGGAAGGAGACGGCCTGCTGAAAGAACAGGAATTTATCATCCTTGACGTACAGGCCATGCTCCAACAGTCGTCCAAGTACCTTGCGCACCAAGGACACATACTCGGCGCGTGTTGCAGAGTAAATAAGAATGTCATCGATATGCACCACTACACCCTAGCTGTGCAGGGTTGGAAAACTGATTGAGCATTCATCAACGCATACGGCATGACGAGGTACTCATAATGCCATGTGGTGGTACTGAACGCTGTCTTCCACTTGTCTCCCTCACGGATACGCACCAGGTTATACGCACTCCTGAGATCCAGTTTCATGAAGAAGCGTGCCCATACATTGACTCAATCGCCGTGGCGATAAGAGGTAGCGGGTAACTGTACCTCACCGTGATTTGAATGAGACCTCTATAGTCAATGCACGGGCGTAAACCTCCATCCTACTTCACAAAAAAGAAACAGGAGGAGGCGGGTGAAGTAGAGGGCCGAATGCACCCCTGACGCAGGGATTCAGAGACATATGTATCCATAGCCACCGTCGCCAGGAGATTTATCTCACAATCCCCCCATCGTTGAGGTGGTAATTGAGTAGCCTTCTTTTTACAGAAGGCGAGAGCCAAATCGGCGTATTCTGGGGGACCTGGTCTGGACTTTCCACCAAGGTAGCACCAACAGAAACCCCTACACACCTCCCTGAGCACTCTCGCGACCACCACGTGAGGGCCCTCTGTTGGGGTTATGCAGAGCCAACCAAGGAAGGCCTAGTACCACAGGAAATGCAGGAGAGTCAATGAGAAAGAGACTGATTCTCTCCTCATGATTCTCCTGCATAACCGTGGCTAAGGAGATGGTGGCCTCCTTGATTAGCCCGGACCCTAATGGTCGACTATCTAGAGCGTGCACAGGAACGGGACTAACTATAGGAAAAATAGGGATCCCTAACCTAATGGCTAATGCTCTGTCGAGGAGCGCCTTATGCTGGGAATGTGGGGAAAACTCAGGGATACAAACAGGCACAAACAGTTGATCAACAGAGGACTCTGGATGAGTGTGGTGCAAATGTGCTGGATGTTGGAACCGACAGAGCCCCCTCTGGACGTCCGCGGGTGACCAGCAGGTTATCCAACCGGAAGACAAATCCACTAGTTGGTCAAAGGAAATGGTGGCATCCCTGCAGGCCAGCTCACGTTGGACGTCCTCTCGTATGCTACATCGATAATGGTCGATGAGGGCCCTGTCGTTCCAGCCTGCTCCGGCGGCCAAGGTCCGGAATTCCAGGGCGAAGTCCTGGGTGCTCCTCGTCCCCTGTCTCAAATGGAAGAGCCTCTCCCCCTGCAACTCTGCCCTCAGGTGGATGGTCGAAGACGGCCCTGGAGCGATGGGTGAACTCCTCAAAGTGGTCTGGCGCCGTGTCTCCTTCTCTCCACACGGCGTTTGCCCACTCCAGCGCTCTTCCTGTGAGGCAGGAGACGAGGGTGGCCACTCTCTCCCCTCCTGAGGGAGCTGGGTGCACAGTGGCCAGGTAGAGGTCCAATTGTAACAAGAATCCCTGGCACTGTGCTGCCGTTCCATCATACTCCCTGGGAAGGAAGAGACGCATCCCACTGGAATTCTCTCCGGATGGAACGGGTTGTGCTGGTCGAAGCACTGGAGAGCCTTACTGTCTCTTCCAGCGGTCCATGGTCTGGACAACGCGTTCCATCATGGCACCAAGATGATGTAACATGGCCGAATGTTCCTGGATGCGTTCCTCGAAAACTCTAACCGGGGATCCTGCTCCTGCTGACTCCATTCGAGGTGTGTAATTCTGTCAATGGTGTTTTGGAGGCAAAGTCAGGTACAGGAGAGCAGAGTAGGCACAGGCACACTTTTATTATAGTTCCAAAAACGAGAGCACTACATAAATCAAACGCGCTCAAAAAACAGAACATAAAAGTAAAGCATGTAAACTAACACCACATAACATGAAACAATTACACACAAAACATGATGGGAAACAGAGGGTTAAATAAAAGTAGATTGATTGGGGAAATGAAAACCGGGTGTGTATGGAAACAAGACAAATGGATATATGAAAAATGGAGCGGTGATGGCTAGAAAGCCGGTGACTTCGATCGCAGAATGCCGCTAACTTTCGGTGACACTGTGAGACATGGCATTTTCATTTATATAGGAGCACCAGTGTGCCCAGAAAAAATGAAGGATTCTAGCTTTATTACTTAAAATATTTTCATTGTGCTCCTAAATTTATTTGTGTGCGCCTACATTTTTCAACATCTCCTTGTAAAAGAGGTCAGCGTAGAGCCCTGAGACCTTATTTGATGAATACTGTATTCATTGTACAAAAGCAGCACATCCCTCACCCACTCATAGAGACATGCACACACACACACACATACCCCCTTTAACACCAACACCCTGGCTGCTGGCTTACATGCATGTCCACCTTCATATAACACCACAGGAATATTCCAAAACCTATTTGTGTTAATGGCTGTAGAAGTAATTATGAATTAGACAATGTTATGGGTCATACTTTTCATGTTGTTATGTGTGCCATTAAATGTGTGTGCCATTAAAATGGTGCCACAGTCTATAGACAGTGTGTACAAAAAAATCCAAGCATGCTTAATTTTAGTTAAGAGAAATTAGAAGTGAACTTCCAAAGAACTTCTACTCTTTGAGTCCAACGGTGTTTCTATAAATAATGGGGCCAATGTGTGACATAACATTATACAATATTATACTATTGTATAATTTACTTACCAATTTAACCCTCCTGCTGTGTTCTGGTCCAATTGGACCGATTTACAAGTTCTCTCACTGAAAAATGTAGTTAATTTAATGTAGTTCTGATTGTCAAAAGGTTCCATGACTTCATCCACACAGGGCATCTGAACATAAAATACATTTTGATGATCTTCATAACATTTTGGGTGTTTTATTGAACTTTTATACACCTGTTGTGTTCCCAGGTCAAAAATGACAGGTCATTAGAAATTAATGGGTGAGACTACAATTGGTGTATAAAATTCAGTTAACCTCTTCAGTCGACCCTCTACTTTTTTGAACATTCTGTTAAAAATCGCGCAACATTTCAGCGCCCTGCTACTCATGCCAGGAATATAGTATATGCGTTTGCTTAGTCTGTGTGGATAGAAAACACTCAGACGTTTAAAAAACTGGTTAAATCACTGCTGTGGCTTTACCAGAACGGCATTTACATCGAAAAGCACAGGAAAAACTGATCACTGAAAATGGGGAAAATATATCCATGCGCTACTTGAACCCATTGATAAACGTGAACCACAATTAATTGACTGAGGTTGCAGTACCTACAGCTTCCACACGGTGTCTAGAGTCTTGTCATTTCCCTTCAAGTTTTTTCTTGGTCAAACACATGCAGGACACCGTATCTCCTCCGGTCTAGGACCGGATATTTTCGTTGAGTTTCTAGCCGGACATTTTTCCAGACGGACAGCTAATGATCTTTACATCGCCTCCTGATGAATTTTATCGCTTATTAACGTTTACTAATACCTAAAGTTGCATTACAAACGTATTTGAAGTGTTTTGTGAAAGTTTATCCGAGTTGGGTCGACTTTTTGAATTTTAAAAAATGACGTTACGTTTTGAAACAATGCAGACGACACACAATTAATCTTCTCCTTTTTTCGTTTATCACACAGTCTACATATAACGATATCTAGGCTTTATATGGACCGATTTAATCGAAATAAAGACCCAAATAGTGTTTATGGGACATCTAGGAGTGCCAACAAAGAAGATGGTGAAAGGTAATGAATGTTTTCTATTTTATTGTGCGGTTTGTGTAACGTAATCCTTCTCCCCTCCCCCCTTAAAAGAAATGCTAATTATTTTGTTTACGTCCCCTGTGGGTCTTTTGGGGTGTTGCATGCTATCAGATAATAGCTTCTCATGCTTTGAACCCATTGCCGAAAAGCATTTTAAAAATCTGACTTGTTGCCTGGATTCACAACGAGTGTAGCTTTAATTTTTCGATACCCTGCATGTGTATTTTAATGAACTTTTGAGTTTATACTAATACTATTAGCATTTAGCGTAGCGCATTTGCATTTCCAGAGCTCTAGTTGGGACGCAAGCGTCCCGAGTAGAAGCAACAGGTTAAGGCACATGCCCATTAATCAGATGGACACACTTCCTCTCCCAGACCCCAACATGCATGTGTGTTCACACACACACACACACACACACACACACACACACACACACACACACACACACACACACACACACACACACACACACACACACACACACCCCTCACTACCCTTCTTGGCTTCCATGGCAACCCCCACAGGAAACTTTCCCCAAAATAATCGTTCCCCCACGGGAACCCCACCTGTTGTCATTCTCTCAAACAATTGCAACATTGTTTAAATATATAAAGCTTTTTTGAGGCCTTGTTCACAATTCATTCTGTGGCAGCACAATGACCAAACGATATACTGTATGTGAGGTTCTTGATCATATCTTTGATCATGACACTGGTGAGGAGGAGAGTGTCCTTGTTAAACTTTGACACAAAGTAGTCTGTGATAAACAGCACAATATGTTTAATCTGAGTATTTGTTATAGTAAAAATAATCCATACATTATGCTTTTTTAATTCAAAACGAGCTGTTTGAGCTCAGGTCAATGAGGCCTAAAGGCCATAAATAGCCAATAGAAGTTCAAAACGTGTAATGTTCACAAGAACTTCAGTTGATAAATAGATCTAACACAACATTAGGTGATAATATATGTATTATTATGGATTTGTAATCAGCTATAATGGGGCGGTCATTTTGGACCGGGAACAGAGAATTAATTAACATGAAATGAACACAACAGGAGGGTTAAGAATAATGATTTTTGGGGGGGCCTTGCCAATGCATTGATATTAAAATTACTATTACATTCTAAAATATTTGAAAATCATGTGGACATTGCCTGACAAATTAGGTTGGATTTTTATGAAGTCAATGTGTCTGACGCAGGCACACATAATAAAGCCATGAATAGCGGTAGCATTAATCCCACCCTTTGAATCTCAACATTGCTGTTTTTATAATGAGAAAGTGACCAAAAACCAGGTTCTTTTTTTAATGGAAGGATTTGTATGGAAAGTCAAGTCGTAGCCAACGTTAGATGTTGTCGTCCTCATAGTAGCTGCAGGTGGTTTTATCCGCATCAAACAAACAAAAGCGGTCACTTCGCTCACAAAAACTGATAAAAAATGAAGTCACAGATAATTATAAGGGAGCAGAAGAACGTATAAATTGGCTACAATAATTACAATAACTTTTCAAGCATCAAATTGAGAAAATCGGATTTTAACAGTAGGCCTATTACGGTAGTCTACTTGAATTTTTGAGCTCCAAATTCAAGTTCAAACCCCTTATATTGTTTAAAATTGCAGGACAAGGCCTCCAGAGTGGCACAGCTGTCTAAGGCACCGCATGGCAGCGCATGAGGCGTCACTACAGACCCGGTTTTGATCCCAGGCTGTGTCACAACCGAGAGTTCCATAGGGCAGTGCACAATTGTCTCAGCGTCATCCAGGTTCGGGAAGGGTTTGACCAGGGGGGCTTTACTTGGCTCATTGCACTCTATCGACTCCTTGTGGCGGGCCAGGAACCTGCAGACTGACTTCGGTCGTCGGTTGAATGAACACCGACACATTGATGCAGCTGGCTCTCAAGTTAAGCGGGCGGGTTTGGCAGGTCATGTAAAAATATGACTCGACCTTCGCCTCTCCCGAGCCCGTTGGAGTGTTTCAGCAATGAGAGAAGATCGTTATTGGATCGCAATTAGATATCACGAAATTGGGCATTTTTTTGTTTGTTGCATTTCTAACATGGAGAAAAAAAACATATACTGTTTTAAATTTCATAAACAGATCATAGTGTGAATAAGCCCACTAGGCCATGTCATTTATTGTCATTATATTCAGTATAATTAAAAGGAAAATAATTGGTTGTTGCGCAATAGTTTTCCCTACACATATTGCACACAGTGGACTCGGTGTCCAATCCAAGGCACAAAAACACATGAAACCATGAACTCATTACCGTTATGCTTTCTGTGTAATTCTAACAAGACCCTGCTGTAAATCAAGCAGACAACAACAGATGATCAACATCAATTCGCTAGGCATATTCAATACAACGTGGATCCATGCACAACTGTCTTTACAGGCAAAACAATGAGACAGCAAAATATCCTTGACATTCCTCAGGAACATCTTTTTTTCCAGCACATGGGCTGTTGTTGCATCACATGACCTGTCACAACAGTTGTTTGTCACTTGACTGTCATTTGGAAAATTCCTTCCTGGATCAGATGATGATGTGTGAAAATATCCATGCTGAACTTATCAGTTGGACACCAAATGTGCATCAAACAATTATTAAGATAATTATTGAAGAACCACGTTAATGACAGTATACATTCAGGGTTTAAGTGTCAAGGTAAGGTCATTCTTTTGGTTAGAAGCATTCAATGTTGCAACGCATACATTATGTTGGATTTGGGTGCCCATTAAAATGATTTTCACCCCGTAACATAAGGAGACATGAAATGTTACCTAGTTATACTGCATTTCTGAGATCTCTATAGAAAAAAAGGGATTTTTACAGGGTTCAAGTTCAATGTCTAATTTAACTGATTAATGCTTAACTGCCATAAAATATGGAAAAAAAGTTGTATGTCACATGATTTTGGACAAATCCTCAAGACAACAATCATGATAAAGGATTAAACATACTGTAGGTTCTAAATGAGCTTGTGAATTTTATTGATAAAGCTATGATCCCCCTTATATCTTAATGTAATGACATGAAAAAAATTATTATCAATGACTTATCAACAGCTGTAACAAGTTGTCTGTCCAGTGTAGGACATCCTTACTGGTACCCTAGTTTATAGAAAGGCCCTGTATCTGCTGTAACGCTGAAGCGTTACAGATTCCACAATAGATATTTAAAGGCTATTTCAGATTGAGCCGACATATGGTGCATTTACCATGAATGCAGTCGTCGCTAAAGCAGGAACTTTGCATTTAAATTTCAATCAAGCTGTAAAGCTGAACTTCCACAATGCAGATTTAATAGAGGCCTAAATGACTAATAAATGGGTGTGTGGGGTAATGGAGTAGATGGTGTCAGTGTGTGAGCCTCAGGTGGACAGCTTAAACGAGGCCACCAGAGGAACACGAACATGCTCCTAAAGTGGATGAAGGATTGGATTAGATTTTGGGACACAACAGACCTCTCCTGGTATGGCTGTGTATAGAGCAAGCACGCCCCCTCTCTTCCACATCTTACTCATCTTCAGTGATTAGCTAATCATTGTCTAAGTTTTGGGCACAAGTTCTTCAAAAATTTGGCTGATTAGCAGATGCTTTTAACGTTTTATTTCCTCTGGGAAAAAAGCACAAGCAAACTTGCAGTGAACACTTCGGAATGTTTTTTTGTATGTGTTCTGCCCCAGGAAATGTGGGATTATGTCTTTATGACCAACAAAACAAATGTCCACTGTTCTGTTGAGACTCGTCACCCTATGACCTTGCATTGGAATAGCCTTCCCTGGGGACCCTAAAAGACGCACAGTCACTCAGCCGGGACTAATCAAGGAGGAGAGGAAAAACACAACTGCATCTAAATAATTAACAGCCTGCATATATGAGGACCCTTGAGAGGCTGTCACAAAACGACTATATTCTGAACATCTGTCTTTCTCCCTCTACCTCTTACTCTGTCATCCCTGTGGGCATACCTTTCCTGATCCATCTCTCCGTTTAAAAAGATGGGTTTTAGTCCCGGAAGTCCTGTGTATATTCCTAACCCTTAGTTAACCTTCTTCAAGTGGTCTGATATGCACACCATTAGTCAATTAATTGACCAATTTAACATAATTAAGTGAGTACTGGAACACACCTGCTCACAAGGACAGATGCTGAGACATTCTGCTTTACCACAGAAAATTGACTAAATTCATGTTGCCTGCAACACATTTATTAGGAGAAAAGTCAATTCTTTTAAGAAGTTGGGGAACAAGATCCTTTGAAAGTGTTAACCACAGCACAGGGTTGGAGCAGAGGAATGGGTGTAAGAGTTTTCGGGGACACTGGAGGCCATGGGAGAGGAGGTTTGGACAGACAAGGTCGAGGGTCAGCGGAAGACAAGCGAGCAGTCCCGCAGAATCTGCTGAGCCATACACTTCTCCAGTCACCTCTGCTCCTGGCCATCCATCCCATGATTACACTCCCATTCTGTCCCCTTCTCCTCCTCCAGTCTCACAACAACTCGGTCACACAGTGTTCTACACTTGGCTGGACTATGACAGAAATGTGTCACATGAATGAAGTTGGTCTGCGACTTGAGCATCTAGTTCTGATGGGTACGTCTCCGTTTAGAAAATAGCTATCATACAGTTTGACCACACATGTACTGAAACAGGATGGGCCCTTCAGTCATATCTAAGAGATCTGGCTTCAGAAAGTTTCTTTGGACATGACATTTCAAGGCAGGAAATAACATCTGTCTTGACATTGTGCTCTATGGAAAGGGAATACAGTAAGCACTGTTCTTGTTAATTAAATTCTATGAGACATCATAATAGCACAGTCACAGACAGGGAAAACATTTATTTTGAAGGCCACTATTTTCGAAAGGACAGTAACGGATGTTTAGGGCACCGTGTAATTACAAACATATAGACAGACCGAAGGCGTCTGTCCGTCTGTCAGAGTCCCTGTGTGTGGTTGGTGTCTACAGTATTCCTATGCCATTTGAGAAAATCAAAGCAGTCTAACAGGTCCCAATTAGGTAGGAGATCAATTTTGCAATCTCACCAGGCCTTTAAAGAGACAGATTTGCATGGCCCTTAGCAATGGATCACCAAGAGCTGGGCTGACATTCATCTCTCCGCCTTTGATAAATATATTTACATTTTTATTAAAGTGCCACCCTTAAAAGACAACTTACTTTTCATTTCATGCAAACTACAGTAGGAATACGCTGCATACTCAATTTCTGGTAATTCGTGAATAAAAACAATGTGGATGACTGCCAAGAAACACAATTAAAGGGGCACAAGCAAAGTGTTACAAACAAGATTTTTCTTCAACTTTTTACCCATTGTTACTGATTAGACTTAAATAGCAACTAGAAAGTCAAAATTATTAGCATATTTTTATGGGCGAAAACCTGCCAATCTCCATAAACTAATGTGCCTTCGAAATACTTGATGAATGCTTTTCATTATTTTATATGCATCTATAGAGAAAAAGATACAGCAGAAATAATCTCTCTCTGCAGGGTGGCTTTTTCTTCCCACAAAGAGGCCCCATTTCCATGGTAATTATTATATACATCTGAATAAATAGCTAAATTAAAGTAAACAAGCAAACTGGAAATGCAAATTTAGGAACACGTGAAACAATGTGAGAAAACATTGTCTAGAGATGGTACACTCAGCTTCCAGTAGACCTGGGCCCGGTTTCCCGATAGGGATGGAACGTAGGCCTCTGAGTGTTTTGGCGATGCATCTTTCCTACAACGTAACAAGCGTTTCCCAAAACACCACGCAGAGAGAAGGGTTGCTATGTGTATCGTTGGAGAAGGTGTCGATACTGATAGGATCGAAAGGCAGAGCTGCTCTTGGGTCAGCCTTCACCATTCAAGTGTTTCCTGAACATAATTATTTCACAGAAAGCGAGGGTCTATGTCAGAGAGTGATAAACACAATGGCAGATGCAACACCCCAGCTGCAAATTAGAGCCATAGAAAAGTAGAAAATAAATTACTCAAACTTTTTAAATTAACATTGTCAAGATCTTGGTTTATCTCAATAAATGTTCTATTGAATATTGTTGAAAAAGCTTGTAATATTTGTCAAGCACTGCAAAAGGCAAAGCCATAAGGGTTAATTAATGTAATAATGGGTTTAGTGTTGCCTAGAGATTGGAGAGTTTAACTTGCTACACCCAGTGCTCTGTTACAAAAGGTTAAACAAATCTCATTTGAAAGCGTTTGCATTGAAATAATTAAACATACCGAATAATTATTTTAGAACCTAAGTCCTTCACAGTATTTACTGAAAATCAAAAGTATTGCATCTTTATTTTTTTTCCAAATTCTCACCATGTCTTGCAGTTGAACATTTGCATAATTTAACTTGTTTGTTTCTGGGGGGTTTTACAGCTGGAGAACTGCAGAATGGAAGTCTGCAAATCCATTGGATCCGTTCCACTTCTATTATGGTGGATAAATATGGATTTTTATGAATGTGTGGAGGAATAAGAGGTGTTTCATGGAGTTGTGTGAAATGCATTATTTAAAAATATAAAGAACGTGGCACTACAACAAACCTTTCAAGAAAGGGCCGCACACAAACTCATGGACCAGGCAAGGAGGGTATTAATCAGAGAGGCAACAAAGAGAACAAAGATAACCCTGAAGGAGTTGCAAAGCTCCACAGCGGAGATTGGAGTATCTGTCAATAAGACCACTTTAAGCCATACACTCCACAGAGCTGGGCTTTACGAAATAGTGGCCAGAAAAAAAGCCATCGCTTAAAGAAAAAAATAAGCAAACGCGTTCGGTGTTCGCCAAAAGGCATGTGAGAGACTCCCCAAACATATGGAAGAAGGTACTCAGGTCAGATGAGACAAAAATGTAGCTTTTTGACCATCAAGGAAAACGCTATGTCTGGTGCAAACCCAACACCTCTCATCACCCTGAGAGCACCATCCTCACAGTGAAGCATGGTGGTGGCAGCATCATGCTGTGGGGATGTTTTTCATTGGCAGGGACTGGGAAACTGGTCAGAATTGAAGGATGGCGCTAAATACAGGGAAATTCTTGAGGGAAACCGGTTTCAGCCTTCCAGAGATTTGATACTGGGACGGATGTTCACCTTCCAGCAGGACAATGACCCTAAGCATACTGCTAAAGCAACACAAGTGGTTTAGGGGGAAACATTTAACCTCTTGAAGCTATGGGGGCGCTATTTCATTATTGGATAAAAAAAAAGTGCCCGTTTTAAGCGCAATATTTTGTCACAAAAAGATACTCGACTATGCATATAATTGGCGGCTTTGGAAAGAAAACACTGACGTTTTCAAAACTGCAAAGATATCTGTGAGTGCCCCAGAACTGATCTTACAGGCGAAACCAAGATGAAACTTCAAACAGGAAATTATCAGGATTTTTGACGCTCTGTTTTACTAATGTCTCCTTATATGGCTGTGAATATGCTGTGAACGAGCTTATGCTCTCTGCCGTTCGTCCAAGATGTCTGCAGCATTGTGACGTATTTGTAGGCATATCATTGGAAGATTGGCCATAAGAGACTACATTTACCAGGGGTCCGCCCGGTGTCCTTTGTCTAAGTCGGTGCGTAATTCCCAGTGGCAATCCTTGTACCATGCGATACAGAAGGAGACTCATACTTCCAGGAACGATACATCATTGAAGAGATGTGAAAAACACCTTGAGGATTGGTTCTAAACAACGTTTGCCATGTTTCAGTCGATATGGAGTTAATTTGGAAAAAAGTTTGGCGTTTGGATAACTGAATTTTCTGGTTTTTTTAGTAGCCAAACGTGACGCACCAAACGGACCGATTTCTCCTGCACAAAAAAAAATCTCAGGAAACACTAAACATTTGCTATCTAACTGAGAAGTCTCCTCATTGAAAACATCCGAAGTTAAGGTAAATGATTAATTGAATGTTTTTGCTGGTTTGTGAAAATGTTGCCTGCTAAAGCTAACGCTAAATGCTAATGCTAAATGCTAACGCTAAATGCTAACGCTAAATGCTAACGCTAAATGCTAGTTTGCTATGGTAGAGAAGCATATTTTTGAAAATCTGAGATGAGTGTTGTTAACAAAAGGCTAAGCTTGAGAGCTAGCATATTAATTTCATTTGCAATTTTCATTAATAGTTAACGTTGCGTTATGGTATTGAGCTTGAGGCTATGATTACGCTACCGGATCCGACATGACTCGACGCAAGAAGTTAATGCTCAAATCAGTTTGACTACAGACTGTCCAAACAAGTTGCAAATAACCAAATTGGACATTTTCAGACAAGGCTACACTAGTTGTCAGTGACAGGTTTGTGCAGTGGTGTTGGCTGATAAGACACAAGAACAACCAATAACTCAAGTTCTGTAGCAAGCTAAGGTGACATTTCCTGCCACTGACTTCTCAGTTGCTTTGAATGTTAAAAATCCTATGGTGGTAATACTTACTCAAAACACAATCTAATTTTCAAAACATGCTCTTTTTGGCTAGCCACAGTAACCTAGCTAGGTAGCCATTTAGCACAGTTGCCAATTTGTTTGTAAAGAAGCTTAGCTACCACCTCTTGTTAAACTGCCAGAGTAGCTAGCAAGCAAAAAGTAGTACTTCATTTTACACCTAGTTACACGTTAAAAAGCTCATGAACAAAAGACTCAAGACAGATTCCTTAAAATCCATATTTTTTAATCATCCATAATGTGTTTTTTCAACAGGAATGTCATTCCAAATGATTAAATAGGCCATCAGTCAAGAAGCTTTTCTTTGATGTTGAGAGGACCAATAGACGCTTCTTGCTCCCACCGGAAATCTAGGAAGAGCAGAAAACCTTCCTGATTTGATTTATTAGGATCCGTTATACTAGCTGTTGGTGTCGGCTTACTGGGGTCCGACATAACAAAACAGAGAGCAAGTCATTTACGCAGAGGGTGCACTTTTTTCCAGCCTAGCACTAGAGTTTGCAGCCAAAGGCTTACGTGAATCAAGTCTGTAAGTACTTGATTAGGACAAAGGTGTGCACCCCAGGTGCACATTTTTGTCCAGGAATGACAAACACTGGACTGTAGTGCACATGTACCTGGATCCGGTTCCCTTCTCATGCCACAGTCTGTGTCACAACAGCCACACACCTGGTCTTTCTTATTGGCCTCGCGCCATCTATTGAAAAGAGAGTGTTGCATATAGTACGTACAAGCAAAGTGCACACCCTGCCATATATACCCAGACTTACCCATTTGAGAAGGAACAAGCCTTGTTCTCATGATCAATAGGGGATGAAGCGGTTGTGGCTTTCAGGAGGCAGGTAATGTATAGCTGTTGAAATTGGTTGAAGTCTCAGCATTGGTACCACATAACAATTAGTACATTTGACATCAATTCAAAGCAACGTCATGCTGGGTACAACACAAGCCATATTGGGCATAGCATACTTCATTTTTGATTCAAGTGAATCAAAACAGCCAATTCTATAAATTTGGACATTCCGAAGCTAATTTGCAGAAGATCTCAGGATTAACTACTCACTGAGCCAGTGTTCACAACATGAAACCTAAAGGCTTCGATCTGGAACTGGAGCGCGTCATCCATGGTGCGAGGTATGAACTGGGACCTGGAGCCTGTCAGCTTGGTGTCGACCAGACAACTGAAGGCCACAAAATAAAAATTAGGCTACCTACACTGCTGAAACTCTGGAAGGATGCCATTCAAGGTGGCTGTTGATTTGAAGTGTGGGCAGGTGGAAGGAATGGGAAATGCTTTCCTTAGCAGATTAAAGCAAACGATTAGTCCGTGAACTAGATCAAGTACCTTACAAAAGGATACTCACCCACGGTTCTCGATGAAGGCATATCTTGGGACAGTGTTGGCGTTTGGGATGACTGTGGCTACACAGTTGTCCACAAAGACTCGGAGGGGCACATGGAAGAACTGGACGACAGAAGCTTCAAAGTTAATATTATCTCCAAGGACGTACTCTTTGCTGGGTCTCTCCAACTGCCAGTTGTCTGCAAAGACAAGGCAACAGTAATGCTTATTCCAAGTCAGATACACTAGAGCAGGGTCTATACATCAGCAGTGTGGTTTTATCATGGCAAATATAACTGCCATCCTTTTGTACTCTGGGGTAGCCACCTCATTCCAATAACTAAGCAGCGGTTACATTTGCCAGTTGGCAATACCATAGTTTACAAACAAGTGCAGAGACAGCACTTAAGTCAATGCCTGTCAAGAGCAATGCCAATATGGCAAGGACAAGCAGTTACTAACCAGTCATTAGCCTCAGGGAGAAGTAGAGGAGTTCCTCTGCAACCTTAGTGGTGGCATAGGGATTCCAGGTGGGCTTCACTGAATCACTGCTCACATCATGATTTCTGTAAAGGAGTCTTTAAATGTGAAACCAAATGGCCAAGGAAGTGTATCTAAAGGTGATTGAACTGAAGAAAAAATAAGTACCAACGCAGGTGTAGTTAACTCACCTTTGATAGTGGCACTCAACCCAGACCACCACTTCTCTAGTCCGAACAATGGGGCTGCTGCCCAGGGTGGCTGGTGTATAACGGAGTGTGAAGACATAGACAAGTGAATCCTCAGTCATCTGGAATCAGAGCAGCAAACAGCATTGTAAGAAAATCAATGGTAGTCAACCTAGGAAAGTAATAACGATGCTAATGCTCAATGTTACCGTCAGAGTGCTGCCACATTCGTGCAGCTCAGTGACAAAGATCAGAACTTGAGCGGAAGCATCCTCCCCGGTGACAGCACAGCCTCCCAAGGTAAGACCCGCTGGGTGAATGAGTTGGCCGATACCGAGCAGATCTCGTTTGACTTCCACACGAGCAGCAGTCTCCCCACATTGAACTGCAATGCTACTGGCAGGCACAGGCAGCGGTCGCTGCTCATCAATAGCCAACTGCACCTCTTTGACTGGATCTTCAGGATATCTCCAGGTCAAAGGCTCATTGAAGGTCTGCTTTGACTGGAGGAAAGGGTTTTGAACTTGCGGTGTCTGGACCCTGGCGGGCCATTGCACAGGCCTTGGTTGAAATCTGGCTGGTTCTTGAACAGGCCTATACTGTGGAACTAATCTCCCAGGGGCATTTGCCACTTGGCTCCAAGATTCCGCTTCCCGATAAAGCTGCTGAACTGTAGCTGAACAGCCAAAGGTAAGAAGTAGAAAGAATGTAATACAGAGCGCCATTATTAGCTAGTTTTTAGTTGCAATTGTACATATTTCTTTGACATTTGCAATAACTACAGTGTCTCTGAACAGCCATTTTGTATCCCTTTGTCTTAGTTTGACTCCACCCCTTTTTTGATTTACCTAATGATGTTCCAGACATGTTACACAGCTGCACATATACTACAATCTGAACTGGATGTATCTCAATACTGTCAAGTATCTTCATTTAAAATAGGGATGGTCAACTCCAGTCCTCGGGGCCTGATTGGTGTCACACTTTTGAGCCAGCCCCAGCTAACACACCTGACTCCAATAATCAACTAATCATAATCTTTAGTTTAAAATACAATTAGTTTAATCAGCTGTGTTAGCTAGGGATGGGGAAGAAGTGTGACATCACTCTGGCCACTGAGGACTGGAGTGGCCCATTCTTGATTTATAATGTCCTTGGACCAGTTTCCTGATAGCAATGGCATTTAGCCTAATGAGTTTTTTTTAATGATGCATCTTTCCCACAACAGCCGAAGATGTAACACGTTTCCCAAAACAACACGCAGAGAGAATGATCGCTAAGTGCATTGTTGAAGAATGTGTCGAAACTGATGGGATCGAAAGAAAGTGAAAACTTTCTCCATTCAAAATGTGTCTTTTAACATTTGAATTGACGGATCAATTCCTAGAGAGATATTACCACCTTATGGCTGCAAATATTAAGGCAGGTTATTCTAATGCTTACCAAATAAAAATGCATTAAATCACACATTTTCCCCATTGTGCGCTTTTGGCTACACATCATGAAATATATTGAGGCAACTTACAGACAGCCTACAATTAGCACAATATAATATGAAATGTATTTCAATATGATTGAAATAGGCCCACTCTTTATTTTAATGGTTGCGGTTTTCATTTGAAGAATATTTTTATGTCATGTTTGTATCAATTGCAAAGACACAGGCAACTTTATTTTGGAGTCAACTTTGTTCTGAAGTTATCTGCAGTCATAGAGATAAGATATACCACGTGATTCTATGTTTAGCTGAGATCTTCTGTGTATAAAGTGACACGGGAGGCCAAAAAAGAATGTAAGGATGCACTTAGCTGTTCTGAGGCAAGCATTCGTTTAAAGTGTTATAAAGTGCACCTTAATAATGATGGTTTTGGGAAACAGTTCATAGATTTAACTATGCTCCTACAAAGGTTCTAACAACGCACTTTGATTTAAGATGCTTTTGGGAAACTAGGCACAGGGATCTCCAACCCTGTTCTTGGGCCTACCCTACCCTCCTGTAGGTTTTCAATCCAATCCCAGTAGTAGCTAACTTGACTAAATTTACTAACCAGCTAATTATTAGAATCAATTGTGCTACATTAGGGCTGGAGCCACGACCTACAGGACAGTCGCACTCCAGGAACAGAGTTGGTTTGACACCCCTTGTTTGAGCAGAATGGCCTTCTGGCATATTGAAAACTACCATCCAGTAGGTTTTCAATCCAACACTAATCTAGCACACCTGATTATAATAATAAGCTTGTTGATCAAATGAATCAGGTACAGCTGGGGTTGGAGCGAAAAACTACAGGAAGTCACTCTCCAGGAACAGGGTTTTAGAGCCCTGCTTTAAAGTATATTTTATAACAGGGATGGGCAACTCCAGTCCTCGGGGGCCTGAGTGGCCACTCATTTGCCCCAGCCCCAGCTAACACACCTAACACACCTGATTCCAATAATCAACCTGGAGATAGACTCTGAAGCACCAGCTGCCTCCACAAGCAAAGATGCACGAGTAATGTCTCCCAATGTTACCCCCTCCTATTCCCACACTGATGTTATGGAAGGGCCTGCCACTCCTCACACAAAGGGCTTCACCACACCACTAGACCTACTGCACAATGCCGGCGCCAAAGAGCAAATCCAAAAGTGCAGCTCACAGCCCCAACAAACACTACGTCTGAGAAAGAGACTGAAGAGATGTAGACAATGACTTTGAGAGGAAGGTGTAAAGAAAGATCTGAGAGCTAACTCTGGAAAGACTGTTGTGACACAAATAAACATACTGTTGATGTACTTAAAGGACAAATTATTGCACTGTAGTTCATGTTTACTGTAAAAGGACAAGTTTAGACGTCAGGATATTGACTGTAGTGAAGCATTGTCTGTAGTATATTAAAGTGTTTGCTGAAAGGACTCAGCATTGTTAAGAGGGGAGTGTACTGCTGGCCACCCAGTCAAGTATGCTCAAATGTTGAGTCATTTGCATAAGGCAGCTATAAAAGCTTGTTGTGGGATGGAGTGTAGGTCTGTTCACTAATGTTATGTTCTCAAGGTTGCCTATTGTAAATTGGAGGGTATCTTACTGCATGGATGATGGATCTCCCCGTTTTGTGCCAGAGATGACTAGCCCACACTCTGTATGAGACAGTTTTAGTGCTATGTATTATTTACTTTAGAAGCTGATCATCAGTAAACCACCTGAACGAATATCCTTGTTGTGGAATCAATTCGTACGCATGAACATCACAATATGCTTTAAGACGGCTTTTCACCTATTCAGATATTTGTAAGCAGGGACATGATCAGTATGGACGCCATCGAAAGAACACACGCTTAAATCAGTTATGTTGAATGCATTCTCAAACTTATTTTTACCTCAATTCCAATACTTATTTCAGGTTAATAAAGTTTTTCAGTAATACGAAGGCAGACTATAGTTCAGAGCTTGGTCATGAAGAGGGCACGACAAAACTTATTTCCCCTCAGAAAACTAAAAAGGTTTGGTATGGGTCCTCAGATCCTCAAAAGGTTCTACAGCTGCAACATCAAAAGCATCCTCACTGGTTGCATCACTGCCTGGTACGGAAACTGCTCGGCCTCTGACTGCAAGGCACTACAGAGGGTAGTGCGTACGGCCCAGTACATCACTGGGGCTAAGCTGACTGCCATCCAAGACCTCTACAACAGGCGGTGTCAGAGGAAGACCGTAAAAATTGTCAAAGACCCCAGCCACCACAGTCATAGAATGTTTCCTCTGCTACCGCATGGTAAGGGGTACCGGATATAGTATATATATAGTATATTATTTTCACTGTCTTTTTACTGTTGTTTTTATTTATTTACTTATCTATATGAATTCGGAGAACAGAAATGTGAAATTACTTCATTAAGTGGAAGTGGGAAAAATTAAGGAACTGCATTAAAGATCAAAATTGGTGAAAGAAAATTGTGATAAATAAAAATTTACACCAGTTTCATTTAAGTACCAAAAAATTGACAGCTGTGCCATATAGATTGCAAAGTAGTTGGGAAGATATTTTCGATGTACCGATTCCATGGCACATGGTTTATTTATTGATACGCAATTTACCATTCCTTCTGAAAGAGGACTGGGAGGCCCCGGTGCACAACCGAGGAAGAGAACAAGTACATTAGTGTCTAGTTTGAGAAACAGATGCCTCACAAGCCCTCAACTGGCAGCTTCATTAAATAGTGCCTGCAAAACACTGGCCTTCTAGGCAGAGTTGCAAAGAAAAAGCCATATCTCCGACTGGCCAATAAAAAGAAAAGATTAAGATAGACAAAAAAACAGACACTGGACAGTGGAACTCTGTCGAGAAGGCCAGCATCTCGGAGTCGCCTCTTCACTGTTGATGTTGAGACTGGTGTTTTGCGGGTAGATATACTATTATAGAAACACCATAATATTAATTAAGCTACATTTCTTAAAATCAATCCCATATACTATGTCCTTACAAAAAAAGCTTTTAAATTCTCTCGTACAGCCAATATTTAAAAAAGTCAAATGCTTCTCATAGATGCCCTCTGGTGGACAAACTAGGTGTAACTAGCATTTATGGCAACAATGGCTGACACTTAAATAACGTGTCATAGAATTCTGCGGCAGTCCGCAAGCTGTGCTGCAGTACGACGCTACTTTTACAGGAAGAACCACTGTACCGTAGTCTACGAGTAGCAAAATAGAACACTATTGATTGAACATATGTATTTCAATATGATTGAAATAGGCCTAAACCCTAATATTTATATTCGAATGCAGTCATCTCGGTTTTCATTTGACTCATCTTTATATGCGTTGCTTGTTCGTATCAATTGCAAAGACATTGGCAAGTCATCTGCAGTCAACTTTGTTGTATAGTTATTGGAGGTCACAGATATGGATGAACCCTGTAATTGATTCTATGTTTAGTGTATAAAGTGACACAGGAGGGCAAATAAAGCATTAGCGAAGCACTTAGCTGTCCTACGAGTGGTCTCGTACGAGTTGTCTCGAGGCAGGCATTAGAACACAAGCATTGTCAAGTGCAATGTTAAGAACTATGTTTTTGTGAAACAACTCAGAGTTTTAATGATGCACCTATGAAGGTTCTAACGATGAACTTCACTTTCAGATGCTTTTGGGAAACCGGGCCTGGCTCTTTCTCAAATCATCTAAAAAACTGTCCTCTCCTTGTCTCCCGTCAACTGCACTAAAACGACTTGACAGGTGAAAATAATATGGTGCATGCTTATTATTAGGATAGCTTACTTCTGGTCAGTTTTTCCAGACTATTGCAGATGAAGGATGTTGTGGAAAATATTGAATCAAATGCTTATCAGATACCGGAGCTTGTGAATTCAAATAGATTTTATTACAGAGAATAACAAAGCCGAGCAATTCCATGGAAGAACCAACTCATTCTTAGTGCTTGGCTTTTATACAGTCTTATCCTTACATAACATCATCACTCCACTTCATGAATCTTGTTATCTTACTTAGTTTCCATTCTCTTATTGGCTCAAACATTGGGGCATAGATTCTATTGGTGGCGTGACATGCCCCCTCTTACTGTTGCCCCTCACTGATTACCTAATGTTCCTGTCCAGAGGTCTTTACAAGTTCAGGCCAATGTTGTCTATGTATGATTAACCCATGTGCGTGTCCAGTAGCCTTCACAAGATCAGATATGGCCCAGACCAGTCAAAAGGCAGAGCACAAAATTCTTTTTTTTTTTTTGGAAACATGTAACTTTCACACATTAACAAGTCCAATACAGCAAATGAAAGATAAAGATCTTGTTAATCTACCCATCATGTCCCATTTCAAAAATGCTTTCCAGCTAAAGCACAACATTATGATAGGTCATAGCCAAGTTGAAAAAACACACAGCCATTTCTCCAGCAAAAGATAGGAGTCACAAAAAGCTAAAATATAGATAAAATTAATCACTAACCTTTGATGATCTTCATCAGATGACACTCATAGGACATCTTGTTACACAATAAATGTATGTTTTAATGTGCATATTTATATCCAAAAATATTATTTTACATTGGTGCCTTAGGTGCAGTAATGTTTTGATTCCAAAACATCTGGTGATTTTGCAGAAATACTCATAATAAACATTGATAAAAGATACAAGTGTTATTCACAGAATTAAAGATAGACTTCTCCTTAATGCAACCACTGTGTCAGATTTTTTTTTTACTTTACGGAAAAAGCATAATCTGAGGACGGCGCTCAGAACCCAAAACAGCCAGAGGAATATCCACCATTTTGGAATCAACAAAGTTAGAAACAACACCATAAATTTTTACTTACCTTTGAAGATTTTCATCAGAAGGCTCTCCCAGGAATCCCAGTCCGACAATGAATGACTGATTTGTTCCATAAAGTTCCATAGTTTGTGTCCAAATAGCCACTTGTTGTTAGCGTGTTCAGCCCAGTAATCCATCTTCATGAGGCGCAGGCACTTCATTCAGACAAAAACTCAAAAGTTCCATTACAGTCCTTTAGAAACATGTCAAACGATGTATGGAATCAATCTTTAGGATGTTTTTAACATAAAACGTCAATAATGTTCCAACCGGAGAATTCCTTTGTCTTCAGAAAAGCACTGGAACGAGAGGTAACTCTGTCAGGAGCGAGCGTCATGAGACCAAGGCTCTCTGCCAGACCACTAACTCAAACAGGTCTCATGAGCCCCTCCTTTATAGTAGAATCCTCATTCAAGTTGCTAAAGATGGTTCTAGTGGAAGCCGTAGGTGGAAGCCGTAGGAAGTGCAACTTTATCCATATCTCAATGTGTATTCGGTAGGCCAAGCTTTGAAATACTACAAACCTCAGATGTCCTACTTCCTGGTTGGATTTATCTCAGGTTTTCGCCTGCCATATGAGTTCTGTTATACTCACAGACATCATTCAAACAGTTTTAGAAACTTCAGAGTGTTTTCTATCCAATACTAATAATAATATGCATATATTAGCATCTGGGACAGAGTAGGAGGCAGTTCACTCTGGGCACGCTATTCTTCTAAAAGTGAAAATGCTGCCCCCTATCCAAAAACGGTTAATGTCTAATTCATAACTTTCTTCATTTGAATCTAACTACCATGCTATGTTGTCTTATGTCTCTCTTTATGTAGTGTTGTGTTGTCTCTCTTGTCGTGATGTGTTTTTTGTCCTATATTTTTATTTCATGATTTTTATTTTTAATCCCAGCCAAAGGTCCCCACAGGAGGCTTTTGCCTTTTGGTAGGCAGTCATTGTAAAAAATAATTTGTTCTTAACTGACTTGCCTAGTTAAATAAAGGTGGAAATAAATACAAATAAAAATTCAGGACTATCCATAATCATGGTAGCATCAGAATTAATGTATAAGTGTTTAGACAAATCTTATTTTGTTGTTACTTCCGGCGCCGACAGAGATGGCCGCCTCTCTTCACGTTCCTAGGAAACTATGCAGTTTTTTGTTTTTTTTTACGTGTTATTTCTTACAATAGTACCCCAGGTCATCTTAGGTTTCATTACATACAGTCGAGAAGAACTACTGAATATAAGATCAGCGTCAACTCACCATCAGTACGACCAAGAATATGTTTTTCGCGACGCGGATCCTGTGTTCTGCCTTTCAAACAGGACAACGGAATGGATCCCATGCAGCGACCCAAAAAAACGACTCAGAAAAAGAGGGAAACGAGGCGGTCTTCTGGTCAGACTCCGGAGATGGGCACATCGTGCACCACTCCCTAGCATTCTTCTCGCCAATGTCCAGTCTCTTGACAACAAGGTTGATGAAATCCGAGCAAGGGTAGCATTCCAGAGGGACATCAGAGACTGTAACGTTCTTTGCTTCACGGAAACATGGCTCACTGGAGAGACGCTATCCGAGGCGGTGCAGCCAGCGGGTTTCTCCACGCATCGCGCCGACAGAAACAAACATCTTTCTGGTAAGAAGAGGGGCGGGGGCGTATGCCTTATGGCTAACGAGACATGGTGTGATGAAAGAAACATACAGGAACTCAAATCCTTCTGTTCACCTGATTTAGAATTCCTCACAATCAAATGTAGACCGCATTATCTACCAAGAGAATTCTCTTCGATTATAATCACAGCCGTATATATCCCCCCCCAAGCAGACACATCGATGGCTCTGAACGAACTTTATTTGACTCTTTGCAAACTGGAATCCATTTATCCGGAGGCTGCATTCATTGTAGTTGGGGATTTTAACAAGGCTAATCTGAAAACAAGACTCCCTAAATTTTATCAGCATATCGATTGCGCAACCAGGGGTGGAAAAACCTTGGATCATTGTTACTCTAACTTCCGCGACGCATATAAGGCTCTGCCCCGCCCCCCTTTCGGAAAAGCTGACCACGACTCCATTTTGTTGATCCCTGCCTACAGACAGAAACTAAAACAAGAGGCTCCCACGCTGAGGTCTGTCCAACGCTGGTCCGACCAAGCTGACTCCACACTCCAAGACTGCTTCCATCACGTGGACTGGGATATGTTTCGTATTGCGTCAGATAACAATATTGACGAATATGCTGATTCGGTGTGCGAGTTCATTAGAACGTGCGTTGAAGATGTCGTTCCCATATCAACGATTAAAACATTTCCTAACCAGAAACCGTGGATTGATGGCAGCATTCGCGTGAAACTGAAAGCGCGAACCACTGCTTTTAATCAGGGCAAGGTGACTGGTAACATGACCGAATACAAACAGTGCAGCTATTCCCTCCGCAAGGCTATCAAACAAGCTAAGCGTCAGTACAGAGACAAAGTAGAATCTCAATTCAACGGCTCAGACACAAGAGGCATGTGGCAGGGTCTACAGTCAATCACGGACTACAAGAAGAAATCCAGCCCAGTCACGGACCAGGATGTCTTGCTCCCAGGCAGACTAAATAACTTTTTTTGCCCGCTTTGAGGACAATACAGTGCCACTGACACGGCCTGCAACGAAAACATGCGGACTCTCCTTCACTGCAGCCGAGGTGAGTAAGACATTTAAACGTGTTAACCCTCGCAAGGCTGCAGGCCCAGACGGCATCCCCAGCCGCGCCCTCAGAGCATGCGCAGACCAGCTGGCCGGTGTGTTTACGGACATATTCAATCAATCCCTATACCAGTCTGCTGTTCCCACATGCTTCAAGAGGGCCACCATTGGTCCTGTTCCCAAGAAAGCTAAGGTAACTGAGCTAAACGACTACCGCCCCATAGCACTCACTTCCGTCATCATGAAGTGCTTTGAGAGACTAGTCAAGGACCATATCACCTCCACCCTACCTGACACCCTAGACCCACTCCAATTTGCTTACCGCCCAAATAGGTCCACAGACGATGCAATCTCAACCACACTGCACACTGCCCTAACCCATCTGGACAAGAGGAATACCTATGTGAGAATGCTGTTCATCGACTACAGCTCGGCATTCAACACCATAGTACCCTCCAAGCTCGTCATCAAGCTCGAGACCCTGGGTCTCGACCCCGCCCTGTGCAACTGGGTACTGGACTTCCTGACGGGCCACCCCCAGGTGGTGAGGGTAGGCAACAACATCTCCTCCCCGCTGATTCTCAACACTGGGGCCCCACAAGGGTGCGTTCTGAGCCCTCTCCTGTACTCCCTGTTCACCCACGACTGCGTGGCCACGCACGCCTCCAACTCAATCATCAAGTTTGCGGACAACACAACAGTGGTAGGCTTGATTACCAACAACGACGAGACGGCCTACAGGGAGGAGGTGAGGAGTGTGGTGTCAGGAAAATAACCTCACACTCAACGTCAACAAAACTAAGGAGATGATTGTGGACTTCAGGAAACAGCAGAGGGAACACCCCCCTGTCCACATCGATGGAACAGTAGTGGAGAGGGTTGCAAGTTTTAAGTTCCTCTGCATACACATCACAGACAAACTGAATTGGTCCACTCACACAGACAGCATCGTGAAGAAGGCGCAGCAGCGCCTCTTCAACCTCAGGAGGCTGAAGAAATTCGGCTTGTCACCTAAAGCACTCACAAACTTCTACAGATGCACAATCGAGAGCATCCTGGCGGGCTGTATCACCGCCTAGTACGGCAACTGCTCCGCCCTCAACCGTAAGGCTCTCCAGAGGGTAGTGAGGTCTGCACAACGCATCACCGGGGGCAAACTACCTGCCCTCCAGGACACCTACACCACCCGATGTTACAGGAAGGCCATAAAGATCATCAAGGACATCAACCACCCGAACCACTGCCTGTTCACCCCGCTATCATCCAGAAGGCGAGGTCAGTACAGGTGCATCAAAGCTGGGACCGAGAGACTGAAAAACAGCTTCTATCTCAAGGCCATCAGACTGTTAAACAGCCACCACTAACATTGAGTGGCTGCTGCCAACACACTGTCATTGACACTGACCCAACTCCAGCCACTTTAATAATGGGAATTGATGGGAAATGATGTAAATATATCACTAGCCACTTTAAACAATGCTACCTTATATAATGTTACTTACCCTACATTATTCATCTCATATGCATACGTATATACTGTACTCTATATCATCGACTGCATCCTTATGTAATACATGTATCAATAGCCACTTTAACTATGCCACTTTGGTTACATACTCATCTCATATGTATATACTGTACTCGATACCATCTACTGTATCTTGCCTATGCTGCTCTGTACCATCACTCATTCATATATCCTTATGTACATATTCTTTATCCCCTTACACTGTGTATAAGACAGTAGTTTTGGAATTGTTAGTTAGATTACTTGTTGGTTATTACTGCATTGTCGGAACTAGAAGCACAAGCATTTCGCTACACTCGCATTAACATCTGCTAACCATGTGTATGTGACAAATAACATTTGATTTGATTTGATTTGATTTAAAAAAAAATATAAATAAAAGTGACTCTAATATGACACAATACATTATTTATGGGCACAAAATAATCTGAAACACAACCAAAACAAACAGTAAATACAACCAACAAGTTTGGAGAGTCACAAACTTTATGTAATTATTGCATGCTAGGAATATGGAACCAAATACTACACTTTTGACTACTTTAATACAATGGGGGGACTATGTTCAGAAAGTGCTGTTATTTCTAAACGGTTCATCCGATGTGGATGAAAATACCCTCAAATTAAAGCTGACAGTCTGCACTCAAAGCTCGGCTGTTGTACCATTTCAAATACAAATAGCTGGAGAACAAAATCAAAAACACTGTCCCAATACTTTTGGAGGTCACTGTAATTTGCTGTGGCTGAAATGATTAGCACATACTGAATCTCAAAGTAGTTTAGATTGTAAGTCCTATTTGTGTATGTCACACCCTGACCATAGTTTGCTTTGTATGTTTCTATGTTTTGTTTGTTCAGGGTGTGATCTGAGTGGGCATTCTATGTTGTGTGTCTAGTTTGTCTATTTCTGTTTGGCCTGATATGGTTCTCAATCAGAGGCAGGTGTTAGTCATTGTCTCTGATTGGAACCATATTTAGGTAGCCTGTTTTGTGTTGGGTTTTGTGGGTGGTTGTTTCCTGTCTTTGTGTTTGTTGCACCAGATAGGGCTGTTTCGTTTTTTCCACGTTTTGTATTTATGTTCATGTTTAGTTTTCTTGTTAAAAAACATGAACTTCAACCACGTTGCATTTTGGTCCGCCTCTCCTTCCCAGGAAGAATCCCGTTACAACAACCAACAAGTTTGTAGAGTCAGAAGGTTTATGTAATCATTGCGTGCTAAGAATATGGGACCAAATACTAAACTTTTGACTACTTTAATACACAATTGAATTTATGGTCACCTAAAATGGGGAGCCTATGTACAAAAAGTGATGTAAGTTTCTAATTTGTTCACCCGATATGGATGAAAATATCTCTAAATTGTAGCTGACAGTCTCCACTTTAACCTCATAGGCCTTGTGTTATTTAAAAATGTGGGATTGCAGAGCCAAAACATGTGTCACTGTCCCAATACTAGTAGAGCTCACTGTATATCTGATTATACGGCACCCTAATAAGTGATGATATTTCAACGGAGGCAGATTTTTAATCATGTGTTTTTATAGACATATCTTTCCTCAAATCTCTCTTGCTAGAACTTTTCACTTTTATCCTTTGACTGGAATTCATTTTAAACGTTGTTTTCCCTCCCCTGTGGTTTCCAAAGTAATTGTCTAACTTTTTCCACATTAACAAGCCGAGGTTCTTAAAAGTCAGTGCTTGGGAATTTCTGTGTGCAGGCTAGGTCTTCATTCCAACTTCCACTACCTTCAATTTATGATGGGTGAATCCTTACTTCAGATGTGCATGGAGAGCTCAAATGTACAGGCTTCTCACAAATCAAAATTCTTACCTTAGTGGGGGTTGGATAGGGGCTCCACAGGACCAGTTTAAAAAGCTACCACGGTATGAACATTGCATTAAGGCTATTCCAAATATATGGCACATATTTAAGGAGAAGATAAGGACATGAGAGTAGACTACAGCCATGTGTCATGACGTTGGCCTGGGGGTAGGTTTATGACAGTCATAAATACCTCTTCCCCCCCCCCCCCCCCTTTTCCTCTCTCTACCCTACTGATGTTACATTTGCAACCCCTTGGTTAACATAGAGATTCTGGGAACATCAGAAGGTGGGGGGAAATTAACTATATTCTGGTAATCCGACCAATTGAACATATGCGGTGGTACTTAATGAATATGATGTCAGTTCGGTTGTCATCTGAGACATTCTCATCAATGATTAGATGACATAAACTCTACAATGGAAAGTCTACACATCAGAGTTATCGGATTCACATGGAATTGTTGTTCAATTTAAAAGTTTGAATGTGAAATTATTCGTGATGGGATGAAATGTGATTTTAGCTTCTGAAATGTGAGATTTGGGTTTTCATATGGTTAGGGCTATGCTCAATCAGTGCCCCCCCCCTGTGAAGGGACATGGGCTATAAAACTTTTCAAACACGCCCTCCTCTCCCTTCCTATATAAAGCCTTGACGACAATGTAACCTCCTGTTCCGAGGATGTGAGGATGACGGTCCGATGTCAGAATGGTTCAGATAATAACTACAGAACAAAGCCAACATAAGCGCGAACTTTGGTTGCGAATGGTATGAACTTTGAACTCTTATTCACTACAGAAGTGATACCTCCTAGCCATTGAGTTAGCAACAGCAGCTGCAAACGCAGGTTAGGAAGGAACAGACAGAGTATCCCATCTACCACACAACGACGTTACTATAACGTATGCAATTGACCAGCAGAGACATTCTTCAAAGGACAAAGGACTCGGTTGGGCAACACGCCCTTCCATCTACCACCAACCTACCGAAGCTCAGCTCAGAGTAAATATTTATTGTATTTTCCTTTTCCAAATGGGCGGTAATTTAGAATGCATAAGATTCTGTATTTACGATAGCACAGCTTCGCCCTTTGTTCCTCAGTCTTCCCGCTCTTTCACTCTAACCCAGCCCTTTTCTTTTGTGTAACAAGCTGTCATATCTGTTCCGCCCGCTAGGGACGTTTTCCTTTATGACGTAATTTGTAATAAAGTTATGATTTAATTATGTGTATGTGCAATTCTGCGTGATTAATAAATAATTCAACCCAATTTTGTATTGCTGATTCAACTTGTTAGCCAGGGTTCGTGCAGGGTTCCAAGAATTTACAACTTTCAGATGAGACTGAATTAAGGTGACGATTAATATTGACTGCTATTGATGTAAAATATTACTAGGTCTTTAAAAGTTTATTCGCCAGATAACAGCTCTATAAATATTATTTCGTGGTGCCCCGACTATAGTTAACTACATTTACATGATTAGCTCAATCAGGTAATATTAATTACGGAGAAATTATTTTATAGAATATCATGTCATATCACTTAATCCGGCATAGCCAATAGACACGACACATGTTATGAAGCCATCCTTGTATGACTGTCTTTTTAAGGGGCCAAAATCAGGCAGACATCTCTAACCTTATCACAAAGCATTGGATAAAGGCTTATGCTAAGGTATAATTCATTCTCACAGACCTTTGGTCCATTTACTTGCTCCACCATCAAATAAAGCTACTGTAATAACAGGATTTCACAGTCATTATCTGGTCCAGACATGCCGAAGGGTACTGCTAAGACTTACTGAGTCATTGTTTTCTGGCTGATTCAGCACAGTGGATTTCTTTGATTCCTAAAGGGAATGCCATCCTGCAGCAGCAGCATTTTCTTATTCAGTGAACCTTATTGGTCTAATAAGAATAAAAGTGGAACATAATAATGTTTTGATTATAAAGATCTGATTAGATTGTTATTTATTTATATTCTTTACCACTGTTATTTGTCCTTTTTTATTCACCACTCACATTCCATTAAATGAAACCAGTTAATATTTAGCACCAGTAATTACAAGTGTTAGCTTCATTCAACTTGGTGATTGGTAGGGGTGTGGTGCTGTTGAGAATATACTTTCATGTGCCTATTTTAATATTTTTCTGGGTTGGAATTTATGACTCAGGCTGACACATGGCTATAGGTGAAAGCAAGCATGCCCACGCATCCAAGTACACACACAGACCCATCCTTTCACTGGTTTATTGAACTTTGGTTGAGGCGATTCTTTTTCAAATATCTCTAACATATTATTTCTGCTTTGCGGAATTGAAACCCGCTGTAGATTGTCAAGACTACTGACTCTCATTATAGTGCCTGTTAATGGCCTTTTAATGCTGCATGCTTTTGCTGGTCTCCCTTGGCTATGGAGGTTGTGGGGGTCGGGGGCTTTGATTCTTTGACACAGGTGTTTGGAAAGGGTAACCAGTATCCCTTGTTTGGCTTAGGGACAGATGGCCAGGCTTTAAATCTGAGGCAGACCATCCACCCCATCGTTAGCCCCTTGCCCTGGCCAACAGGAAATGCTCCCTGGGTGGAGAGGAAACAGGCCCTGGGCAGATGGAAGGCTCGTGTACAGATAGATGTAGGATCTTAATTTGATCACCCTGTTGCAGGAGAACTTTCCTGCAATGCAGGACATTTAAAATGTGTAGTGTATTTGAGGTTTAAAAAGGCTTCAGAAATGTGTAATTTCCACTTTTAAATGTCTTACTTGATTTACCCTTATGAAAAATGTATCAACCCTTACAAATATCTCCATTAATTATAATTCACAAAACAATTCACATTTCCTGTTGCAGCAGGATAATAATCCAAACTGGCTCAAATTAAGATCCTACATCTGTAAGGCTTTGATGGTGCAGCCTGACTTAGCCTAGCCTAGTCCCCTTACTTTACAGCCTCTAAGGCATCCAGGCACTCATGACAACATTCATTGCCGTGGAAACTTGGATTTGGTGTTTTAATTATCTGCTCTTCTCCTCAGCTGGTATTGTAATCCTTCTCAGCCTCTTCCTTCCTTCCACAGTTTTGATCACAGCACACTCGAGTGCAACACAACACAGAACAATTACATCTGTGGGGAAAATAGGGATGAAAAAAAGAGAAAAAGAAATGGTGTTTGTGTTCCTTCGCTGTCAGGGAGTGTGAAAGGAGTTATGAAGTTGTTTGTACCGCATGAAGCGTGCTGTTGTTATTTCCTTCTTGGTAATTAAGCTCCAGACTCGTAAGTGTCATAGGCTTGATGTGTGAGTGTTACAGAGATGGTGCTACTGTTTGTTAAATGTGCTAATTAGCTTCCTTTTAAAAATGTTTTATTATTATTTATTACAAAAAACACAAGGAAGGGGTAACATTAAAGTATTAGAACATGAAGGACAAACACTACAGCATCAAGACACTATCAAACATGTATCAGTCTTTCCGCAACAGAGGCATCCTTATATGTGAGGGTGCGTGTGCTTGATAGTGATATAAAATGTATGTCATAGATTCCTTTTTCATGATCACAATCTTGTGAAACCCAAACCCTCCAAAGTCCCCCCACAGTTCCCCAATAGCTGTCCCTCAACCATTCGAGACCCATCCCACAGTCCCCCCCGGAAGAAAAGAAAATAAAAAAAATAATTATTTCCATTCCCCACCCCCAAGAACCCCCCAATGCACCGACAACCAAGAGAATGAACAAAAGAGAAAAAAGGAAAAAGACAGAAGAAAACAGCAAACAACAATGCAAAAAATAAAATAAAAACAAAGGACATCAAGGACAACTGAAATCATAACAGCAATGTCTACTTTATATGTTTGTGTGCATGTCTGGCACTATTACATGTATGTGTGTGTTCTTGTATGTGTTTATTTGAATGAGAGTGTGTGTATATGCATGTGTACAAACACCTGCACGGCATCAGCCTCAGGCAAACCGGCATTAGTTGTAAAAACACTGCCACTTAGTGTCATTCAAATGTACTTTATTATGCAACTCCACTACCACTTGTCTTCAATTCCACATACCAACCCTCAGCTTCCCTCAGCCCATCCCATCTCTCTCTGCTGGCCACCCACTTTGTGTTTCTACGAAACACATATCTTTCAACAATGCTATAATGTTTAATGTACAATTTCAATCTATCTAATCGAATAGAATCTACAGATTGCGTGTTGAACATAAATACTTTTACTAAGAGTATTAGTATATTAGTAATTGACTGACCCAGTCTCTCCAGATCTCCTAACAGTACTACTTCTAGGGTCAATTTTAGATCAATGCTATGCATTTTCAGCCATTCCTGAACCTGAGACCAGAAACAGGCTACCTGAGGGCAATACCAAAATAAATGGTCTTGTAACGTTCGTCGTTGGGAGAAAGAGAGGAGGACCAAGGTGCAGCGTGGTAAGTGTTCATCTTGTTTTAATAAGAAATACTGAACACTGAACAAAACAATAAAACAACAAAACGAACAGTCCTGAACAGTGAAACAAATCACAGAACAGAAAATAAGCACCCACAACTCAAAAGTGAAACCAGGCTACCTATGTATGGTTCTCAATCAGGGACAATGATTGACAGTTGCCTCTGATTGAGGACCATACCAGGCCAAACACAGAAATCCCATATCATAGAAAAGAGAACATAGACAACCCACCCAACTCACGCCCTGACCATACTTAAAACAAAGACATAACAAAAGAACTAAGGTCAGAACGTGACAGGTCTATTGATTCTGTATCCTCACAACAAAATCTGCAGAGCTTCGATGATGTTATGCCCCAAATATTCAACATTTTGTTGGTGGCAAGAATTATATATAATAATTTTAGCTTAAAAGCACAAAGTCTTGAATCTTGAGTTGTTTTATATATCAACCATGGAATCAGTACATCAAAAATCTCTTCCCAACTATTTTGCAATCTGTATGGCACAGTTGTCAACATCCTGGTCCTCAAATGAAACGGGCATACTTTCCTATTTATGCTATTTTTATTCCTCATCAAAGTTTTGATCCTTTATATTGGGCAGACAGACCAGTTCCCTACCTCCTCCTGCTGCCACTCGCCTCCTCCATTTTTGGGGCAATGCTGTAATCAATTGGTTGTACTCTTGGATTGAGCAACCTTCCAGTACAATTCTGATAACTCCATGAAGGACATAACTCTACCATTACAATTTACAATATCATTTAAGAACAAAATACCCTTTTCAAACATCTTTTCCATAAAGAAAGGTATTTTATCAACCAGCACATTTGAGTTCAGTCATAATATTTGTTGTAATATTTGTTCTATCTTTTCAGGGGGATGAAATTGAAATTGTAGCCAGCTCTGCAATGCTTGTTCGAAAAAGACAGATACTTTGAAAAAAGTATAATTTTCAATTCATTAAAAATGGGACATGGTGTCACGTTCTGACCTTTATTTCCTGTGTTTTGTATTTAGTTAGTATGGTCAGGGCGTGAGTTGGGTGGGCAGTCTATGTTTGTTTTTCTAGGTTTTGGGTATTTCTTTGTTTTCGGCCTAGTATGGTTCTCAATCAGAGGCAGGTGTCATTAGTTGTCTCTGATTGAGAATCATACTTAGGTAGCCTGGGTTTCACTGTGTGTTGGTGGGTGATTGATCCTGTCTCTGTGTTTACACCAGATAGGACTGTTTTGAGGTTTCACATTTCTTGTTTTTTGTAGTCAGTTGTTCATGTGTACCTTAACGCATTAAAAAGAACCATGGACACTTACCACGACGCATATTGGTCCTCAGATCCGTTTCGCCTCTCCTCTTCGGAAGAAGAGGAGGAGATTCATTACACATGGCAAACTGCACAAAGGCAAAAAGGCACTTTTTAAACAATGGATGAGCTTTTCTTATTAATCTACTTGAGAAGCATTTAGGGTTAATAATAATAAATAATAAATAAATAAAACTTTTGAACGAGGGAAGCTTTTAGAGAGAGGTTTAGTGTTTTTATATTTAATAATCTCAACCCACCCAAATCATATTCATTATACAGATAGGCTCGTTTTATTTGGTCTAGTTTAGCATCCCAGATAAAGCAAAATATTTTTTGCTCCTATGATTTGAAAAATGAATCATCGGGAGTAGGCAGCGCCATAAGTAAATGAGTAAACTGAGATATGACTAAGGTGTTAATCAGGGCAATTTTTCCATAAATAGACAGGTATTTACCTCTCCATGGTTGCAGAATCTTGTCAAGTTTTCTATTGAAATTTATTGTGGAGATCTTATTTATATCTTTTGTGATATGAATACCGAGTATGTCTACTTCACCATCAGCTCATTTTATAGGTAAGCTGCAAGGTCATGTAAAAGTTTTATTTTTTAAGGATCCAATACGTAATATTGTACACTTATCATAATTAGGTTTTCGTCCAGAGAGTACAGAAAAGTTATCTAGATCTTTAATGAGACATTGCGGGGATCTAGCTTGCGGTCTTAACATAAAACTTGAGTCATCGGCATACATGGACACCTTTGTTTTTAACTTGGAACTCCCTCTCCCGGATCCGGGAGAATTGTTATCAACTGACACCAATTAGCATAATGCAACGGACACAATATTACAAGAGAATATTCATATTCATGAAATCACAAGTGAAATATATTGAAACACAGCTTAGCCTTTTGTTAATCACCCTGCAACCTGGTCACGAAAATCAGAAAAGCAATCAAATTAAATCGTTTACCTTTGATCAGCTTCGGATGTTTTCACTCACGAGACTCCCATTTAGATAGCAAATGTTCCTTTTTTCCAAAAATATTATTTTTGTAGCCGAAATACCTCCATTAGTTCTTCACGTTTGGCTGAGAATTCGGTCACGACAACGCCGAAAAATATTCCAAATTAGCTCCATAATATCGACAGAAACATGGCAAACGTTGTTTATAATCAATCCTCAAGGTGTTTTTCAAATATCAGTTCAATAATATATCAACCGGGACAGCTGTATTTTCAGTAAGACCGGGAGAAAAAATAGCTACCTCTGTCTATTACGCAAGAATTACTCTGAGAGCCCTCAGCCGGACACTTACGCAATGTAGTCATTTACGCTCATTCTTCAACATAAAGGCGTGAAACTGCGTCAAAATGCTGAAGACACCTTGGGGAATACGCAGAAAAAGGAATCTGGTTGATAGCCCATTCACTGCTCAATAGGGACGCATCGGAACGCAGAGCTTTCAAAACATGAGTCACTTCCTGATTGGATTTTTCTCAGGCTTTCGCCTGCAATGTCAATTTTGTTATACTCACAGACAATATTTTTACAGTTTTGGAAACTTTCGAGTGTTTTCTATCCTAAGCTGTCAATTATATGCATATTTTAGCGTCTTGTCCTGACAAAATAGCCCGTTTACGTTATTTTTTCAAAAATGAAAATAGTGCCCCCTAGTTTCAAGAGGTTTTAAGCCTTGGATTTCTAATCCTCTAATGTTGTTATTTGATCTGATTTTAATAGCTAGCATTTCGATGGCCATAACGAATAGATATGGTGACAGTGGACACCCTTGTTTAACTCCTCTTGACAATTCAAAACTCTCTGAGAAGTAGCCGTTATTTACTATTTTACACCTGGGGTTGCTATACATTATTTTTACCCATTTTATAAGAGAATTACCGAAGTCTTACTTTATCAAATGCTTTTTCAAAATCCGCTATAAATACCATTCCTGGCTTCTTCTTTGTTTCATGATGTTCTATTATTTCTAGTAGTTGTCGTATATTATCTCCACTGTATCGTCCATGTAAAACACCTGTCTGATCAGGATGAACAATACCTGGTAAAACCATTTTAATTTTGAGAGCTATGCATTTTGCTAGCATTTTTGCATCACAACATTGAAGTGTAAGGGGCCTCCAGTTTTTTAGATAGACCGGGTCTTTATATTTGCCATCTGGGTCTAGTTTTAATAATAGAGAAATCAGACCTTCCTGCTGAGTACCTGACAGGCTACCATTTCTATAGGAGTAGTTAAAACAATCTAACAATGGAGCTTTTAATATATCGGAAAATACTTGATATACCTCTACTGGTATGCCATCAAGCCCTGGGATTTTTCCAGACTGAAAGGATTTAATAGCTTCAAAAAGTTCTTCCTCTGTAATTTGGCCTTCACACTGATCTTTCTGTACATTTGTTAATTTTCCATTTTTATATTAGTTGGAAATAATTCCGTAATTACCGTAATCTCCATTCAGTGGGAGAGGATGAGACGGAAAAGAGAACATCTGCATAAAATAATTTGCTTCCTCTTTTAAAATATAATTCAAAGAATCATAGATGACTCTGTCTTCAGTAACCAGTTTCTGCAAATTATTTTTGTTAGCGTTCCTGTTTTTGTATTTCTGTAGTATTGTTAGTGTTCCTTATTTTGTATGTATGTAGTATTGTTTTTATTGCTATCCTGTACTGTTAGTTCATGGATTTTCCTTGTTAGTCTTGTTTCTTTAGCCAGAAACGGCTTTTTTATTATTAATGAATATTGAATTGAATGACCCCTGAATGTGCATTTAAAGGTATCCCAAACAATAAGGGGATTTGCTGAACCTATATTATACCGGAAAAATTCAGTTATAAAGGATTTTGTCTTAGTTAAAAATAAGTTGTCCTCCAGTACACTTTGATTAAATTTCCAATATCACGTCCACGTGGAAAATATGTAAGAGTTATGTGAATGCCAATTGGATAATGATCCGATCGCATTCTGTCTCCTATTAAAACAGTTTTAACCTTTGATGCTAGAGAGAAAGAGACAAGAAAGTAGTCAAGAATACTAGCTTGATTAAGTCTTCTCCATGTACAGTGGGGCAAAAAAGTATCTAGTCAGCCACCAATTGTGCAAGTTCTCCCACTTAAAAAGATGAGAGAGGCCTGTAATTTTCATCATAGGTACAGTTCAATTATGACAGACAAAATGAGAAAAAAAATCCAGAAAATCACATTGTAGGATTTTTAATTAATTTGATGATCAGGGCACTACGAGAATCTTCTCCATGACAAGGGCCTCCCTCGTTTTATCCTCTTCCTGAGATCATGAGGCATGATGTATTAATACGTTTCTTGCTCATCGTCATTTGAAGGCTGACCTACTTCCTGAATGAGAGTAACCCAAGGCCCCCGGTAAGTCATGTCAAGTTGGATACATTGAGAGCCCTACTGACATCTCTCTGTAATGAGAGCTGAAGTGATGGAGAGTGAGCATGAACCCTAAGGAGGATCTCTGAAGACAGTGTGTTTGACTCTGGCATGAGTAAACCACCAGTGACTCAACAACCTTTTAAGAGCCTTACTGAATCAACTGAATTACTGCATCAACTGGTAACTGGGTTTCAGGGACAAGTTTTTTTTTCTCCATGCAATAATGTGCATTTAGTTTATTATGTCCAAAATGATGTCGAATCAGCTTGCACCGGGAAGAGAAACGTGATATTTGGGCTATTGTCCTTAGAATACCTATTGTAAACTGAATAGTATAACTTCTATTATGCTGTTATTGCTTTCTAACTATTAATTAGGTAACTTCTCTGCAGAGACATCCATGGCATCCATCTGGGCATGCTCCACACGTCCTGTAAGTATCAAGGAGACAGGGTGGAACTTATTTGCCTTTGTTTTTCCAGTGTTCAGAGCATTTCAAAATCTCAACTGACTTTCAAAATTTCAATTGACCTTGGACCCAAGTAGACCAAAGAGACAAAGAAACTCACTAAAGAAAGGTTACCATTATCAGAACGGCAGGATGATAATGGCATAACAACATCAGAAGCTCCGCATTGGCTTAAGCATGACAACAATTGAAAAAAAGACACACCTTCAACGCATTCATTAGGGCTCAAAATACTTAAGTCTGTTGGTCATCACAACATGACCAAGATAAAAATCTTATACTCTCCCTGGCCTATCACCTCTCCCTCCCTTTTCTCTGCACTGAGTCTTTTCTGTCCTCCCTGAGGAAATAGCTGGAACATTTGGATGTTGCCAGTGTTGCAGGGTGAGGCGCTGCGGAACACTGAGGCTGCGGAATCGAGTGAGGGAGTGAGTGGACGAGAGCGGCGGCAGGAAGGGAAATTGATTCCACCTCTGTCCGCCACCAGCACACAGGCTGATTAATGCCACGACTGTGTGGAGGGCCCCTGGAGAGATGTGTGTGTGTGCCCTTGCGCCTGTGTATTTAACATTGTGTGCTTGAGTGAGAATATGTGAGTGTGTTTGTGTGTTTGTGTTACCTAGTGTGCGAGAAGAAATGGGCAAATTATACGTTAAAGGATCGGACCCTTTTTTTCAATTTTTGCCTTAAAATGACATGACCCAAATCATGACCCAAATACTCACAAAATGACCCAAATCTAACTGTCTGTAGCTCAGGACCTGAAGCAAGGATATGCATATTCTTTATACCATTTGAAAGGAAACACTTAAAAGTTTGTGGAAATCTGAATTTAATGTAGGATAATATAACACATTAGATCTGGTAAAAGATAATAAAGAAAACATTTACATTTTTTCATCATCTTTGAATGCAAGAGAAAGGTTACAATGTACTAATCCAGGTTAGGTGTGATTTAGATTTTGGCCGCTAGATGGCAGCAGTGTATGTGCAAAGTGTTAGACTGATTCATTGAACCATTGCATTTCTGTTCAAAATGTTCTATCAAGACTGCCCAAATGTGCCTAATAGGTTTATTAATACATTTTCAAGTCCATACCTGTGCACTCTCCTCAAACAGTAGCATGGTATTATTTCACTGTAATAGCTACTGTAAATAAGATGAACAAGTCCTGTAGAGGTTAAAAAGTATCTTGTTACAAATACAAGATACTCCATTAAACCAGCGTATGAGACTAAAATACAAATTACTTTTGCAAAGTATTGTATCAAGATAAAATACAGGTATTTTACAGGTTCACTACAACAACATCTATAACGGTAACCCAAAATTGTTTTACTTGCTATGACTGTGATACAGCATGTGGTTGTTTATCTACCTAAGTCACTCTGGGTGAAATTTTCTGCTCAATGACCTAAATGTAAATGTAAAAATGAACTATTGCAAAACACACCAAACACACATTTTATCAGGATTTTATCAGAGACATATAAAGAGATTTAGGCCAATGCGGTTGAACGATCTGAGAGCGCAAATTTATCCTCCATAGCCATTGCTAAGTGATAATTAACACTACCTATGAAGATGTTCAGTGAAAAGCAGATATGCAATTTGTTGACACTACAAACATAAAATACTTTGATACACATTATCCCGAATGCTAATCAATATATTTGTCTGTTAAATTCGCTGCTCTGTTTTGCTTGTTACAGCGGGTCACTTAACATGGAATTGCTCTCGTATTGTTACATCGCCAACATTTCAAGAATAAAGTTCTATATGTGCTCTAACATGGCGACCATTCTTAAACCTGGCCTAACTCTCTATACATATGGCCCTGGGTATTATTATTTTGTCTTTCCATTTTGGGGTGGAGCTCATGATAATATTACCCAGCATGCTTTGCAAGTGTTTGTTTTTTACAATTACATGTACATTTTTGTCATTTAGCAGGAACTCTTATCACACCATAGTGCCATCAGACTTCTGATACCAATGCAGGGTGAAAGGGGGCCACACAATTTTGAACCGCTATAAAAATTGTCTAAAAAATATAATTGTTGCAATAAACTTTTAACATCATATATTTACAAAATAATACATATGGGAGCAGTCAGCCGCCTGAAGAGGACTCTAGTAGTCGAAACGCGTTGCAGTTGTGCATTCTGATGTACTCGGCTGACTGCTCCCATATGTATTCTTTTGTATATATATTATGTTAATAGTTCACAAAAATGTATTGCAAGTACCAGCCGTCCAGTCGTCTTCTTTCTTTGGATTACCTGCCATTTAGGGGCCTACATTCCCACTGCCTTCTTCTCAGCATAGAAAAGTATTTAGCATATTAAAATGACAAATTACAGGTCTTGAACGGCAGGTAGGTAGCCTAGTGGTTGGAGCATTGGACTAGTAACCGAAAGGTTGCTAGACTGAACCCCGAGCTGACAAGGTAAAAATCTGTAATTCCGTCCCTGAACATTTTACATTTACATTTAAGTCATTTAGCAGACGCTCTTATCCAGAGCGACTTACAAATTGGTGCTTTCACCTTATGACATCCAGTGGAACAGCCACTTTACAATAGTGCATCTAGGTCTTTTAAGGGGGGGGGGGGGAGGGGGAGAAGGATTACTTTATCCTATCCTAGGTATTCCTTAAAGAGGTGGGGTTTCAGGTGGGGTTTCAGGTGCTCCGTTTGCTCCATACTCCGTCTCTCTCTCTCTTCCCCGCTCTGTCTCTAATTGATTGAAGCCTATAAAGGCATCCGTACTGTTGTGCCCTGCCTTGATGTAACGGGCCCATGAGACTTCCTGGGTAGACAGTGCTGGCAGTTAACCCACTGTTCCCTGGTAGACTGCCATTGTAAATAAGAATTTGTCCTTAACTGAATTGCCTAGTTAAATAAAGGTTAAATAAAAACACAAATGACAAAATACTCTGAAGTAATTAAATATGTAATTTAAATACTGCCCATCTCTGTGTGTGAGTGTTCGACCAGAAATTGAGGAGAAGAAGAAAGGACTGAAGGAAAGTAGTGTTTCTTTAAATCCCCTGTGTTTATTATGGTCCCATGTGTTTATTAAGGTCCCCTGTGTTTATTAATGTCCCCTGTGTTTATTAAGGTCCCCTGTGTTTATTAAGGACCCCTGTGTTTATTAAGGTCCCCTGTGTTTATTAAAGTCCCCTGTGTTTATTAAGGACCCCTGTGTTTATTAAAGTCCCCTGTGTTTATTAAAGTCCCCTGTGTTTATTAAGGTCCCGTGTGTTTATTAAGGTCCCCTGTGTTTATTAAGGTCCCCTGTGTTTATTAAGGTCCCCTGTGTTTATTAAGGTCCCCTGTGTTTATTAAGGACCCCTGTGTTTATTAAGGTCCCCTGTGTTTATTAAGGTCCCCTGTGTTTATTAAGGACCCGTGTGTTTATTAAGGTCCCCTGTGTTTATTAAGGTCCCCTGTGTTTATTAAGGTCCCCTGTGTTTATTAAGGACCTGTGTGTTTATTAAGGTCCCCTGTGTTTATTAAGGTCCCCTGTGTTTATTAAGGACCCCTGTGTTTATTAAGGTCCCCTGTGTTTATTAAAGTCCCCTGTGTTTATTAAGGTCCCCTGTGTTTATTAAGGTCCCCTGTGTTTATTAAGGTCCCCTGTGTTTATTAAAGTCCCCTGTGTTTATTAAGGTCCCCTGTGTTTATTAAGGTCCCCTGTGTTTATTAAGGACCCGTGTGTTTATTAAGGTCCCCTGTGTTTATTAAGGTCCCCTGTGTTTATTAAGGACCTGTGTGTTTTTAAGGTCCCCTGTGGTAAGGACCCCTGTGTTTATTAAGGACCCTGTGTTTATTAAGGACCCTGTGTTTATTAAGGACCCCTGTGTTTATTAAGGTAAGGACCCCTGTTTATTAAGGACCCCTGTGTTTATTAAGGACCCCTGTGTTTATTAAGGACCCCTGTGTTTATTAAGGACCCCTGTGTTTATTAAGGACCCCTGTGTTTATTAAGGACCCGTGTGTTTATTAAGGACCCGTGTGTTTATTAAGGTCCCCTGTGTTTATTAAGGTCCCCTGTGTTTATTAAGGTCCCCTGTGTTTATTAAAGTCCCCTGTGTTTATTAAGGTCCCCTGTGTTTATTAAGGTCCCCTGTGTTTATTAAGGACCCGTGTGTTTATTAAGGTCCCCTGTGTTTATTAAGGTCCCCTGTGTTTATTAAAGTCCCCTGTGTTTATTAAAGTCCCCTGTGTTTATTAAAGTCCCCTGTGTTTATTAAGGTCCGCTGTGTTGAGGTGTGCCACCCTGTTTCTTTTTCTCTCTCTCGCTCCCTCTGATGAATATTCCTCTCCTACTCTTGAGTCAGGAGCTGTTTCCTTTACCCAGGAGGACCGGGCACAAACACTTGCCCGAGGGAGTGAGACACCCGTTTGCTCCATACTCCGTCTCTCTCTCTCTTCCCCGCTCTGTCTCTAATTGATTGAAGCCTATAAAGGCATCCGTACTGTTGTGCCCTGCCTTGATGTAACGGGCCCATGAGACTTCCTGGGTAGACAGTGCTGCCAGGTAGGTGGTTGGCTGGGACTAAAGCGATATGCCATTATATTTAAAGTGCACAGAGCTAGGTGGAGGCAGAATTCCCAGGGGGTGTATGCTGGGTCGTCTGTAGAGCTAGTGCTTTGCTTTTCATGTCGATACAGGAGAAGACTCCCAGCAAGAAGTGTGTGTGTTGCGAGGGGGAGTGTTACTGGGGGATTATTAGCTTTTGTATTCAGGCAAACATAGTGGTTGTGAGAATACACACACATATGTGCACATGCCCTAAAACATCAAATACAGAGTCTCCCATCCTGGGATCACCCAAACTAACATACACATTTACTCAATGGACACACATGACTACATTCTCTCGTACATAACAAGGTCAAAACTACCCAACCGTCATCCACCCAACAGATCAACAAAGGCAACAACACACTGGCTAACATACTGTACATGTACAGAACGAATCCCTGCCACTGCCCTCAGGGTTTTGTGATCACTTATTAAAGCTGCAATCCATAGCAGGAAAACTGCCACGTCCGTTTGCAATATTATAACAACAAAGACGTTACTTCAAACAACGAACACAGTTTATTTTCCCGTCTGACATCATTGAACATCATTGCACGCTCGATTGAAGAGCAGAGTATGTACTACGATTATATATTTCTTTACCACGAAGCTGGATGCTCATGTCCTCAAAACAATAACAAATGTGCCCGGGGCGGCCAGTGCGCTGTTTCACCTATCGCGGATCGCAGATCTCAGCTTTAGGCCAGAGGGCCCCTTACTGGCCCTCCAACCCGCATCCAGCTCCTGACCAGGCCTGACACTGCTTATCCCCCTACAGAAACCAGCAAGCTGAGGGTTGTAGCGGTGTCAGTGTGGCTGCTACTTATAGCGTCAGCAGCCTGCAGTTGTGTTGCAGGTGTACATAGAGGCAGCCCTCCTGCATGCTGAGTAAGATTACCAATCCTACCACAGAAGCCCCCACACCCTCCAGCTGTGGGATCAGGGGTGGAAAGACAAGGAGAGGGGGGGATTGGACGCGTTGGACTGAAAGATCACAAACTAATTAAGGTCATAATGGAGTTCAAACCTGTTAAAATTGTTTATGAATCATTGGGGGTTGGGAAAAGTGGTTTTTCCCACGTGTCCTCTATATAATTAGCCAGAGCCAAGGTCACACACACACACACACACACACACACACACACACACACACACACACACACACACACACACACACACACACACACACACACACACACACACACACACACACACCCTACTGGTGGTGGGGCTCGAATCAGGGCACCCCCAAAAAATGTATAAACTGCTGCTGCGGACAGATTGCAGCATTTGCAACGGTCCGAGGAACAGGGCTGATCTGCCTTCTGTATTAATTTCATCAATAAATAGTAGCAGCCTCGTGGGGCTCTTAGGCGCTGAAATGCACCTTCAGTGATATTAATGAGGTTTCGCAGCTTATTCAGCCTATTTATTATTCGTTAACTGAAAGGGGAAAAAATAGGGCAACCATTTAGCTCAATGTCGCAAGAGGTTTTTGCACGGATGTCATTGAGTTTTTTCTCAAAACAGCCAATTTGGTGATCATAACAGCACATTTAAGCAGACCTTATTTATGTTAAGTGCACCAGGGGTATTACTGCCTTCTTGCTGATGGTGCATTGTGATTGGGCAATGCTCTTTGGTGTTGTCAGAGTGTTGTTTGTTCCTGGTCAGGAAGAACTGATCCCAAACCTGTAGATTTAAAAGCATCTGCTTAAGTTGGCTTTGTGAAGTGGGAACATCATCCTGATTTGACGAGACAACCATTTGTATCTCAATTAGGCTGCCCTTTCTACAATCACTCAATAGAAGATTAACATGTGTCCATTGAGAGATTAAATTAAACTGATAAAGCGGCCACAGATGACGATCCCATTCCCCACCCGTTTGATTTGGCAAACGATTCTGTGGGCCAGGCCCAAGAGGTTTATTGACATAGGCAGCAGGGCCAACGTGTTAAAGACTTAAGGAGATCTGCTCCCGCTCTAACACTTTTTTGGAAACCTGTCGGTGCATCTGTTTCATGGATAGCATTGATTGGCATCTCATCCTAACCTCTTGGGGTACACAGTACGGGGATGGAGGTGGAAGGGAGGGCTTCGACCTCCATATGGTATTGTTGCTGCCACCCACAGGTCTGTGTCAGAGTATGGGCATGTGGATAAGATAGACCTTGCAAGTAGTAGCTTGTGGGTACAGCATACGAGTTAAGCATTTCACTGTACTTGTGAACAAAACAATAACACATTTTATTGTGACAATAAAGACTTTAACTTTAACAAGCATACTGTACAGGCAAACACAGTCAGAAATACTGTATCAGTCAAAAGTCTGGACACACTGTCTCCTTCAAGGGATTTTCTTTATTTGTGCTATTTTATACATTGTAGAATGATAGTGAAGACATCAAAGCTATGAAATAACACATATGGAATCATATAGTAAAAAAAAGTGTTAAACAAATCAATATACACTACCATTCAAATGTTTGGGGTCACTTAGAAAAAAAAATATTTTTGAAGGAAAAGCAAATTTTGTGTCCATTAAAATAACATCAAATTGATCAGAAATACAGTGTAGACATTGCTAATGTTGTAAATGACTATTGTAGCTGTAAACGGATGATTTTTAATAGAATATCTACATACTATAGGTGTACAGATGCCCAATGTCAGCAACCATCACTCCTGTGTTCCAATGGCATGTTGTGTAAACTAATCCAACAAACTGGCTCTAACCAGAAAAGAAAGAGGGGTGGGAGACCACGGTGCACAACTGAGCAAGAGGACAAGTACACTAGAGTGTCTAGTTTGAGAAACAGACAACCTCACGTCCTCAACTGGCAGCTTCATTAAATAGTAACCGCAAAACACCAGTCTCAACGTCAACATTGAAGAGACAACTCCAGGATGCTGGCCTTCTATGATAAACTTGGATTAGCTAATGTAACAGTTCAACTTTCATCTGTTCCAGGCTCAAACCACACAAAGACAACTGACATCCACGAAGCATCGTTACCCATCATGCCACAACAGCCGCGGCCCTTGCAGAGCAAGGGGAACAACTACTTCAGGTCTCAGAGCCAGTGACATCACCCAATTGAAACGCTATTAGTGCGCACCATTTCACATCGGTTACACTCACCCCCCTTTTGACCTCCTCCTTTTCCGCAGAAACCAGTGATCCGGGTCACGGCACCAATGTAACAGTTTAACTTTCGTCTGTCCCCTCGCCCCGACCCGGGCTCGAACCAGGGACCCTCTGCACACATAGACAACTGACACCCACTAATTATCGTTACCCATCGCGCCACAAAAGCCACGGCAAGGGGAACAACTACTTCAGATCTCAGAGAGAGTGACGTCACCCGATTGGAACGCTATTAGCCCGCACCACCGCTAACTAGCTAGCCATTTCATATCGGTTACACTAACACAACGTGCCATTGAAACACAGTAGTGATGGTTGCTGATAATGGGCTGATAGTACGCCTATGTAGATATTCCATTAAACATGTCTACACTGTATTTCTGATCAATTTGAAGTTATTTTAAATTGACAAAAAAATGTGCTTTTCTTTCAAAAACAAGGAGATTTCTAACTGACCCCAAACTTTTGAACGGTAGGGTATATTTTTGATTTTATATTCCACAAAGTAGCCACCCTTTTCCTCGATGACAGCTTTGCACACTGTTGGCATTCTCTCAACCAGCTTTACCTGGAATGCTTTTCCAACAGTCTTGAAGCAGTTCCCACATATGCTGAGCACTTTTTGGCTGCTTTCCTTCACTCTGCATCCAACTCATCTCAAACCATCTCGGTCGGGTGATTGTGGAGGTCAGGTCATCTGATGCAGCACTCCATCACTCTCCTTCTTGGTCAAATATTCCTTACACAGCCTGGAAGTGTGTTTTCGGTCATTGTCCTGTTGAAAAACAAATGATTGTCGCACTAAGTGTAAACCAGATGGGATAGCGTATCGCTGCAGAATGCTGTGGTAGCCATGCTGATTAAGTGTGCCTTGATTTCTAAATAAATCACTTACAGTGTTACCAGCAAAACACCCCCACACCATCACACCTCCTCCTCCATGCTTCACGTTGGGAACCACACATGTGGAGATCATCGATTTACCTACTCTACGTCTCACAAAGACACAGGGTTGGAGGAGGTGTGATTTGAACTCATCAAACGAAAGGACAGATTTCCACTGTTCTAATGTCCATTGCTTTTGTTTCTTGGCCCAAGCAAGTCTCTTCTTATTATTGGTGTCCTCTAGGAAGTCATGGTGGTTCCAAATTTAATCGATTTCAGAATGATGGTCACTGTGTTCTTGGGGCCCTTTCAATGGAGAAATTCTTTGGTATCCTTTCCCAGATCTGTGCCTCGACAAAATCCTGGTTTGGAGCTCTACGGTGGTTCGTTCGCCCTCATGGCTTTTTTGGGCTCTGACATGCATGGTCTACTGTGGGACCTTATATAGACAGATGTGTGCCTTTCCAAATCATGTCCAATCAATTGAATATATCACAGGTGGACTCCAATGAAGTTGTAGAAACATCTAAAGGATGATCAATGGAAACAGGATGCACTTGAGCTCAATTTCGAGTCTCATAGCAAAGGGTCTGAATATTTATGTAAATAAGGTATTTGCAAAAATGTCTAAAAACCTGTTTCGAATTTGTCATTATGGGGTATTGTGTGTAGATTGATGAGGAAATAAATCTATTTTAGAATATGTCTGTAACGTCACAAAATGTGGAAAAATTCAAGGGGACTGAATACTTTCTGATATGCAAAGTACATCCACAAAGGCAAACACAGATGTTCAATATGCCACGAACACTACTACTTAGCTCTCCGCTCGCATCTAGCACAGGCTCAAACTTCATTGGAGTCCACCTGTACGTGCACTGTAAAACGTGTGGTTTTTTTACAGTAACTTACTGGCTTACCATAAAAACAACAGTATTTTCTTTCAGTGTGTAATTTACTACTGGGTCTCGGACTGTATTTATTCCACAGATGATTGACTGGTAAAATGGATTCCCTGGCTGTGTGATAGCAGTCTACTGCTATCATGGCAGTGGGAGGTAGAGCTTTGTTTGCTTGAGAGGGTTTTTTACAGGCCATGTGAGAGTGTGTATCTGTGCGTGCGTGCGTGCGTGCGTGCGTGTGTGTGTGTGTACACGTGTGTTGTCCTGCGTCTGTAAAAAGGCTTGGCAGGGCAGGGACTGTCCAGAGAACACCATTTGGACCATGCCAATATTGACAATGTGTTTCTGTTGCTCTCTTTCATCTTGTCAGATGCTCTCTTTCTCTCGCTCTCTCCTGCCAGTGATAGGTATAATCTCAGAAACCCTGGGAAGCCATGAGGAGAAGCCAGAGGCACTGAGCCTAACTACAGCTGTCTATTGAAGTGTTCTCTCCCCCTCAATCTTCTCTCTAGTGGACATCTATTTGGCCTTTCCTGCTCATAGGCTCTGTGGCGCAGTGGATAACATTGGACTTCTACACTTGATTGGGGAAGAGATTCAAAGGTTGTGGAATCGATTCTCACCAGAGACATGGGGTTCTATTTGCCTCTGCCTTTCCTGGTTGTCTCTTTAGTGGTCTCACTGGTGCCTCGGGTCCAGATAGCCCTCCAGTTTTACAATGCTACTTTTAAAGTGTAGGGTAAAGGTGAGGTATGCACCCCAGTGACCCAGCTAATAAGCAACTAGGCTCCAAACAGAGCCATACAAGTTTTAACCTTGAAAATGCCTTCTCATCAATAGATAGCTTGGGTATATGTGAGAGCAAGATATTTGCCTGCACATGGCCACATGACTTATGTATAAGTATGTCAACATGTTCATGTGTTAATGTTTGTGTCGTGTTTGCATTCATATGACTGGGTGGCAGGTAGCCTAGTGGCTAAGATTGTTTGCATCAGTAACTGACAGGTTGCTGATTCAAATCCCAGAGCCGACAAGGTGAAAAATCTGTTGTTGAGCAAGTCACTTAACCCTAATGGCTCCTGTAAGTTGCTCTGGATAAGAGGTTCTACTAAAAACTGTGTGTGTGTGTGTGTGTGTGTCTCTGCTTCAATATATGCCATTTAGCAGACACATTTTATCCAACAAATTCATGTGAGCATTTCTGTGTGAGTGTGTGTGCGTGTCCATGTGCGTGTTTGTGCGTGTGTGCATATCTCTCTGTCTGTCTGCAGACATTTGGGTGTGTGAACGAAGACCTCACCTCAGGGCCTCCACTGATTTAGCGTCTTTCTCTATCTACCGCTGGAGCCTCGATTAAAAGCTTTGAGTCCGGAGGACCTTTAATAAGGCAGAGGTAATTACGCTAGCTTAATGTATGCTTAAGACTGACCCTGCTTGCATTCAGATGGAGAAAAAGCAGCATAGCCACAGCCAATGGAAAAACCCAGTTGATCCCATGATTAATATAATGAATAGGGCTGCCGCCTTAATCCGTTTGGTCTTCAGCTAGGGGGTCACTGCATTGGATCTTGTCCACCGGTCTATGATGGAGTGAGTAGCTGCTGGTCTTAATCAGGGGTTGGAACCAAAATAATTTTTCAATCAGAACAGAACCATTATTTTTTTCATTATGTTCCACTGTTCCGACCAGCAAAAAAAAGTTCTGAACCAGTTCGAAGCAAAAAAAAAGTTCTGAACCAGTTCGGTTTCTTTTAAATCCTCAGATTGATTAGTTTTTTACTTAGCTCGACATTAAATGACTTAACCAATCAGTGCGGATAGAGCAGCTTGCTGTGGAGCGGGTAAGTGATTTAATCTGTATAGGAAAGTCATTAAGAGCAAATTGTATTTTGCAATAAGTTTCTGAGTGACGGAGTGAGGGCTTTAATTAGGTGCTCTGTTGTGATTTTTGTGGGACTGGAAAAAAATGCCCAGAATGTAAAATAACGTTAGTAATCAGTTCCCATGCTTTTAAAATAACAGTTCTGTTATAGAACAGTATAGATTACTTTAGGTATCGGTTTAGGTTCTGTTCCTCAAATATTTTAGATATTTTTCGTTTTTTGGTTCTGTTCCCTGAAACTGTTCCAACCCTTCGTCTTAATTTTTAGTTCCCACTCCCTAAATAGGTAAAGTCCTGTGTTACTTAATTGCTGATTATATTCAGATACTAATTCCTATAGTTAGAGTGACAGATTGTTTAGAATTAACACAGACATCAAAGGCTTTTAAGTTCAACTGTAACAAGGCTCTTAATTCCCAGTTGTTCTTCTCTCATTCTGTTCAGTTTTCTAACGACTGTGTTATTTTGTGAGCCACCCCACTGGGCTCAGACGTCATTTCAGTGTCTAGTTTGTGATTTATATTTGTCAATTTACGTGAATTCAATGTGAAATCAACAAAAAAATTGACCATGTCATTGGATTTAGGATCAAAGTTGGGTGTAAACAAGACGAAATTCACTTACAATTGATGACTTTTTGTAAATCCAATCAGCTTTCCACGTTCAATTCAACAACATCACATAAGATTTTTTTCTTGATGAAATTACATGGAAACAATGTTGATTCAAACAGTTTTTTGCGCAGTGGAACGGCTCTGGAAGGAGCTGGTTAGCCCGATCAATCATTAGTATAGGTAAAGAGGTCAATGGAGCACGACCAAAACAATGGAAATAACATGGAACCTTGTGGGGGAAAGATAATGAAAATCCTCATTGCCCCCCATCAAAATTGGCCTACATTTAGACCATTGTTAATTTGTGTATTTCACACTATGTCGAGGAAATAAATCAGAGTATAATGCTTATATGGATGTCAACCCCAATATACAGTTGAAGTCAAAGTTTACATACACCTTAGACAAATACATTTAAACTCAGTTTTTCACAATTCCTGACATTTAATCCTATGAAAAATAGGTCAGCTAGGATCACCACTTTAGGTAAGTTAGGGATCACCACTTTATTTTAAGTATGTGAAATGTCAGAATAATAGCAGAGAGAATGATTTATTTCAGCTTTTATTTATTTCATCACATTCCTAATGGGTCAGACATTTAGGTACAATCAATTAGTATTTGGTAGAAATGCCTTTAATTTAAATTGTTTAACTTGGGTCAAATGTTTTGGGTAGACTTCCACAAGCAACCCACAATAAGTTGGGTGAATTTTGGCCCATTCCTCCTGACGGAGCTGGTGTAACTGAGTCAGGTTTGTAGGCCTCCCTGCTCGCACACGCTTTTTCAATTCAGCCCACAAATTTCTATAGAATTGAGGTCAGGGCTTTGTGATGGCCGCTCCAATACCTTGACTTTGTTGTTCTCAAGCCATTTTCCCACAACTTTGGAAGTATGCTTGGGGTCACTGTCCATTTGGAAGACCCATATGCGACTAAGCCTTAACTTCCTAACTGATCTCTTGAAATGTAGCTTCAATAGATCCACATCATTTTTTCTTCCTCAGCCTCCAGTATTTATGCTGCAGTAGTTTATGTTGGGGGGCTAGGGTCAGTTTGTTATATTTTGAGTACTTTTCCTGTCTTATCCGGTGTCCTGTGTGAATTTAAGTATGCTCTCTCTAATTCTCTTTCTCTCTCTCTCGGAGGAGGACCTGAGCCCTAGGACCATGCCTCAGGACTACCTGGCATAATGACTCCTTGCTGTCCTCAGTCCACCTGGCCGTGCTGCTGCTCCAGTTTCAACTGTTCTGCCTGCAGCTATGGAACCCTGACCTGTTCACCGGACGTGCTACCTGTCCCAGACCTGCTGTTTTCAACTCTCTAGAGACAGCAGGAGCGGTAGAGATACTCTTAATGATCGGCTATGAAAAGCCAACTGACATTTAGTCCTGAGGTGCTGACTTGCTGCACCCTCGACAACTACTGTGATTATTATTATTTGACCATGCTGGTAATTTATGAACATTTGAACATCTTGGCCATGTTGTGGAGTGATTGAAAAACGAGTTTTAATGACTTCCGACTTCAACTGTATATTCATGTCATCATCACCAATCAACTGCATTACAGCTAAAAACAGCTTTAACTACCACCACCGATTTCTGTACGCTAGCTATGCTACTAGCTCATACAAATGGGAGTTAGCATTTAGCAGTCACTTCTCCAAAACCTGAAAAGGAACAACTTCTAAATATTATGCAGCAAAAACAGCCCAATATCTCCAAATCAGACTTTTTAGTAAGAACATTATGGGCCTGTTACAATACACAAATCCTTATGGATTTGACGAAAATCCACTTTGTTATATCACATGTTGAATGTGACGGCTTCACAGCATCCTGTGTTCCATTGACCTCTTTACCTCATCTACTAACTGCAGAGAAGTAGGAGGGAAAAGATGGCAGTATTTAGCATACACATTCCTGCCACAGAGGTTTCAGCCAATCAGAATGAGAGCCTGTGAGGGAAGGACCATGACGAAAGAGCATGGGCTGCTCTGTACCCAAGTGTCTCTCCCAATCAGGTGATCTGCGCTTGGGGCTTGTGTCTAAGGACTGGTCCACATGCTGCTCAAAGCATAGCCAGTAGAGCATGAATCCCTTTTCTCATTACTTTCTACTAGGGCCACATAATCCAAATTCAATGGCAATTTCACTGAGGAAGAGCCCATGGCCTGTGCATCAGTATCGAGCATTTAGCCAGTATTTCACTTAGTGGGATGGTTCGACTTCCGGAAGAGGTGAGCCAGGGGAAAGTATCTAAAGTTGGTCAATAGGTGTATAAGGATCTGAAAACTATACTTGTATTATTTACATATGCTCTTATCCAGAGCGACTTACAGTAGTATGTGCATATATTTTTGTATTTGTTCATACTGGTCCCCCATGGGAATCAAACCCACAAACCTGGTGTTGCAAGTGCCATGCTCTACCAACTGAGCCACATATATCTAATTTGTATGGCAATGAACCATTGTGTTTTCTGCGATATGGCTTCCCTTTCTGTGTCAGGTGACAGGAAGGACCTTGTTTGTAGAGGCAGGTCTCACGTGTTGTGCAACATGCCCGTGGTCCCGCTATGCCATTGCATGTGCCAATCAGCCACAAAGGGAGATGTCTCTAGGACGACAGAATCATCTCTTGCCTACTTGGACATACACATCATGTGTTTCTCAGTGTGGTAGCCAGTTAATCTGAGGGTAAAGTACATGATGTGTATGCCTACCCATCCCATCTCTATGCCCTGTGTGTGAACAATTTTCTTCTTAGGTTGGTTATAGTCCTTGTGATAAGGTATGCAAACAGCGAGACATCCTTTACACAATAAATTATGGTTTGTCTAATTCTGTAGTACTAAGAAAAACCAAACAAATCCCTAATAACTTCTACCAAATTCTTCAAACATTATCTATTTCATGCAGAGACATTACATCTTTAGGAATATTCAGCAGTTAAAAAATATTGTTAAATTGTGACCTCCGTTACCCCTTATAACTCTGTTGCTGTATTGACAATAATCGTCAACCTGACATTTCTGCTTCCAAAATTCAAGTCATGTTGACATCCTTTCCAATGAAAGCTATGAAGTCAATTTATTTACTATCAAAGTTTGACACAGCATATTTATGGGAGTAAGACTTATGAACAGGCATTAAAACCATCAGACTAGTAGAAGCACCAGTTCTGACAGTAGATCCACTTACAGCCATGGTAACTCCATCAGCCTAGTACACTGAACAAAAATATCAACGCAACATTTTACTGAGTTCCAGTTCATACAAGGAAATCAGTCAATTGAAATAAATTCAATAGACTCTAATCTAGGGATTTCACATGACTGGGAATACATAAACTCAGCAAAAAAGAAACGTCCTCTCACTGTCAACTGCGTTGATTTTCAGCAAACTTAACGTGTAAATATTTGTAGGGACATAACAAGATTCAACAACTGAGACATAACGTGAACAAGTTCCACAGACATGTGACTAACATAAATGGAATAATGTGTGCCTGAACAAATGGGGGTCAAAATCAAAAGTAACAGTCAGTATCTGGTGTGGCCACCAGCTACTTAAGTACTGCAGTACATCTCCTCCTCGTGGACTGCACCAGATTTTCCAGTTCTTGCTGTGAGATGTTGCCCCACTCTTCCACCAAGGCACCTGCAAGTTCCCAGACATTTCTGGGGGGAATGGCCCTAGCCCTCACCTTCTGATCAAACAGGTCCCAGACGTGCTCAACGAGATTAAGATCCGGGCTCTTCGCTGGCCATGGCAGAACACTCACATACCTGGCTTGCAGGAAATCATGCACAGAACGAGCAGTGTGGGTGGTGGCTTTGTCATGCTGGAGGGTCATGTCAGGATGAGCCTGCAAGAAGGGTACCACACAAGGGAGGAGGATGTCTTCCCTGTAATGCACAGCGTTGAGATTGCCTGCAATGACCGATGATGTCCGATGATGCTGTGACACACCTCCCCAGACCATGACGGACCCTCCACCTACAATTCGATCCCACTCCAGAGTACAGGCCTCGGTGTAACACTCATTCCTTTGATGATAAACGTGAATCCGATTATCAGCTATGGTGAGACAAAACCACAATTCGTCAGTGAAGAACACTTTTTGCCAGTCCTGTCTGGTCCATTGACGGTGGGTTTGTGCCCACAGGCGACGTTGATGCCGGTGATGTCTGGTGAGGACCTGCCTTACAACAGGCCTATAAGCACTCAGTCCTGCCTCTCTCAGCCTATTGCAGACAGTCTGAGCACCGATGGAGGGTGTAACTGGTGTAACTCGGGCAGTTGTTGTTGCCATCCTGTACCTGTCCCACAGGTGTGATGTGTGGATGTACCGATCCTGTGCAGTTGTTGTTCATTAATTACAATTTGGCCGGTGTCCAGGGGGTAGGGACCACTGGCCTATGGGGAAGTCCAATTCTGCACTGTTGGTCTAAAAGTGTGTTCATAATGGCTGCCCAGTGAAACAACCTGTCCTGATTTGCTAAAAAACTTTCATGGCCTTCCTTCCTTCATTTCTTTTTAATTTATTTTTATTTTTAATTTATTTTTTAATTTCACTAGACAAGTCAGTTAAGAACAGATTCTTATTTACAATGACGGCCTACCGGATGACCCGGATGACGCTGGGCCAATTGTGGGCCGCCCTAAGGGACTCCCAATCACAGCCGGATGTGATACAGCCTTCACGAACTGGCCTCTGTAAAATGGAATAGAATCAGCTCGATCCCCTCTGTCAAAGACAATTTTTTAAATTATATTTTCAACGGTATTGTTAACAAACACGCCCCCATAAAGTAAATGAGAATTAAAAACAGGTTCAGCCTCTGGTTCGACCGTGATCTTGCAGATTTACTCCATCTCAAGAATTGCATTTGGTGAAAGGCTCAGCACAAGCATACTCAGGCTGACTGGCTCTCATTCAGGCAATAGAGAAATAAGTGCACTCAGGCTATTTGGAAGGCCAAAGTTAGTTAGTTAGCAGTTCTCTCTTTGTGTGTTTAACCCCAAGAAGTTCTGGAAAACGTACCTGGAGAATAAACCCTTCTCCTCATAGATCCTCTCCATGTCCCGTAATGTTGATGATGTGGTTGTTACTGACAAGAAGCACATGGCTGAGCTCTATAATCACCACTTCATTAAGTCAGGATTCCTATTTGACTCAGCCATGCCCCCTTGCCTGTCCAACATTTCCTCATGTCCATCCCCTTCTAATGCGACTCGCCCCCTGCCCCACTACGAAGTTTCTCCCTGCATGCGGTCACTGAGTCAGAGGTGCTAAAGGAGCTTCTTAAACTTGACCCCCAAAAAACATATTGTTCAGATGGTTTGACGCTTTATTCTTTAAGGTTGCTGCCTCTATCATCGCCAAGCCTATCTCTGACCTTTTCAACAGGTTACTCCTTTCTGGGGAAGTTCCCATTGCTTGGAAGGCAGCCACGGTTCATCCTTTATTTAAAGGGGAGATCAAGCTGATGCTAACTGTGTTAGGGCTATATCTATTTTGCCCTGTTAATGAAAAGCGTTGGAAAAACATGTCAATAATCAACAGACTGGCTTTCTTGGTGTCTATAGTATTCTCTCTGGTATGCAATCCTTTTTCTGTTCGGGTTATGGATGTGTCACTGTAACCTTAAAGGTTCTCAATGATGTCACCATTGCCCTTGATTCTAAGCAATGTTATGCTGCTATTTTTATTGACTTGGCCAAAGCTTTTGATATGGTAGACCATTTCATTCTTGGGGGCAGGGCTAAGGTGTATTGGTGTCTCTGAGGGGTCTTTGGCCTGGTTTGCTAACTACCTCTCTCAAAGAGTGCAGTGTATAAAGTCAGAACATCTGCTATCTCAGCCACTGCCTGTCACCAAGGGAGTACCCCAAGGCTCAATCCTAGGCCCCACACCCTTCTTAATTTACATCAACAACATAGCTCAGGCAGTAGGAAGCTCTGTCATCCATTTACATGCAGATGATACAGCCTTATACTCAGCTTGCCCCTCCCTAGATTTTGTGTTAAACGCTCTACAACAAAGCTTTCTTAGTGTCCAACAAGCTTTCTATGCCCTTAACCTTGTTCTGAACACCTCCAAAACAAAGGTAATGTGGTTTGGTAAGAAGAATGCCCCTCTCCCCACAGGTGTGATTACTACCTCTGAGTGTTTAGTGTTTGCGTCACCTCATACAAGTACTTGGGAGTATGGCTAGATGGTACCCTGTCCTTCTCTCAGCTCATATCAATGCTGGAGGCTAAAGTTGAATCTATTCTTGGTTTATTTTATTGTAATCGCTCCTCTTTCACCCCAGCTGCCAAACTTACCCTGATTCAGATGACCATCCTACCCATGCTAGATTACGGAGATGTAGTTTATAGATCGGCAGGTAAGGGTGCTCTTGAGTGGCTAGATGTTCTTTACCATTCGGCCATCAGATGTGCCACCAATGATCCTTATAGGACACATCACTGCACTCTATACTCCTCTGTAAACTGGTCATCTCTGTATACCCGTCGCAAGACCCACTGGTTGACGCTTATTTATAAAACCCTCTTAGGCCTCACTCCCCCCTATCTGAGATATCTACTGCAGCCCTCATCCTCCACATACATCACCCGTTCTGACAGTACATTCTGTTAAAGGTCCCCAATGTACACACATCCCTGGGTCGCTCGTCTTTTCAGTTCGCTGCAGCTAGCGACTGGAATGAGCTGCAACAAACACTGAAACTGGACAGTTTTATCTCAATCTCTTCATTCAAAGATGAGCTGTAGCTGCTTTGCATGATGTATTGTTATCTCTACCTTCATGCCCTTTGTGCTGTTGTCTGTGCCCAATAATGTTTATACCATATTTTGTTCTGCTGCCATGTTGTGTTGCTACCATGTTGTTGTCATGTTGTGTTGCTACCATGCTGTGTTGTGTGTTGTCATGTGTTGCTGCCTTGCTATGTTGTTTTCTTAGGTCTCTCTTTATGTAGTGCTGTGTTGTCTCTCTTGTCGTGATGGCGTCTTGTCCTATATTATTATTGCATTATATATATTTTTAAATTCCAGCCCCCATCCCCGCCAGAGGCCTTTTGCCTTTAGGTAGGCCGTCAATGTAAATAATAATTTGTTCTTAACTGACTTTCCAAGTTGAATAAAAGGTTAAATAAGATAACAAATAAATACTCATAACTCATATGTGACCCGATTCAGGAAACTAGGTGTATGCCGCAAGTCATGACTTCACAGTAGAGCTAGTTGAATGTAAAAAATATTTTTGATCAAAATGCGTTTTTTGGCAGAAATGCCTTCTCAAACATGTGAACTTTCACATGCCTTAATTAATATCACACTTGTATGCCATCTGTAAATACAAATACAATTGTTAAATTAGGAGCCTAGTTGGTTTAGCCACAGAAAAAGTGAGGAACCTCATGATTGGCTGAGATAATGAGTGGGCCGGCCATGCCAAGAGGTGAGTTTGGATTGGTCTGCCATACAGCACGCGTATATCTATTGGTACTGGTCAGTATGTCTAGGTAATCGTGTCAAACACGGCTAAAACTGCATATACCTAATGTCAAGTTAGTGTACTGTTAGATAGCTAACGTTAGCTGGCTGGCTCGCTAGCTAACATTATGTGTATGCTCTCCACTTTCTGGAAGACCGAGTTTTGAAATCAGTGGAATGCGAGTATGATAGCTAAGGAGATGGAGAAAACACCAGTCTGGATTACATCATCAAACTAAGGGCAACCATGCATGGCATCAGACAGGAGACACATCCAACCATGATGTATACTGGTAAGATAGTCTAGCTAGCTACATTTTCAGATATTACACGTTTCTAATTTTGACAGAAAGTGGTTTCATTTCAAGTGTACTCTTAGCTAATTAACGTTAGCTGGCTGGGTTGCTATCTAATGTTATGTGTGTGATCTTATTATTTGTATCTCAGACACATTTGCTTGACTAGTTAATGTAAACTCACCCCATTCCGTACAAATGTGCGTAACCGCGACATTCAAACGAGGCTACAAAGAAAACTAATGGGACTGTAGTGACTGTGTTGACTTCAAAATCAGGGGTGTGAACTAGCTTTCTATTCAAGCGTTGATCGACATGGTAATGGCTCTCTAGTATTGGAGAAAAGTTTAAAAAACGGACCCTCCGTTACATCGTGGTGTGTCATGTTGTAACGTACAGCACGTATAAAGCAACTATTTCTGTCTTACAATCTCTCTCCGCCAGGTGTAGCACTTCTCTCATAGTTTAAAAACAAGAAATAGACAGTGACGGGGGTAAGGGGGGGATACCTAGTAATTTTTTGTGTCATCATTGCATGCGATCATCATTCTCAAAGCCTCTGTTTTACTTCTAAGATCACTTTAGCACCGCCCTAAAAACCTGATTCAAATTCGACACAAACCTTCAAATAGGTATGTAATCACACATTATATAAACTCTTTATAGTGTTTTATTTACATTTTAGAGGCGATAAGGTGATAAGTTGGACAGATCGAGTGAAAAAAAGCTGTTTTCCCACACGACATCTCTCCTCCTCACTATCACGCATTAGTTTCGCTTCCCCACCCACCATTTTTTTAAAGACCAGACGGGGCTCATTGCCTGCTTGAATTATGCAGAAACGGGCAGTGTTTAGGTCATGTCATTTATTTTGTTGGAAAGGGGAGAAATTGTGCTTTACAGTGGTATTGACCTTACAGTTGATCTGGAAGTATTACGTTTTTGGGGCACTAAAACAAGGGCAATTGTACGGACCAAGGCGATGTGCGAGTTGACGTGAGTTTACGTTATAGCCATAGAACCTGGTTGGTTAGCTACCTGCAGATTCATGCAGGGTAGTAACGTCATGAGTTGTGATTATGATCCATTGTTTAGCTAGAGCTCAGAATAACTGATGCATTTTTGAACGCTCAACACCCTTTGAATATGTCCGGTGTCAGTAAACATTGGCAACAAAGCTTAATTCAATTGTTGCCAGCAGCAGTTAGTCACCAACACTCTGGATAACATGAAAACTGCCTAACCAGCTCTGCTAGGGCAAGTAAAATGGTCGGAGGGGGGTGTTCTCTCATTATGTGTCTGGAAGTAGCTAGCCAATGTTAGCCAGTTAGCTTGGATGCTTGACTGTAGTTGTGATGTCAGAGCTTTCGGAACAACCCTACTTATTGGCCAGAGCGTCCAGTGTGCGCTCTGAACGTGAAATGGTCTGAATTTACCAACAGTTGCAGTCAGCAACGCTCTTGATAACATAACAGCCTAACCAGCTCTGCAAGGGTGAGTAATTTTCAGTGAGCTGTTTTCTCTCTTAGATGTCTGGAAGTAGCTGGCAAGTTAATACAGAACGCATGGATCAACCCTTAAGGAGATGGGTGGGGCTAAGTCTTAAGAGGGTGTGAACAATGCTGAATGGGTGTAGACAAAGAAGGGCTCTCCAATAATAGTACCAAGACATTGAAAGACAATTTTCTCAAAAGTGAGTTTACAAGTTGATCAACTTTCAACGCAGAATTACTTTCCCATTGTTTCCTCCATTACAGTGTATGATATACCATTTTTTAGCTCTGAGTCTCTATTTTTATCCAATGTAAAAAAACAGAACATAAAATGTTGCTACATAAGACCGAATCCAGGTTGTGAGTCACATATTAGAGAGAACACATAGGAGAGAGTCAGGCAAGGACCATAGCGTGAGAGGGCACATCTGTCGCCATCACGGTCCTAAAGACCCATAATAGCAGACAGTACAGTATAAAGATACAGTGCCTTCGTAAAGTATTCAGACCACTTGACTTTTCCCACATTTTGTTACATTACAACTTTATTTTAAAATGGATTAAATAATTTTTTCCCTCATTAATCTACACACAATACCCCATAATGACAAAGCAACAACAGGTTTTTAGATTTGTTTGCAAATGTATTAAAAATTTAAATCTGAAATATCACATTTACATAATGTAAGTATTCAGACCCTTTACTAAGTACTTAGTCAGCAAATACAGCCTCGAGTCTTCTTGGGTATGACGCTACAAGCTTGGTACACTTGTATCTGGGGAGTTTTTCCCATTCTTTGCAGATCCTCTCAAGCTTTGTCAGGTTGGATGGTGACGCTGCACAGCTATTTTCAGGTGTCTCCAGAAATGTTCGATCAGGTTCTAGACCGGGCTCTGACAGGGACAATCAATGATATTCAGAGACTAGACCGGGCTCTGACAGGGACAATCAATGATATTCAGAGACTAGCCCCGAAGCCACTCCTGTATTGTCTTGGCTGTGTGCTTAGCGTCGTTGCACTGATGGAAGGTGTACCTTCACCCCAGTCAGGTCCTGAGCGCTCTGGAGCAGGTTTTCATCAAGGATCTCTCTGTACTTTGCTCCGTTCATCTTTCCCCCAATCCTGATTAGTCTTCCAGTCCCTGCTGCTGAAAAACATTCCCACAGCATGATGCTGTTTTAAGGCACATGTTCTGATTTTCTACACATTTTGTCATGAGGTTGAGAGAGAACATTGCAGTTTTAAAGGTAATTTCCTGCAATTCTACAAATCTTGCTATCATATGCGTGCCCGTTCGGTGATCCGGCCCTGACTGGATTACAACGCACACTGGACTACAGCGCACACACTGGACTACAGCGCACGCTGGACTACAACGCACGCTGGACTACAGCGCACACTGGACTACAGCGCACACTGGACTACAGCGCACACTGGACTACAACGCACACTGGTCTACAACGCACACTGGTCTACAACGCACACTGGTCTACAACGCACACTGGACTACAACGCACACTGTACTACAACGCACACTGGACTACAACGCACACTGGACTACAACACACACTGGACTACAACTCATACTGGACTACAACGCACACTGGACTACAACGCACACTGGACTACAATGCACACTGGACTACAACGCACACTGGACTACAACGCACACTGGACTACAACGCACACCAAAAAAGAAAGCAGGGAGGGACAGAAAATAACTGTAGAAGCAAGACCTTGCGCACAGAGGAGAGTGAGGTAAAGAGCCATGGTGGATGCCCTATGCTCCCTAGGGGTCCAAGACATTTAAATCAAGTTAGTCAAGTCTGTAGTCTGAAGTACATTACCAAGCTCTGTAGCTGCCTTGCTTTTGTTTTCCTCTCCCTCTGTTTTAACCCATACACCACTAATTCATTGAGTTTGAAACTACTGCAATGATTGCTCAACACAAACATTGGGAAATGAAATGTTAATGATGCCCTAGGGACTTGATTGTGACACTATCTCAAAATCTGCATCCTGGGAAATCTATTCTTTCCAGGCTTCCTTCTGACTTAATTGACAGTTTAATGTCACACTGGTCCAGTAAGAGGAGGAAGTTAAACTGCGAGCCCTTTATTTACTTCCTAGCTTGTTAGTTTCCTGTCAGTAGCCTAGTAATTATGTTGTGTTGGCCTCCCCATTAGCTGAATGTTATCTACTATTGAAAGGTCACATGATGGTGGATTTTGAGAGGAACTAGCATTATTGCTCTGTTTTTCCTTTTGGAACAGAAGGTCTACTGCAGGGCTCTTCAACCAGGGGCGGACTGGGACAAAAATTCAGCCCTAGCAATATAGCCCCCCACTATCTGTGTTAGTTGGTCTTATCACAGACAGTGAACCAGATTCTGATGATGCTAGGCCTAACACAGATAGTGTGGGGCTAAATTGCTAGGGCTGAATTTTATTTTTTTAGACCTTACAGTAAAATGCTTACTAACGAGCCCCTAACTAACAATGTAGTTTACATTTTTTTTTAAATACGAATAAGAAGAAGAAATAAAAAGTAACAAGTAATTAAAGAGCAGCAGTAAAATAACAATAGCAAATAACAACCATAGAGAACACACATTATAATTTGTAGTCATAATTAGGATGATTGTGTCATACGTGTCCCCCCTACCCTACTGTTAATAACTATTACATATTGAAGTACTGGCAGGACATCTGTCACTCTGTTTTCTTCCTACCTCCACTGCATTCTTCCCTGAGCTGTCTCTGCTAAGCCTAGCATCCTTTCTCATTGCACTGGTAACTGAAGACCAGGGAACCACACTGTCTGTACCGTGCCCAGCAACATCCTAGTTGTGAATGAATAAACACATAGATATTAGGCAAAGTAGAAAACCACTCAATAAATACCTTTTACACTAAACAAAAATATGAACGCAACATGTAAAGTGAGCGGAAATAAAAGATCCCAGAAATGTTATATATTCACAAAAAGCTTATTTTTCTAAAATGTTGTGAACAAATTTGTTTACATCCCTGTTACGGAGCATTTCTCCTTTGCGAAGATAATCCATCAACCTGACAGGTGTAGCATATCAAGAAGCAGATTTAACAGTGTGGATATTACACAGGTCCACCTTGTGCTTGCGGGGGACAATAAAATACCACTAACATTTGCAGTTTTGTCACACAACACAGTGCCACAGATGTCTCAAGTTTTAAGGGAGCGTGGAATGACATGGGAATGTCCACCAGAGCTGTTGCAATAAAATGTAATGTTAATTTCTCTACCATAAGCCTCCTCCAACGTTGTTTTGGAGAATTTGCGTTTTAGACCAGCCACCTGGACAGCTGATGAAACTGTAGGTTTGCACAACCAAAGAATATCTGCACAAACTGTCAGAAACCATTTCAGGGAAGCTCATGTGCGTGCTTGTCATCCTCACCAGGGTCTTGACCTGACTGCAGTTCCACGTCGTGAACGACTTCAGTGGGCAAAGGCTCACCTTCGATGGCCACTGGCATGGTGGAGAAGTGTGCTCTTCAAGGATTAATCACGGAATGGCAGATGGTGTGTACTGCATTGTGTGGGAGAGCGGTTTGCAGAGTGCTCCGTGGTGGTATGGGTTATGGTATGGGCAGGCATAGCCATTTTATCAATGGCAATTTGAATGCACAGAGATAATGTGATGAGAAGGGCCGGACCACCTTTTATTGGGGTGGATTGGTATAAAAAATTTAAAAAATGAAATAATATATGCACACAACATGACCAAAAGTATGTGGACACCTACTTGTTAAACATCTCATTCCAAAATCATGGGCATTAATATGGAGTTGGTCCCCCTTTGCTTCTACTCTTCTGGGAAGACACTGCTGGAGACTTGCTTCCATTCAGCCACAAGAGCGTAAGTGAGGTCCGTCACTGATGTTGGCCGGTTAGGCCTGGCTCGCAGTTGGTGTTCCAATTCATGGCAAAGGTGATCGATGGATTTGAGGTTAGGGCTCTGTGCAGGCCAGTCAAATTCTTCCACACTGATCTCAACAAACCATTTTTGTATAGACCTCGCTTTGTGCATGGGGGTATTGTCATGCTAAAACTGGAAAAGGCTTTGCCCAAACTGTTGCCACAAAGTTGAAAGCACAGAATCATCTAGAATGTGATCGTATCCTGTAGCGTTAAGATTTCACTTCTCTGGAAGAAGGGGCCAAGCCCGAACCATGAAAAACAGCCCCAGAACATTATTCCTCCCACACCAAACTTTACAATCGGGACTATGCATTGTGGCAGGTAGCATTCTCCTGGCATCCTCCGAACCCAGATTAATCCGTCAGACTGCCAGATGGTGAAGCGTGATTCATCACTCCATAGAACGCATTTCCACTGCTCGAGAGTCCAATGGCGGCAAGCTTTACACCACTCCAGCCGACGCTTGGATTTGCACATGGTTGTCTTAGGCGTGCTCGGCCATGGAAAAACATTTCATGAAGCTCCGGGGCAATAGTTATTGTGCTGACGTTGCTTCCAGAGGCAGTTTGGAACTCGGTAGTGAGTGTTGCAGCCGAGGACAGGCAATTTGTACGTGCTTCAGCAATCAGTGGTCCCGTTCTGTGAGCTTGTGTGGCCTACCACTTTACGGCTGAGCCGTTGTTACTCCTAGACATCTCCACTTCACAATAACAGCACTTACAGTGGAAGCTTTAGCTTTGCAGAAATTTAACAAACTGACTTGTTGGAAAGGTGGCATCCTATGACGGTGCCACGTTAAGTCACTGAGCTACTCAGTAAAATCATTCTACAGCCAATGTTTGTCTATGGAGATTGCATGGCTGTGTGCTCGATTTTATACACCTGTCGTGACTGAAATAGCCAAATCCATTCATTTGAAGGGGCATCCACATACTTTTGTATATACAGTTGAAGTCGGAAGTTTACATACACCTTAGCCAAATACATTTAATCTCAGTTTTTCACAATTCCTGACATTTAAATCCTAGTAAAAGTTCTCTGTCTTAGGTCAGTTAGGATCACCACTCTATTTCAAGAATGTGAAATGTCATAATAAAAGTCAAGAGAATGATTTACCACAATGCTGGAAATCTATCTGCATCCACAGAAACTAATCCCATCGTTCTATGACAAACACAGATGGTGTTATATCAAATTCAATAGTAGAAAAAAGAGAGCGAGGAAGAGAGACACACAGATGTACTGCCAGTCCTTGATGTTTTGGCTGTATATGTAGTCTAATATTAAACACAGGTATGTGGGCAGGGGGAAACACATGCATTATAATTTACAAGGCATTATAAACCAGTGGTCATCTATAAGAAAAAGAGGATAGGATTGAAAAGCAGCGCTGCTCTTGGGTCAGCTTTCACCGTTCAAATGTTTCTTTAACATTATAATTATTTCACAGAGATCGAGTATTATTCACAGAGATCGAGTATAATTATTATTCAGAGAGCGATGAACACAATGACAGACGAAACACCCCAGAGGTGCAAATTAGAGCCATCAAAAAAAGATTTTCCAAAAATTACTCAAAAGTGTTAAAAAAACTGAACTTTGTTATCGTACACTTAACACTGTCAGGTTCTTGGTTAACCTCAAATGTTCTATTGAATAATTTTGATAAAGCTTCTGTTGTAATATTTGTCTAGCACTGCAAAAGGCAAAGCCATAAGGGTTAATTAATGTAATAATGGGTTTAGTGTTGCCTAGAGATTGGTGAGTTTAACTTGCTACACCCAGTGCTCTGTTACGATCAACTAGGAGTGGTGGGTGGAATCAGGCGCAGAGAGCAGAGTTCAGTCTTTCTTTCAAATATATTCCCCAGCGCAACAAAACAGTCACGCCAACACACAGGGCGTAAATAAATTGCCAGTCCAAACAGGACAAAATAGTCCGGAGAATAAATATACGAATAACTCACACCATCAAACACAGAGTAACACAAACAAGCCCTCACAAATACCCAGCGGGCCTAGTGCCCTTAAATACCCTACAAACAAACCCTAATACAAAACAGGTGTACCCAATTACCCAATAACCCAAAACAAACGGAAAGGGAATCGATGGTAGCTAATAGGCCGGCGACCGCCGAGCCCGCCCGAACAGGAAGAGGCACCATCTTCGGCAAGGTTCGTGACAGTACCCCCTCCCCCCCCCCCCCCCCTGACGCGCGGCTCCCGCAGCGCGCCGACCCCGGCCTCGAGGACGACCCGGAGGACGAGGCGCAGGGCGATCCAGGTGGAGGCGATGGAAATCCCTCAAGAGGGAAGGATCTAAAATGTCCCTCCCCGGTACCTCCCAGTCCACGAGGTACTGCAGGCCCCTCACCCGGCGTCTCGAGTCCAGAATAGCTCGTACTGTGTACGCCGGGGACCCTTCGATGTCCAGAGGGGGTGGAGGGACCTCCGGTACCTCACTGTCTTGTAGGGGACCAGCTACCACCGGCCTGAGGAGAGACACATGAAACGAGGGGTTAATACGATAATAAGAGGGAAGTTGCAATCTATAACACACCTCGTTTATCCTCCTCAGGACTTTAAATGGCCCCACACACTGCGGCCCCAGCTTCCAGCAGGGCAGGCGGAGGGGCAGGTTTCGGGTCGAGAGCCAGACCCTGTCCCCTGGTGCGAACACCGGGGCCTCGCTGCGGTGGCGGTCAGCGTCGCTCTTCTGCCGTTCACTGGCCTGCCTGAGAGAATCCTGGACTGCCCGCCAGGTCTCTCTAGAGCGCTGTACCTACTCCTCCACCGCAGGAGCCTCGGTCTGACTCTGATGCCACGGAGCCAGGACCGGCTGGTAGCCCAGTACGCATTCGAATGGCGACATATTCGTGGACGAATGCCGAAGAGAGTTCTGGGCTAACTCTGCCCACGGGACGTACCTCGCCCATTCTCCTGGCCGGTCCTGGCAATACGACCTCAGAAACCTGCCCACTTCCTGGTTTACTCTCTCCACCTGCCCATTACTTTCGGGGTGATAACCAGAGGTAAGGCTGACCGAGATCCCCAGACGCTCCATAAATGCCTTCCAAACCCGAGACATGAACTGGGGACCCCGATCGGAGACGATATCCTCTGGAACCCCATAGTGCCGGAAGACGTGGGTAAATAGAGCCTCTGCAGTCTGTAGGGCCGTAGGGAGACCAGGCAATGGGAGGAGACGGCAGGACTTAGAGAACCGATCCCCAACGACCAGAACGGTAGTGTTCCCCTGAGATGGGGGAAGATCAGTAAGTAAATCTACCGAGAGATGGGACCATGGCCGTTGTGGAACCGGGAAGGGCTGTAACTTCCCTCTAGGAAGGTGCCTAGCAGCCTTACTCTGGGCGCATACCGAACAGGAAGAGACATAGAGCCTCACATCCCTAGCTAAGGTGGGCCACCAGTATTTCCCCCTAAGACCCCGCACTGTCCTATCAATCCCCGGATGACCCGCAGACTGTAGTGTGTGGGCCCACCGAATCAACTTATCACGAACACCAAGCGGTACGTAACTTCTACCAGTCGGACACTGTGTAGGCGCAGGTTCAACCCTCAACGCCCGCTCGATGTCTGCGTCCACCTCCCATACCACTGGGGCCAACAGCCGAGAGGCTGGAAGGATGGGAGTGGGTTCGATGGACCGGTCCTCGGTGTCATAGAGACGGGACAGCGCGTCGGCCTTAGTGTTGAGGGAACCTGGTCTGTAAGAGATCGTAAATCTAAAACGTGTAAAGAACATGGCCCACCTAGCCTGACGCGGATTCAGTCTCCTCGCTGCTCGAATATACTCCAGATTACGGTGGTCAGTCCAGATGAGAAAAGGGTGTTTAGCCCCCTCTAGCCAGTGTCTCCACACCTTCAGGGCTTTTACCATAGCTAGTAACTCCCGGTCCCCCAGATCATAGTTCCGCTCCGCCGGACCCAGCTTCTTAGAAAAGAAAGCGCAGGGACGGACCTTCGGTGGCGTGCCCGAGCGCTGAGACAGCACGGCTCCAACCCCAGCCTCGGACGCATCCACCTCCACTATGAATGCTAATGAAGGGTCCGGATGCGCCAACACGGGGGCCCCAGTGAACAGTGCCTTCAACTGGTTGAAGGCTCCATCAGCCTCTGCTGACCACCGCAAACGCACCGGCCCCCCCTTCAGCAGTGAGGTAATGGGCGCCGCTACTTGGCCAAAACCCCGGATAAACCTCCGGTAGTAATTGGCAAACCCTAAAAACCGCTGCACCTCCTTTACCGTGGTCGGAGTCGGCCAATTACGCACGGCGTTAACGCGGTCACACTCCATCATCATCCCCGAGCTGGAAATGCGATAACCCAGGAAGGAAACGGCTGGTTTGGAGAACACACATTTCTCAGCCTTGACGTATAGGTCATGCTCCAGCAGTCGCCCAAGAACCCTGCGCACCAGGGAAACATGCGCGGCGCGTGTGGTAGAATAAATCAAGATGTCATCAATATAGACTACCACACCCTGCCCGTGCAAGTCCATGAGAATCTCATCTACAAAGGATTGGAAGACGGCTGGAGCATTCTTCAACCCATACGGCATGACGAGGTACTCATAGTGGCCTGATGTGGTACTAAACGCTGTTTTCCACTCGTCTCCTCCCCGAATACGCACCAGATTATACGCGCTCCTGAGGTCCAGTTTTGTGAAGAAACGCGCTCCGTGGAATTATTCCACCGCCGTAGCGATGAGAGGTAGCGGATAACTAAAACCCACTGTGATCGAATTGAGACCTCGATAATCAATGCACGGACTCAGACCTCCCTCCTTTTTCCTCAGAGTCTCAGAGCTTCCGTGACATATGTTTCCATAGCCAGCGTCTCCTCCTGTGACAGCGGGTACACATGACTCCGGGGAAGTGCAGCGTTCTCCTGGAGGTTTATCACGCAATCCCACCGTCGATGGGGTGGTAATTTGGTCGCCCTCTTCTTACTAAAAGCGATAGCCAAATCGGCATATTCTGGGGGAATGCGCACGGTGGAAACCTGGTCTGGACTCTCCACCGTCGTGGCACCGATGGAAACTCCTATACACCTCTCTGAACACTCGTCTGACCACCCCTTAAGAGCCCCCTGTTTCCAGGAAATAAGGGGATTGTGAATAGCCAGCCAGGGAACCCCCAACACCACCGGAAACCCAGGTGAATCAATAAGGTAGAAACTGATCCTCTCCCTATGATTCCCCTGCGTTACCATGTCCAGCGGAATCGTGGCCTCTCTGACCAGCCCTGACCCTAACTGTCGGCTATCTAAGGAGTGCACGGGGACAGGTGGGTCTATCTGCACTAACGGAATACCCAATTTGCGGGCGAGTCCACGATCCATAAAACTCCCAGCTGCGCCTGAATCGACTAGTGCCTTATGCTGAAGAGAGGGGAAAAACGCAGGAAAAATTTAATAAAAAAACATGTGACCAACAGGAAGCTCTGGGTGAGTTTGGTGCTTACTCACCTGGGGTGGCCGAGGAGTGTTCCGCCGACCCTCTCGACTCCCAGAGGGACTCCTCCAACACCGGTCCGAAGTGTGTCCTCTCCGTCCACAATAGGAGCAGGAGGAGCCCCCTCTGATCCCCCTAGATGCAGCTCCTCCCAACTCCATCGGAGTGGGAGTGGGAGAGCTGGAAGGTGGAATTAACAGGACCCCTTCTGAACGCCCGCGGGCAGCTAGCAGGTTGTCCAATCGAATAGACATGTCTATTAGTTCATCCAGGGAGAGAGTTGTGTCCCTGCAAGCTAGCTCCCGGCGGACGTCCTCCGGGAGACTACACCGGTAATGGTCCATCAGGGCCCTGTCATTCCACCCAGCACCAGCAGCTAGAGTCCTAAACTCCAACGCGAAGTCCTGTGCGCTCCTCGTCTCCTGTCTGAGGTGGAACAGTCGCTCACCCGCCGCTTTACCCTCTGGTGGATGATCGAACACAGCTCGGAAACGGCGGGTGAACTCCAGGTAGTTGTCCCGAGCCGAGTCTGGACTGTTCCAGACCTCGTTAGCCCAGTCCAGGGCCCTGCCCGTTAAACAGGAGACGAGGAGGCTCACACTCTCCTCACCCGAGGGAGCCGGACGCACGGTAGCCAGGTAGAGCTCTAGCTGGAGCAAAAATCCCCCTGGCACCCAGCCGCCGCTCCATCGTACTCCCTCAGGGGGGAGAGACGCAGTGCGCCGGACCCAGAGGACGACGTAGGTGGAGTCGGTAGTGGGGGAGCTGGGGTAGACGTCGGTAGACCACTCCTCTCCCATCGTTCCATCCTCTCCATCATCTGGTCCATCGCGGTACCAATCCGATGGAGGACCGCTGTGTGGTGATGGTGGGGAGAGGGGTGGTCGCTGCTCCTGCTGATTCCATTTCTGAAGGTGCGGGCTTCTGTTACGATCAACTAGGAGTGGTGGGTGGAATCAGGCGCAGAGTTCAGTCTTTCTTTCAAATGTATTCCCCAGCGCAACAAAACAGTCACGCCAACACACAGGGCGTAAATAAATTGTGTTGCCCTATATATATATATATAACAGGACAAAATAGTCCAGAGAATAAATATACGAATAACTCACACCATCAAACACAGAGTAACACAAACAAGCCCGCACAAATACCCAGCGGGCCTAGTGCCCTTAAATACCCTACAAACAAACCCTAATACAAAACAGGTGTACCCAATTACCCAATAACCCAAAACAAACGGAAAGGGAATCGATGGTAGCTAATAGGCCGGCGACGACGACCACCGAGCACCGCCCGAACAGGAAGAGGCACCATCTTCGGCAAGGTTCGTGACATGCTCTGTTACGAAAGGTTAAGCAAATCTTATTTGAAAGCTTTTGCATTGAAATAATTAAACATTCCGAACAAAAGCTGGATATAATTATTTTATGACCTAAGTCCACAGTATTTACTGAAAATAAAAAGTATTGCATCTTTATTTTTTCCAAATTCTCACCAGAATCTGAATCTGGAGACTCATATCTCCCTCACTAGCTTTAAGCACCAGCTGTCAGAGCAGCTCAAAGATCACTGCACCTGTACATAGCCCATCTGTAAACAGCCTATCCAATTACCTCATCCCCATACTGTATTTATTTATTGATCTTGCTCCTTTGCACCCCAGTATCTCTACTTGCATATTCATCTTCTGCACATCTACCAGTCCAGTGATTAATTGCTATATTGTAATTAATTTGCCACCATGGCCTATTTATTGCCTTAACTCCCTTATCTTACCTCATTTGCATTCACTGTATATGGCTTTTTGGTTTACATTTTTCAACTGTATTGAGTATGTTTTGTTAATTCCATGTGTAACTGTGTTGTGTGTCAAACTGCTATGCTTTATCTTGGCCAAGTGGCAGTTGCAAATGAGAACTTGTTCTCAACTAGCCTACCTGGTAAAATAAAGGTGAAATATATACACTGCTCAAAAAAATAAAGGGAGCATTAAAATAACACATCCTAGATCTGAATGAATGAAATATTCTTATGAAATAATTTATTTACATAGTTGAATGTGCTGACAACATAATCACATAAAAATGTTCAATGGAAATCAAATTTATCAACCCATGGAGGTCTGGATTTGGAGTCACACTCAAAATGAAAGTGGAAAACCACACTACAGGCAGCATAACGTTCTCCACGGCGTCTCCAGACTCTGTCACGTGTGCTCAGTGTGAACCTGCTTTCATGTGTGAAGAGCACAGGGCGCCAGTAGCAAATTTGCCAATCTTGGTGTTCTCTGGCAAATGCCAAACGTCCTGCACGGTGTTGGGCTGTAAGCACAACCCCCACCTGTGGACGTCGGGCCCTCATACCACCCTCATGGAGTCTGTTTCTGAACGTTTAAGCAGACACATGCACATTTGTGGCCTGCTGGAGTTCATTTTGCAGGGCTCTGGCAGTGCTCCTCCTTGCACAAAGGCGGAGGTAGCGGTCCTGCTGCTGGGTTGTTGCCCTCCTACGGCCTCCTCCACATCTCCTCTCCACCCTCTCCGAGTTGGGCATCTCCGGCGCGGCCCACGCTTGGATTGCGTCCTACCTGACAGGTCGCTCCTACCAGGTGGCGTGGCGAGAATCTGTCTCCTCACCATGCGCTCTCACCACTGGCGTCCCCCAGGGCTCTGTTCTAGGCCCTCTCCTATTCTCGCTATACACCAAGTCACTTGGCTCTGTCATAACCTCACATGGTCTCTCCTATCATTGCTATGCAGACAACACACAATTAATCTTCTCCTTTCCCCCTTCTGATGACCAGGTGGCGAATCGCATCTCTGCATGTCTGGCAGACATATCAGTGTGGATGACGGATCACCACCTCAAGCTGAACCTCGGCAAGACGGAGCTGTTCTTCCTCCCGGGGAAGGACTGCCCGTTCCATGATCTCGCCATCACGGTTGACAACTCCATTGTGTCCTCCTCCCAGAGCGCTAAGAACCTTGGCGTGATCCTGGACAACACCCTGTCGTTCTCAACTAACATCAAGGCGGTGGCCCGTTCTTGTAGGTTCATGCTCTACAACATCCGCAGAGTACGACCCTGCCTCACACAGGAAGCAGCGCAGGTCCTAATCCAGGCACTTGTCATCTCCCGTCTGGATTACTGCAACTCGCTGTTGGCTGGGCTCCCTGCCTGTGCCATTAAACCCCTACAACTCATCCAGAACGCCGCAGCCCGTCTGGTGTTCAACCTTCCCAAGTTCTCTCACGTCACCCCGCTCCTCCGCTCTCTCCACTGGCTTCCAGTTGAAGCTCGCATCCGCTACAAGACCATGGTGCTTGCCTACGGAGCTGTGAGGGGAACGGCACCTCAGTACCTCCAGGCTCTGATCAGGCCCCTACACTCAAACAAGGGCACTGCGTTCATCCACCTCTGGCCTGCTCGCCTCCCTACCACTGAGGAAGTACAGTTCCCGCGCAGGCCAGTCAAAACTGTTCGCTGCTCTGGCCCCCCAATGGTGGAACAAACTCCCTCACGATGCCAGGACAGCGGAGTCAATCACCACCTTCCGGAGACACCTGAAACCCCACCTCTTTCAGGAATACCTAGGATAGGATAAAGTAATCCTTCTCACCCCCCTTAAAAGATTTAGATGCACTATTGTAAAGTGGCTGTTCCACTGGATGTCTTAAGGTGAACGCACCAATTTGTGAGTCGCTCTGGATAAGAGCGTCTGCTAAATGACTTAAATGTAAATGTAAAATCTCCTGGTAGCACCTCCATGCTCTGGACAATACGCTGAAAGACACAGCAAACCTTCTTGCCACAGCTCACATTGATGTGCCATCATGAATCAGCTGCACTACCTGAGCCACTTGTGTGGGTTGTAGACTCCGTCTCATGCTACCACTAGAGTGAAAGCACCGCCAGCATTCAAAAGTGCCCAAAACATCAACCAGGAAGCAAAGGAACTGAGAAGTGGTCTGTGGTCACCACCTGCAGAACCACTCCTTTATTAGGGGTGTCTTACTAATTGCCTATAATTTCCACCTGTTGTCCATTCCATTTGCACAACAGCATGTGAAATTTATTGTCAATCAGTGTTGCTTCCTAAGTGGACAGTTTGATTTCACAGAAGTGTGATTGACTTGGAGTTACATTGTTACATTGTGTTATTTTTTTAGCAGTATATTATTTCTTCTTTTTTTACCAATCCACATGAATAAAAGGTGGTCCGGCCCATCTGGCATATGCCAGAAGGCCAATCCGCCAATGTCTCCAACTCTGTTCCTGGAGTGCGACTGTCCTGTCAGTCGTGGCTCCAGCCCTAATGTAGCACAATTGATTCTAATAATTAGCTGGTTAGTAAATTTAGTCAAGTTAGCTACTACTGGATATGGATTGAAAACCTACAGGAGGGTAGGGTAGCGCTCCAAGAACAGGGTTGGAGATCCCTGTGCCTAGTTTCCCAAAAGCATCTTAAGGCAAAGTGCGTTGTTAGAACCTTTGTAGGAGCATAGTTAAATCTATGAGCTGTTTCCCAAAACCATCATTATTAAATGTGCACTTGATAACACTCATAAACGAATGCTTGCCTTAGTGCATCCTTACATTATTTTTTGGCCTCCCGTGTCACTTTATACACAGATCATCTCCGCTAAACATAGAATATCTTATCTCTATGACTGCAGATAACTTCAGAACAAAGTTGACTACCAAAAAAAGTTGTCTTTGCAATTGATACAAACATGACATAAAAATATTATTCAAATGAAAACAGCAACCATTAAAATAAAGAGTGGGCCTATTTCAATCATATTGAAATACATTTCATATTCTAATTTACCAATTGTAGACTGTCTGTAATTTGCCTCAATATATTTCATGATGTGTAGCCGAAAGCACACAATGGGGAAAATGTGTGATTTAATGCATTTTTATTTGGTAAGCATTAGAATAACCTGCCTCAAAATTTGCAACCATAAGGTGGTAATATCTCTCTAGGAATTGATCCGTCAATTCAAATGTTAAGACACATTTTGAATGGAGAAAGTTTTCACTTTCTTTCGATCCCATCAGTATCGACACATTCTTCAACAATGCACTTAATGACCATTCTCTCTGCGTGTTGTTTTGGGAAACATGTGTTACATCTTCGGCTGTTGTGGGAAAGATGCATCATTAAAAAAAAACTCATAAGGCTAAATGCCATTGCTATCAGGAAACTGGTCCAAGGACATTATAAATCAAGAATGGGCCACTCCAGTCCTCAGTGGCCAGAGTGATGTCACACTTCTTCCCCATCCCTAGCTAACACAGCTGATTAAACTAATTGTATTTTAAACTAAAGATTATGATTAGTTGATTATTGGAGTCAGGTGTGTTAGCTGGGGCTGGCGCAAAAGTGTGACACCAATCAGGCCCCGAGGACTGGAGTTGACCATCCCTATTTTAAATGAAGATACTTGACAGTATTGAGATACATCCAGTTCAGATTGTAGTATATGTGCAGCTGTGTAACATGTCTGGAACATCATTAGGTAAATCAAACAAGGGGTGGAGTCAAACTAAGACAAAGGGATACAAAATGGCTGTTCAGAGACACTGTCGTTATTGCAAATGTCAAAGAAATATGTACAATTGCAACTAAAAACTAGATAATAATGGCGCTCTGTATTACATTCCTTCTACTTCTTACCTTTGGCTGTTCAGCTACAGTTCAGCAGCTTTATCGGGAAGCGGAATCTCGGAGCCAAGTGGCAAATGCCCCTGGGAGATTAGTTCCACAGTATAGGCCTGTTCAAGAACCAGCCAGATTTCAACCAAGGCCTGTGCAATGGCTCGCCAGGGTCCAGACACCGCATGTTCAAAACCCTTTCCTCCAGTCAAAGCAGACCTTCAATGAGCCTTTGACCTGGAGATATCCTGAAGATCCAGTCAAAGAGGTGCAGTTGGCTATTGATGAGCAGAGACCGCTGCCTGTGCCTGCCAGTAGCATTGCAGTTCAATGTGGGGAGACTGCTGCTCGTGTGGAAGTCAAACGAGATCTGCTCGGTATCGGCCAACTCATTGACCCTGCGGATCTTACCTTGGGAGGCTGTGCTGTCACCGGGGAGGATGCTTCCACTCAAGTTCTGATCTTTGTCACTGAGCTGCACGAATGTGGCAGCACTCTGACGGTAACATTGAGCATTCGCATCGTTATGACTTTTCTAGGTTGACTACCATTGATTTTCTTACAATGCCGTTTGCTGCTCTGATTCCAGATGACTGACGATTCACTTGTCTATGTCTTCACACTCCATTATACACCAGCCACCCTGGGCAGCAGCCCCATTGTTCGGACTAGAGAAGTGGTGGTCTGGGTTGAGTGCCACTATCAAAGGTGAGTTGACTACACCTGCGTTGGTACTTTTTTTTTCTTCAGTTCAATCAACTTTGGATACACATTTAAAGACTCCTTTACAGAAATCATGATGTGAGCAGTGATTCAGTGAAGCCCACCTGGAATCCCTATGCCTCCACTAAGGTTGCAGAGGAACTCCTCTACTTCTCCCTGAGGCTAATGACTGGTTAGTAACTGCTTGTCCTTGCCATATTGGCATTGCTCTTGACAGGCATTGACTTAAGTGCTGTCTCTGCACTTGTTTGTAAACTATGGTATTGCCAACTGGCAAATGTAACCGCCGCTTAGTTATTGGAATGAGGTGGCTACCCCAGAGTACAAAAGGATATTATATTTGCCATGATAAAACCACACTGCTGATGTATAGACCCTGCTCTAGTGTATCTGACTTGGAATAAGCATTACTGTTGCCTTGTCTTTGCAGACAACTGGCAGTTGGAGAGACCCAGCAAAGAGTACGTCCTTGGAGATAATATTAACTTTGAAGCTTCTGTCGTCCAGTTCTTCCATGTGCCCCTCCGAGTCTTTGTGGACAACTGTGTAGCCACAGTCATCCCAAACGCCAACACTGTCCCAAGATATGCCTTCATCGAGAACCGTGGGTGAGTATCCTTTGTAAGGTAGTTGATCTAGTTCACGGACTAATCGTTTGCTTTAATCTGCTAAGGAAAGCATTTCCCATTCCTTCCACCTGCCCACACTTCAAATCAACAGCCACCTTGAATGGCATCCTTCCAGAGTTTCAGCAGTGTAGGTAGCCTCATTTTTATTTTGTGGCCTTCAGTTGTCTGGTCGACACCAAGCTGACAGGCTCCAGGTCCCAGTTCATACCTCGCACCATGGATGACGCGCTCCAGTTCCAGATCGAAGCCTTTAGGTTTCATGTTGTGAACACTGGCTCAGTGAGTAGTTAATCCTGAGATCTTCTGCAAATTAGCTTCGGAATGTCCAAATTTATAGAATTGGCATGTTTGTTGAGCTTCAATCATAAATGAAGTAAAGTATGGCCAACATGACGTTGCTTTAAATTGGTGTCAAATCTACTAATTCTTACGTGGTACCGATGCTGAGACTTCAACAAATGTAATTTCAACAGCTTTACGTTACCTGCCTCCTGAAAGCCACAACAACTTCATCCCCTATTGATCATGAGAACAAGGCTTGTTCCTTCTCAAATGGGTAAGTCTGGGTATATATGGCAGGGTGTGCACTTTGCTTGTACGTACTATATGCAACACTCTCTTTTCAACAGATGGCGCGAGGCCAATAAGAAAGACCAGGTGTGTGGCTGTTGTGACACAGACTGTGGCATGAGAAGGGAACCGGATCCAGGTACATGTGCACTACAGTCCAGTGTTTGTCATTCCTGGACAAAAATGTGCACCTGGGGTGCACACCTTTGTCCTAATCAAGTACTTACAGACTTGATTCACGTAAGCCCTTGGCTGCAATCCCTAGTGCTAGGCTGGAAAAAAGTGCACCCTCTGCGTGAATTATTTGTTCTGTTTTGCTATGTCAGACCCCAGTAAGCTGACACAACAGCTAGTATAACGGATCCTAATAAATCAAATCAGGAAGGTTTTCTGCTCTTCCTAGGTTTCCGATGGGAGCAAGAAGCGTCTATTGGTCCTCTCAACATCAAAGAAAAGCTTCTTGACTGATGGCCTATTTAATCATTTGGACTGACATTCCTGTTGAAAAAACACATTATGGATGATTAAAAAAATATGGATTTTAAGGAATCTGTCTTGAGTCTTTTGTTCATGAGCTTTTTAACGTGTAACTAGGTGTAAAAATGAAGTACTACTTTTTGCTTGCTAGCTACTCTGGCAGTTTAACAAGAGGTGGTAGCTAAGCTTCTTTACAAACAAATTGGCAACTGTGCTAAATGGCTACGTAGCTAGGTTACTGTGGCTAGCCAAAAAGAGCATGTTTTGAAAATTGGATTGTGTTTTGAGTAAGTATTACCACCATAGGATTTTTAACATTCAAAGCAACTGAGAAGTCAGTGGCAGGAAATGTCACCTTAGCTTGCTACAGAACTTGAGTTATTGGTTGTTCTTGTGTCTTATCAGCCAACACCACTGCACAAACCTGTCACTATGACAACTAGTGTAGCCTTGTCTGAAAATGTCCAATTTGGTTATTTGCAACTTGTTTGGACAGTCTGTAGTCAAACTGATTTGAGCATTAAGGCCTGCAGTGTGAGTAAGGCTTTAGGCTATTACCATCCACAGGAAGCATCTTAACCTTTCTAATACCAAAATATGACTTGCACAATTTCCCATCAACCTCTGGGGGAGGGAATAGAAGCAGTCCTTCTCAAAGTATTTGGCCCTTGAATGTCCTGTGAATCGCTGGACTGAAACGATGCAAATTAAGTTAGAGCGGTACACATTCTATAGTAGCCTATACCACACCATTACAGGCTGCACTGAACTACTGTTAAATATGGATTTTCTGGTCGTAATGAAAGGTGCGGCTGGCTTCTGAGTTCAGTGGGCAATGTGTCAAGAAGCAGTGCGGCTTGGTTGTTTCAGATGAACAAATGGCTCTCAACCTTCGCCTCTCCCGAGTCCATACGGGAGTTTCAGCGATGAGAAGACTAACTACCAATTGGCTACTATGACATTGGAGAAAAAGGGGGTTAAGAAATGTATATATTAAAAATGATTCAGACCCTTTGCAATGAAACTTGAAATTGATATGGTCTCACAATTGACAGTACATGTCAGAGCAAAAAAACAAGCCATGAGATCGAAGGAATTGTCCGTAGCGCTCCGAGACAGGATTGTGTTGAGGCACAGATCTGGGGAAGGGTACCAAAAAATGTCCATTTTTGAAAGGTCCCCAAGAACACCGTGGTTCCTCTGTGGACATGGGAGAACCTTCCAGGGGACAACCATCTCTGCAGCTTTACCTCAATTAGGCCTTTCTGGTAGGGTGGCCAGATGGAAGCCCCTCAGTGAAAGGCACATGACAGCCCGTTATGAGGTTGCCTAAAGGTACCTAAAGACTCTGACCATGAAAAACAAGATTCTCTGGTCTGATTTAAACATGATGGAACTCTTTGGCCTGAATGCCAAGAGTCATGTCTGGAGGAAACCTTGCACCATCCCTACGGTGAAGCATGGTGGTGGCAGCATCACTGGTGTTTTTCATCGGCAAGGACTGGGAGACTAGTCAGGATCGAGGCAAAGTACAGAGATCCATGATGAAACCTTCTCCTGAGCGCTCAGGACCTCAGACTGGGGTGAAGGTTCACCTTCCAACAGGACAACGACCCTAAGCACACAGCCAAAACAATGTAGGAGTGGCTTCGGGACCAGTCTCTGATTGTCCTTGAGTGGCCGAGCCAAAGCCTGGACATGAACCCGATCAAATAGCCGTGCAGCAACGCTTTCCATCCAACTTGACAGAGCTTGAGTGTATCTGCAAAGAAGAATGGGAGAAACTCTCCAAATACAGGTGTGCCAAGCTTGTTGCGTCATACCCAAAAAGACTTGAGGCTGTAAAAAATTGTGAAACAAACAAATAAGACAAAAATGAAAAGTTGAGCGTCCCCCCCAAAGGCAATACTTTGTAGAGCCACCTTTTACAGTAGTTACAGCTGCAAGTCTCTATAAGCTTGGCACATCTAGTCACTGGGATTTTTGTCCATTCTTCAAGACAAAACTGCTCCAGCTCCTTCAAGGTGGATGGGGTCCACTTGTGTACAGTAATCTTTAAGTTATACCACAGATTCTCAATTGGATTGAGGTCTGACCTTTGACTTGGCCATTCCAAGTCATTTAAATGTTTCCCCCTAAACCACATGTGTTGCTTTAGCAGTATGCTTAGGGTCATTGTCCTGCTGGAAGGTGAACCTCCGTCCCAGTATCAAATCTCTGGAAGGTTGAAACCGGTTTCCCTCAAGAATTTCCCTGTATTTAGCGCCATCCATCATTCCTTCAATTCTGACCAGTTTCCCAGTCCCTGCCAATGAAAAACATCCCCACAGCATGATGCTGCCACCACCATGCTTCACTGTGAGGATGGTGTTCTCACGGTTTTGGGTTTGCGCCAGACATAGCGTTTTCCTTGAGATGTCCGTGGGATGTTCAAAGTTTCTGATATTTTTTTATAACCCAACAATCTGTACTTCTCAACAACTGTCCCTGGCCTGTTTCGAGAGCTCCTTGGTCTTCATGGTGCTGCTTGCTTGGTAGTGCCCATTGCTTAGTGATATTGCAGACTCTGGGGCCTTTCAGAACAGGTGTATATTTACTGAGATCATGTGACAGATCATGTGACACTTAGATTGCACACAGGTGGACTATTTAACTAATTATGTTACTTCTTTATGGGCTTCATAGCAAAGGGGGTGAATACATATGCACGCACCACTTTTCCATTTTTTATTATAAACCGGTAATTTTTTTCATTTCACTTCACCAATTTGGACTATTTTGTGTATGTTCAATACATGAAATCCAAATAGAAATGCATTTAAATGACAGGTTGTAATGCAGCAAAATAGGAAAAACGCCAAGGGGATGAATACTTTTGCAAGGCACTGTAGCTCGTCTGGTAGGCTTGTGTCACTGGGCACCTCTCGGCTGTGCTTCCATTTGTAGTCTGTAATAGTTTGCAAGCCCTGCCACTTCCGACGAGCATCGGAGCCGGTGTAGTACGATTCAATCTTAGTCCTGTATTGACACTTTGCCTGTTTGATTGTTTGTCGGAGGGCATAGCGGGATTTCTTATAAACTTCTGGGTTGCACTTCCACTCCTTGAAAGTGTAGCTCTAGCCTTCAGCTCAGTGTGAATGTTGCCTGTAATCCATGGCTTCTGGTTGCAGTATGTACGTATTTATTGCACTTATTGATAAAGCCAGTGACTGATGTGGTGTACTCCTCATTGCCATCGGAAGAATCCTGGAACATATTCCTGTCTGTGCTAGTGAAACAGTCCTGTCGTTTAGCATCTGCTTCATCTGACCACTTTTTTTATAGACCGAGTCACTGGTGCTTCCTGCTTTAATTTTGCTTGTAAGCAGTAATCAGGAGGAGAGAGTTATGGTCAGATTTGCCAAATGGAGGGCAAGGGAGAGCTTTGTAAGCGTCTCTTTGTGTGGAGTAAAGGTGGTTTAGAATTGTTTTCCCTCTGGTTGCAAATTGAACATGCTGATGGAAATTAGGTAAAACTGATTTCTTTCCCTGCATTAAAGTCCCCAGCCACTAGGAGCGCCACCCCTGAATGAGCGTTTTACTGTTTGCATATGACAGAATACAGCTCATTGAGTGCGGTTTTAGTGCCATCCTCCTTCTGTGGAAAAATACTCTCTAGGTAGATAGTGTGGTCTACAGCTTACAATGAGATACTCTACCTCAGGTGAGCAAAACCTTGAGACTTCCTGAGATATCATGCCCTAGCTATTGTTTACAAATAGGCATAGGCCCCCACCCTGTGTCTTACCAGAGGCTGCTGTTCTGTCCTGCCTATAGAGTGTATAACCCGCCAGCTGTATGTCCTTAATGTCGTCGTTCAGCCACGACTTGTTGAAACATAAGATATGACAGTTTTTAATGTCCTGTTGGTAGGATATACGTGCTTTCAGTTTGTCCCATTTATTTTCCAGTGATTGAATGTTAGCTAGAAAAACGGAAGGCAAGGGCAGATTATCCACTCATTGCCTGATCCTTACACGGCATCCTGATCTCTTTCCACAAAACCTATGTTTCCTTTTCCAGTGAATCACAGGGTTCTGGGCCTGGTCGGTGTCTGTAGTATACCCCTCGCGTCCGACTCATTGAAGAACTCCTCGTCCAATTTGAGGTGAGTAATCCCAGTTCTGATGTCCTGAACCTCTTTCGGTCATAAGAGACGATAGCAATAACATTATGTACAAAACAAGTTTTGAACAACGCGAAAACAAACAAAATTGCATGGTTGGTTAAGAGCCTATAAGACGGCATCCCTCCCCTCCGGCGCCATCTTGAACAATATGACCATCCGATGGAGATACGTCACTCACCGTGGAAGTCGAAGAAAGCGTCCTCTGGCAACAGGGTCCTCCTTGGAGATGTTAAGCCCTGACCTGACATGGTTTTGCCGCCCTGGATCCAGAGGTTCCGTCGCATTCTTCCTTAGGGGCTTCCCATTCGAGATCGGATCCGGAGGTACCTGTGTTCTCTATCCTCTGTTTTGTCTCCCTTTCCGGTGGCTTCTACCTCGGGTTCAGATCCTGAACACTCCCAACCTCATCAGACAGTGAGATTGCCCTAGAAACCGGCCCATTCAACATCACCAGCTGTCATTATCGGCAGCTCTATGGTGAGAAACATCTCGGTTGCCAAAGCAAAAACCCTGTGCTACCCAGGAGCACAAGTACAGGACATCACAAGGCTGCTTCCGACTGTCCTAGTGCAGATGCCGGGAGCTGACGCTGTCGTAGTCCAAGTGGGGTCAAACGACATCAGGAGGGCTAACTCGGAACATCTGGAAATAGATTTTAAAGAACTGATTTTAGCATAAAAAGACAAAAAAAAACTGACAATCATTTCAGGTCCAGTACCATCATTGGGCCGCGAGTGTGAAAGATTCAGCAGGTGATTGGCATAACACATCTGGCTAAAATATTACTGTAGCTCTGCTGGAATCCCTTTTATAGATAACTTTGACACAGAAGGTTCCCAAACTTTGTATAATCCCGTACACCTTCAAACACTCAACCTCCAGCTGCGTACCCCCTCTAGCACCAGGGTCAGTGCACTCTCAAATATAGTTTTTTGTCATCATTGTAAGCATGGCACACACACTATACGATACATTTATTAAACATAGAATAAGTGTGAGTTTTTGTCACAACCCGGCATGTCGGAAGTGCCAAAGAGCTCTTATAGGACCAGGACACAAATAAATAATTGTTCTCTTTATTTAGCCATCTTGCATATAGTCCGCCCCATCCCGCATGCGGTATCGTTACTACAGCCTCAAGCTCATTACCATAACGCAACGTTAGCGATTTCTAAAAATCGCAAATGAAATGAAATAAATATGCCTGCTCTCAAGCTTATCCTTTTCTTAACAATCCTGTCGTCTCAGATTTTCAAAATATGCTTTAGAACCAGAGAAAATCAATAATTTGTGTCAGAGTGGTGATAGCTAGCTTAGCATTTAGCGTTAGCATTTAGCACGCAACATATTCACAAAAACCAGCCAAGGAATCAAATAAAATAATTTACCTTTGAAGAACTTCAGATGTTTCAATGAGGAGACTCTCAGTTACATAGCAGATGTCCAGTTTTTCCTGAAAGATTCTTGTGTAGGACACATCGTTCCCTTTTGTTACTATGCATTTGGCTACCGAAACTAACCGAAAATTCAGTCACCTACATGTCAAACTTTTTTCCGAATTAACTCCATAATATCGACTGAAACATGGAAAACGTTGTTTGAATCAATCCTGAAGGTGGTTTGTCATATATCTCTCCATTGAAAGCACCGTCCTTGTAGCCTGGTTTGTTCTGAGATTCGAATGGAAAAATACTGGGAGCTGAGTTTTGCGCACCAAATGCCACGCAGACACCAAGAGGGACACTTGGCAATTGTAGTCTCTTATGGTCAATCTTCCAATGATATGCCTACAAATACGTCACAATGCTGCAGAGACCTTGGGGAAACAAGATAAAGAGTCCGTTCATTCCTGTCGCATTCACAGCCATATAAGGCGATCATGGAAAACGTAGCCTCAGAAATCCTGTGCATTTCCTGGTCGGTCATACATCTTGGTTTTGCCCGAAGCATTTGTTCTAAGGGACTCACAGTGAAAATCTTTGCAGTTCTGGAAACGTAAGACTGTCTTCTTTCCAAAACTATCAATTCCAAGCATATTCGAGCATCTTTTCGTGACAAAATATTGCGCTTAAAACGGGCACGTCTTTTTATCCAAAAATGAAATACTGCCCCTAGAGTACTAACAGGTTAAACCTTATTTGTTTTTCGATAATGGTGAATAACTAACCACAGGTTAATGAGAAGGGAGTACTTGAAAGGATGCACATAACTCTGCAATGTTGGGTTGTATTGAAGAGAGTCTCAGTCTTAAATCATTTACCACACACAGTCTGTGCTTGTATTTAGTTTTCATACTAGTAAGCGCCTAGAATCCAGTCTCTCATAGGTACGTGGTTGCAAAAGGCAGTGTTTTAACAGGCAGCATACTATGAGCGCAGCCCAATCCAAAAATCTGGCAGTGGCTTCTGATTAAAATACATTTTCACAGAACATCTTGCTGAAATGTCAATGAGGCTCTCTTGTTCAGATACCGGTAAGTGGAGTGGAGGCAGGTCATGAAAGGGATAACGAATAGTTTTTTGTATCATATGTTTCGGGAAAGTACCTGCGCATTTGCGCACCCAAATCCCTCAGGTACTTCGCTATGTCACATTTAACATTGTCTGTAAGCATGAGTTCATTTGCACACAAAAAAATCATACATTGATGGAAAGATCTGTGCCTTGTCCTTGATAATGGAGACAGAGAAGAGCTCCAACTTCTTAATCAATTTTGATCTGCACATTGAATATAGTTGTGGAGAGTCCCTGTAATCTTAGATTCAGATCATTCAGGCGAGAAAAAACATCACCCAGATAGGCCAGTCGTGTGAGAAACTCGTCATCACGCAAGCGGTCAGACAAGTGAAAATGATGGTCAGTAAAGAAAACTTTAAGCTTGTCTCTCAATTTAAAAAAATGTGTCAATACTTTGCTACATTTTAACATTTACATTTAAGTAATTTAGCAGACGCTCTTATCCAGAGCGACTTACAAATTGGTGCATTCACCTTATGCTACTTGATAACCAGCGCACTTCTGTATGTTGTAAAAGTGTTACATGGTTGCAGCCCAAATCATTGCACAGTTCAGAAAATACATGAGAGTTCAGGGGCCTTGCTTTAACAAAGTTAACCATTTTCATTTCCATAATGTCTTTCAAGCTGCAGTGTACCCAAAAGGTGTTGGGAGCAACTGCTTGCATGCGCATTACAGCTCCACTATCTCTCCCTGTCATGGCATTTGCGCCGTCTGTACAGATACCAACACATCTTGACCACCAGAGTCCATTTGATGTCACAAAGCTGTCCAGTACTTTAAAAATATCCTCTCCTGTTGTCCTGGTTTCCAGTGGTTTGCAGAAGAGGATGTCTTCCTTAATTGACCCCCCATCAATGTAAAGGACATATACCAGGAACAGTGCCAAGTCTGACAATGTCTGCTGACTCATCCAGCTGTAACGCATAGAATTCACTGGCTTGTATGCGAAGCAGTGATTGTTTCAAAACATCTCTGCCATGTCACAGATGCGGTGTGAAACAGTGTTGTCTGATAAAGGCATTGTCTGTATATATTTTTTGGCCTTTACCCCCAGCATTGTCCCAGCCATATCTGTGGAAGCGGGAAGAATTAAGTCCTCCACAATAGTATGGGGTTGGCCTGTCCTAGCCACTTGATAGCTCACAATATAAGATGCTTATTTTATTAATGGTATCTGTTGCTTTTATACATGTTTTACTTCTCGAAAGTCGTCTTAATTCTCGCTCAAAAAACTCCCATGGCTTATTTTTCAAATTGTCATGTTTTGTTTCTAAATGTTTGTGCAAGAGTGAAGGTTTCATTGAGTTGTGAGATAGTACTTTTGCACATATAACACACTGTGGCTGAGGAAAGGCACTACTCCCAATATAAGTGAACCCCAAATCAATGTAGTTCTCATCATATTTGTGCCTCTTAGATGGTCCAACATCCCTGTATGTTGTTCAGTGCGTTCCTGGGTAAGCGGGCAGTAGCTCTTCGGCTGCATCACAACAAATGTAGAAATACTGATGCTAGCATTGGATGTGCTCGTGGAAGCAGAACAACTAGTCTCTTCAACGGGTGCAGGTGTATTAATGCTGGTGGTAGAAGTACTACCAGTAGAGCTGGTATGTGTCTCTATGGATGTGGGACTTACTTTTTTTATCCATTTATCCATTTTCGAACAGCAGCTACGTTTGGCTACATACAGACCGTTAGTTGAATTCCCGTGAAAGAGTAACGGTTACTGTGATTGGATGTTAATTAATTGACTAGGCTACCTGTATTTGACATTGTGTTATTATTTCGCTGAACACTAGATGGTTTAATTTTATTTTTGGCAGTGAAATGAGGCTGCTCAGGCATGAAAAAAACCTCATCCAAATCTATAGCCCAATTGGAGAATATAAATGGACTGTTTGAAAATGTGAAAATGTATATATACATGGATGGACTCCATCATTCCTGTAGAGCAGGTATTCCCAAACTGGGCTATGCGCAATGCCGTCAGGGGTACGCCCAAAAAAATGTGAATCACTCCAAATCATCTTGGCTCCGGGACTCCACGCATTTCAAGGTCAATGAAACAATGACTTATCAATGACCCAAGACCAGCTCAGTTAAGCCCTACCATTGTGACAATGAGTCATCATAATGCTGCATCAAATGTACATTATCCTAAGGGTGTTGGCAGACACAATGTAAGTAACGTAAACTATGTTCCCCTAATTACCTCTGTTGATCCAACAGCTACTGTATGCAGTAATCATGAGCCTATGAACCAGAGTTATACTGTTAGCATTGAGGCTGTGTGCCATAGTAAGAAGACAACTGTGTGCAGCTCACCATGCACAATCAGTTCCAATTTAAATAACATGAGTGTCACGAGTCCGACCGAGGGTGGTTTCCCTTCCCGGTCGGGTGGCACTCGGTGGTCGTCGTCACCGGCCTATTAGCTGCCACTGATTGTCTTTCCTCCCCCTCCTTGTATGTTTATTGGTAGCACCTGTTTGTGATGATTAGTTTGTCTTTATTAGACAGCCGGCCCGCCTGGTTGTTGTGCGGGATTAGTTCCTGGTCGTGCATTTTTCAGTAGTCATTTTTCATTCCCTGTGTTTTGGGGGCCGTTATTATTGTGAGCACCCAGTGCAATTAAAGAGCACAGCATTGTACTCTCTATCTCCTGCGTTTGACTCCACACCCACGACACCCGGAGTATTACAGAATCCCGCACCTAAAAATTGAATGGAGTTAGCAGGAGCAGCAGCCAACCCTCTCCCATCGATGGAGGAACGGGTTCTCCACCACACCACCGTCCTCCATCGGATCGGATCCGCGATGGATCAAGTAATGGAGAGAATGGACCGATGGGAGAGGAGTGGTCTCCTCTCTCCACCTTCGGCACCCCCGGCTCCGGACTCCCCATCTCCCGACTCCAAGTGCGTAACTATGATGTGGGGGACCGGGAGTTTCTAGCGGTGGTTAGAGCTCTGAAGGTGTGGAGACACTGGCTTGAGGGGACTAAGCACCCCTTTCTCATCTGGACTGACCATCAGAATCTGGAGTATATTCGGGCAGCTAGGAGACTTAACCCACGTCAGGCAAGGTGGGCCATATTCTTCACCCGGTTCCGGTTTACTTTGTCTTATAGACCGGGCTCCCAGAACATCAAGGCTGGCTGTCCCGCCTTTACGACACGGAGGATGGGTCCACCGAACCTACTCCCATCCTTCCTGCCTCAAAGCTGGTAGCGCCAGTGGTATGGGAGGTGGACTCGGACATCGAGGGGGCGTTACGGGCGGAACCTGCGCCGCCTCAGTGTCCGGCGGGGCGAAGGTACGTGCCGCTTGGTGTTCGGGACAAACTGATTCGGTGGGCTCACGTCCTACCCTCCTCGGGTCACCCTGGGGTGACGAGGACAGTGGGGAGCCTTCAGGGGAGGTATTGGTGGCCTACTTTGGCTAAGGACGTTAAGGGTTATGTCTCCTCCTGTTCGGTGTGCGCCCAGAGTAAGGCTCCTAGGCACCTTCCTAGAGGGAAATTACAACCCCTCCCCGTTCCAAAGCGGCCATGGTCACATCTATCCGTAGATTTCCTGACCGATCTTCCGCCGTCTCAGGGGAACACCACGGTTCTAGTGATTGTGGATCGGTTCTCTAAGTCCTGCCGTCTCCTCCCGTTTCCCGGTATTCCTACAGCCCTACAGACTGCGGAGGCGTTATTCGCCCATGTCTTTCGGCACTACGGGGTGCCGCAGGACATCATTTCTGATCGGGGCCCCCAATTCACGTCTCGGGTATGGAGGGCTTTCATGGAGCATTTGGGGGTCTCTGTCAGCCTGACCTCCTGTTAACACCCCGAGAGTAATGGGCAGGTGGAGAGAGTGAACCAGGAGGTGGGTAGGTTTCTGCGGTCGTATTGCCAGGATCGGCCAGGGGAGTGGGCACGATACATTCCACGAGGAGAGGCAGAGAGCTGGTTTCAAGTGCAGGGCGCAGCAAGTGTTCATTGCAAAGGACCACAGGAGGAGGCAGGTAGCTGGGTCCAGGGGCAGGCAGAAGGTCAAACACAGGGGGTCAAAATGGGCAACAGTAGAGACAGGGAAAAGGCTAGTAAGATCAGGCAATAGGTAGATGACAGGAAGATCGATAGGCTAAAGTACTGGCAGGGGATAGGCCAAAGGCGTTGTTAGTGAGGCAGGCAAAAACTATCGTACACGGGAGGAGTAAATCATGGGAAAAACAGAGCTCTGAAAGGCGTGTCACAAAACAAACAATACCTCACATTGATGGGGTGCAAAGAACTGAACTAAATAGTGTGTGATAAGTACATACAGGTGTGTGAACATGTGATTAGAATTCAGGTGATTGGGATCTGGAGAGTGAGCTGCGTTCAGGGGATCTACATGTTTGAGGGTGTGATTTGGAATTAGACATTACATAATGCTGCAGAAATGTGCTTTAAAGCAGTATCCAAATCCATAGGATGTAGTGATCACAATAAAGTAGCCATATCTAGGAAAACCAAAGTTCCAAAGGCTGGGCCTAATATAGTGTATAAGAGGTCATACAATAAGTTTTGTGGTGATTCATATGTTGATGATGTAAAGAATATTTGCTGGTGTGTAATGAGGAGCAACCAGACGCTGCACTTGACACATTCATGAAATTGCTTATTCCAGTTGCTAATAAGCGCGCACTCATTAAGAAAATGAATGTAAAAACTGTTAACTCTTGTAAGTACCCATCCCGGATCCGGGAGAATTGTCATCAACTGACACTAAGTAGCATAACGCAACAGACAAAAAATCTTACTAGAAAATATTCATATTCATGAAATCACAAGTGAAATGTATTCAAACACAGCTTAGCATTTTGTTAATCACCCTGTCATCTAAGATTTTGAAAATATGCTTTACAGCCAAAGCAAGACAAGCATTTGTGTAAGTTTATCGATAGCCTAGCATAGCATTATGCTTAGCTAGCAGCAGGCAATCTGGTCACGAAAATCAGAAAAGCAATCAAATTAAATCGTTTAGCTTTGATGAGCTTCGGATGTTTTCACTCACGAGACTCCCAGTTAGATAGCAAATGATCCTTTTTTCTAGAAAAATTATTTTTCTAGACAAAAATAACTCCGTTAGTTCTTCACGTTTGGCTGAGAAAACGACCGGAAATTGCGGTCACGACAACGCCGAAAAAAAAAAATGTCCAAATTAGCTCCATAATATCGACAGAAACATGGCAAACGTTGTTGCGACTAGCGTGCGATATTTAAATTTTTGGATGAAAAACGTTCCCATTTAACCTGTTAGTACTCTAGGGGCAGTATTTCATTTTTGGATAAAAAGACGTGCCCGTTTTAAGCGCAATATTTTGTCACGAAAAGATGCTCGAATATGCTTGGAATTGATAGTTTTGGAAAGAAGACAGTCTTACATTTCCAGAAATGCAAAGATTTTCACTGTGAGTCCCTTAGAACAAATGCTTCGGGCAAAACCAAGATGTATGACCGACCAGGAAATGCACAGGATTTCTGAGGCTACGTTTTCCATGATCGCCTTATATGGCTGTGAATGCGACAGGAATGAACGGACTCTTTCTCTTGTTTCCCCAAGGTCTCTGCAGCATTGTGACGTATTTGTAGGCATATCATTGGAAGATTGACCATAAGAGACTACAATTGCCAAGTGTCCCTCTTGGTGTCTGCGTGGCATTTGGTGCGCAAAAATCAAGTCCCAGTATTTTTCCATTCAAATCTCAGAACAAAGCAGGGTACAAGGTCGGTGCTTTCAATGGAGAGAAATATGACAAACCACCTTCAGGATTGATTCAAACAACGTTTTCCATGTTTCAGTCGATATTATGGAGTTAATTCGGAAAAAAGTTTGACATGTAGGTGACTGAATTTTCGGTTAGTTTCGGTAGCCAAATGCATAGTAACAAAAGGGAACGATGTGTCCTACACAAGAATCTTTCAGGAAAAACTGGACATCTGCTATGTAACTGAGAGTCTCCTCATTGAAACATCTGAAGTTCTTCAAAGGTAAATTATTTTATTTGATTCCTTGGCTGGTTTTTGTGAATATGTTGCGTGCTAAATGCTAACGCTAAATGCTAAGCTAGCTATCACCACTCTTACACAAATTATTGATTTTCTCTGGTTCTAAAGCATATTTTGAAAATCTGAGACGACAGGATTGTTAAGAAAAGGATAAGCTTGAGAACAGGCATATTTATTTCATTTCATTTGCGATTTTTAGAAATCGCTAACGTTGCGTTATGGTAATGAGCTTGAGGCTGTAGTTACGCTACCGCATACGGGTTTGGGCGGACTATGAGGTTAAACAAGATATTTTGTCACGAAAAGATGCTTGACTATGCATATAATTGACAGCTTTGGATAGAAAACACTCCAAAACTGCAAACGTTTCCAAAACTGCAAAGATATTGTCTGTGAGTGCAACAGAACTGATGTTACAGGCGAAACCCAGATAAAAATCCAATCAGGAAGTGCCGCATTTTTTTTAACTGCCTCTTGCCAATGACTCCTTATATGGCTGTGAATGAGCTACGAATGAGCTTACGGTTTCTACGTATTCCCCAAGGTGTCTACAGCATTGTGACGTCTTTTTACGCATTTCCGTTGAAGAATAGCCGTAAGGGACCATATTTAGCAAGTGGTCACATGGTGTCTCCCGCAGAAAATCTTGCGTAAAATACTGAGGTAGCCATTTTTTCAATCGCTTCTTATGAGAAACCAATTGCCTCGACGGATATATTATCGAATACATATGTTAACCTCTTCAGTCGACCCTCTACTTTTTTGAACATTCTGTTAAAAATCGCGCAACATTTCAGCGCCCTGCTACTCATGCCAGGAATATAGTATATGCATTTGCTTAGTCTGTGTGGATAGAAAACACTCAGACGTTTAAAAAACTGGTTAAATCACTGCTGTGGCTTTACCAGAACGGCATTTACATCGAAAAGCACAGGAAAAACTGATCACTGAAAATGGGAAAATATATCCATGCGCTACTTGATCCCATTGATAAAGGTGAACCACAATTAATTGACTGAGGTTGCAGTACCTACAGCTTCCACACGGTGTCTAGAGTCTTGTCATTTCCCTTCGAGTTTTTTCTTGGTCAAACACATGCAGGACACCGTATCTAATCCGGTCTAGGACCGGATATTTTCGTTGAGTTTCTAGCCGGACATTTTTCCAGACGGACAGCTAATGATCTTTACATCGCCTCTTGATGAATTTTATCGCTTATTAACGTTTACTAATACCTAAAGTTGCATTACAAACGTATTTCGAAGTGTTTTGTGAAAGTTTATCGTCGACTTTTTGAATTTTAAAAAATGACGTTACGTTTTGAAACGATGTTTTTTTCGTTTATCACACAGTCTACATATAACGATATCTAGGCTTTATATGGACCGATTTAATCGAAATAAAGACCCAAATAGTGTTTATGGGACATCTAGGAGTGCCAACAAAGAAGATGGTGAAAGGTAATGAATGTTTTCTATTTTATTGTGCGGTTTGTGTAACGCCGAAATGCTAATTATTTTGTTTACGTCCCCTGTGGGTCTTTTGGGGTGTTGCATGCTATCAGATAATAGCTTCTCATGCTTTCGCCGAAAAGCATTTTAAAAATCTGACTTGTTGCCTGGATTCACAACGAGTGTAGCTTTAATTCGATACCCTGCATGTGTATTTTAATGAACTTTTGAGTTTTAACTAATACTATTAGCATTTAGCGTAGCGCATTTGCATTTCCAGAGCTCTAGTTGGGACGCAAGCGTCCCGTGTAGAAGCAACAGGTTAAAAACACCTTGAGGATTGATCCTAAACAACGTTTGCCGTGTTTCTGTCGATATTATGGAGTTAATTCGGAAAAAGTTCAGTAGCATCGTAGTGGTAGCATTTTCCGGTCGATTTCTCAGCCAAGCATGATGAACAAACGGGAGCTATTTCAGCTACAAAAATAATATTTTTGGAAAAAAGGAACAATTGCTATCTAACTGGGAGTCTCCTGAGTGAAAACATCCGAAGTTCTTCAAAGGTAAATGATTTAATTGGATTTATTTTCTTATTTTCGTGAAAATGTTGCCTGCTGCCAGCAGAGCCTAGCATAGCATTATGCCATGATAAACTTACACAAATGCTTGTCTAGCGTTGGCTGTAACGCATATTTTGAAAATCTGAGATAAAAGTGTGATTAACCTGTTGCTCCTACCCTCTACTTTTTTTAACATTTTGTTAAAAATCGCGCAACATTTCAGCGCCCTGCTACTCATGCCAGGAATATAGTACGTTCATATGGTTAGAATGTGTGGATAGGAAACCCTCGGACGTTTTTAAAACTGGTTAAATCACGACTGTGGCTATAACATAACGTGCGTTACATCGGAAAGCGCAGGAAAACCTGATCACAGAAAATGGAAATAAATATCCTTGCGCCACTTCCAGCAATTGTTAACAGTGAGCCGAATTAGATAAGACCGAGCATTCAACTCCCACAGCATCCCCATGTTGTCTAGAGTCTTGTGAATTGAATCATCTTTGATTCTTGGTTGAACCGAAACAGGGGCACCACTTACCTCCGGTCTCCGCCCAGATCATTCCGGAAGAGCTCTCTCCTGAAATTTTTTCCAAGACGACAGCTAATGATTTTTACATCGCCTAAGGATGATTTTTTATCGCTTATTAACGTTTACTAATACCTAAAGTAGCATTACAAACGTATTTCGAAGTGTTTTGTGAAAGTTTATCGTCTACTTTTTGAATTTTAAAAAATGACGTTACGTTGTGAAATCGCTGTTTTTTTCGTTTATCACACAGCCTACATATAACGATATCTTGGCTTTATATGGCCCGATTTAATCGAAATAAAGACCCAATAGTGTTTATGGGACATCTAGGAGTGCCAACAAAGAAGATGGTGAAAGGTAATGACTGTTTTCTATTTTATTGTGCGGTTTGTGTAACGCCGAAATGCTAATTATTTTGTTTACGTCCCCTGCTGTGCTTTTGTGTTGTAGTGTATTGGTGCATGCTATCAGATAATAGCTTCTCATGCTGTCGCCGAAAAGCATTTTAAAAATCTGACTTGTTGCCTGGATTCACAACGAGTGTAGCTTTAATTTGATACCCTGCATGTGTATTTTAATGAACTTTTGAGTTTTAACTAATACTATTAGCATTTAGCGTAGCGCATTTGCATTTCCAGAGCTCTAGTTGGGACGCAAGCGTCCCAAGTAGAAGCAAGAGGTTAACAAAAGGCTAAGCTTGTGTTTCAATACATTTCATTTGCGATTTTCATGAATAGGAAAAGTTTCTAGGGGTATTTATGTCCGCTGCGTTATGCTAATTCGTTTGAGGCTATGTTTACGCTCCCAGATCCGGGATTGCTAGTCGCAAAAGGTTAAAATCAATCCTCAAGGTGTTTTTCAAATATCTATTTGATAATATATCAACCGGGACAGAGCTTTATTCAGTAAGACCGGGTGGAAAAATGGCTACCTGTCTTTTGCGCGAGAAATACACAAAGAGCCATCAGGTAGACACTGACGCAATGTTGTCGCTCAGGCTCATTTTTCAAAATAAAAGCCTGAAACTACGTCTTGTGATACTAGACACATTGAGGAAGCCATAGAAAAGGGAATCTTGTTGATATCCCACTCACTGCTCAATAAGGGAAGCATAGGAAGGGACTCTTATTTAGAAACCACTGTGTTCCTGATTGGATTTGTCTCATTCTTTTGCCTGCCATATCAGTTCTGTTATACTCACAGACAATATCTTGTTTTCTATCCGAAGCTATTCTATTTTCTGGTCCTGAAAAATAGCCCGTTTACTTTGGGAACGTTATATTTCCAAAAATAAAAATAATGACCCCTCGATTCAACAAGTTAAATCCGCTTGGTTTGATGAGTAATTGGAAAATTGTGTGGTTGAGAGGGATGAGCCAAAAGGTATGGCAATAACTCTGGCAGCCCAACTGATTGGCAAACGTACTGCCAATTAAGAAATCATGTTACTAAACTAAATCAAAAATAAATAAAAACTATACTATGAAACAAAAATAAATGATATAAAGAATGATAGTAAAAAGATTTGTGGCACCTTAAATTACATTTTAGGAAGAAAGGCTAACTCGACTCCATCTTTCATTGAATCAGTTGGCTCATTCATCACAAAACCCACTGATATTGCCAACTACTTTATTTACTTTTTCATTTAGCAAGATAAGCAAACTTAGGTATAACATGCCAGCAACAAACATTGACACTGCACATCCAATTATATTTGACCAAATGATGAAAGACAAGAAATGTACTTTTGAATTCCGTAAAGTCAGTGTGGAGGCGGTCTACCAACAACAACAAGCCACCGGGGTCTGACAGTATGGATGGAAAATTACTGAGGATAATAGCGGACGATTTGCCACCTATTTTCTACATCTTCAATTTAAGCCTACTAGAAATTGTGTGCCCTCAGGCCTGGAGGGAAGCTAAAGTCATTCCACTACCCAAGATTAGTTAAGCCCCCTTTACTGGCTCAAATAGCCGACCAATCAGCCTGTTACCAAACCTTAATAAACTTCTGGAAAAAATTGGGTTTGACCAGATACAATGCTATTTCACAGTAAACAAATTGACAACAGACCTTCAGCACGCTTATAGTGAAGGACACTCAACAAGCACAGCACTTACATAAATTAGAAAAAATAAAATGATTTTGGGTCTGTCTTGTTAGACTTGTTCGATTTTGACAATATCGATCATAGTCTGCTGCTGGAGTCTGCTAGTCTTCTGTTTTGCTGCTGGTAGTCTGCTGTTTTGTGGCTTTCCACCCCCTGCTATAATGTGGATGAAGAGTTACTTGTCTAACAGAACACAGAGGGTGTTCTTTAATGGAAGCCTCTCAAACATAATCCAGGTAGAATCAGGAATTCCCCAGGGTAGATGCTTAGGCCCCTTACTTTTTTCAATCTTTACTAACGATATGCCACTGGCCTTGGATAAAGCCAATGTGTCTATGTATGTGGATGACTCAACAACATACACATCAGAGACTACAGCAACTGAAATGACTGCAACACTTAACAAAGAGCTGCAGTTAGTTTCGGAATGTGTAGCAAGGAATAAGTTAGTCCTAAATATTTCCAAAACTAGAAGCATTGTATTTGGGACAAATCATTCACTAAACTCTAAACTTCAACTACATCTCGTAATGAATAATGTGTAAATTAAGCAAGTTGAGATGACTAAACTGCTTGGATTAACCCTGGATTGTAAACTGTCATGGTCAAAACATATTGATACAACAGAAACAAAGATAGGGAGAAGTCTGTCCATGATAAAGTGTTACTTTTCCTTCATAACAACACTATCAACAAGGCTAGTCCTACAGGCCCTAGTTTTGTCCCACCTAGACTACTGTTCAGCAGTGTGGTCAGGTGCCACAAAGAGGGACTTAGGAAAATTGCAGTTGGCTCAGAACAGGGCAGCACAGCTGGCCCTTAAAAATACACGGAGAGCTAACATTAATGACATACATGCCAATCTCTCATGGCTCAAAGTGGAAGAGAGATTGACTTCATCACTACTTGTTTTTGTAAGAGGTGTTGACAAGCTGAATGTACCAAGCTGTCTGTTTAGAATACTTGCACACAGCACGAACACCCATGCATTCCCCACAAGACATCCACAAATCCAGAACCGACTATGGGAGCGCACAGTACAACATAGAGCCATGACATGAAACTCTATTTCAAATCAGGTAACTGATGCAAGCCTTAGAAAATACACCTCATGGAACAACGGGGACTGTGAAGAGACACACACAAAGGTACAGACACATGTATATGCATACGTTGTGATATTGTTGTATGGTGGTATTAAACATGTTGTATTGTAGATATGTAATGGTTTAATAATGTTATGTACTGTTTTCTTTTGTTTTATATGTAATGTAAGTGCTTTAATATGTTTGGACCCCATGAAGAGTAGCTGCTGCCTTGGCATAATAAATATGACACCTTTTCCCCCTCAGGAGACTGAAAAGATTTGGCACCATCAAGAGCATCCTGACCGGTTGCATCATCGCCTGGTATGGCAACTGCTCGGCATCCAACCGTAAGGCAAGGGTAGTACGTACGGCCCAGTACATCAATGGGGCCACACTTCCTGCCATCTAGGACCGAAGAACTAGGCGGTTTCAGAGGAAGGCCCGAAGAAAATTGTCAAAGAGTCCAGTCACCCAAGACTAACTGTTCTGCTATCGCATAGCAAGTGTTACCGGAGCATCAAAAAGGCTCCTTAACAGCTTCTACCCCCAAGCCACAAGATCTGAATTAATCAAATGGTCACCCGGACTATTTACATTGATCCCCCAAAATGTTTGACCCCATGTATATAGCCTCGTTGTCTTTTGTTACTTTAGTTTATTTAGTAAATATTTTTCTTAACTCTATTTCTTGAACTCTATTGTTGGTTAAGGGCTTGTAAGTAAACATTTCACAGTAAGGTCTGCACCTGTTGTAGTCAGCACATGTGACAAGTCAAATTTGATTTGATTTTGATTAGAGTAGCTGTCACAGTTTAGTGTGACCCCCTTTACTCCACCCGGCAATAGCCATATCCACACAAAATAAAATAAACATTTCTGTATGGTGATATCCAGATCCGCACAGCTCCCTGTCCTGGAACCCGCCCAGTCAGACAGACTCTGCTAGGCAACATCAGCGATGGTCCCACCTCCAGTGCTAAAGAATAGTGTCTTTCAGTGGCGTGGCAAAACTGTGCAGAGAGAAAGAGTAGTGTAAGGTGAACAGAGGAAGAATCACGTCCTTTACTTGGCAGAGCTAAAGCTCCTAGATGTGCGTTGTACCAATGCCTCTCGGTCCTCTGCTCTCAGGTCACCACTCAGCTCTACAGCCCCAGTTCATCATCAATGCAGCCACGCACATCCTAACTCAAATTTGCCAGTAAGACTTCTCGTCCTGCAGACAACGGTCCAGTGCGATCACAGCAACCGCCCCAGACATGGACAAATACATAGGGGCCCGATCCCCACAGAGAGACATTCTCTGCTCAACTCCCAGCCCCAAACATCACAAAACACAGAGCTTTAAAGGAAATTATATCCAATCCCCAGCTACCTGTCTGATTAGCTAACGCTCTGCAGGTGCGTCTGATCACACCAGCCCGACATCCACTTATCTACCAATCCTTCTCGTGACATAACTATAGCATTAAAGAAAAAGCTGTAATGGTATTGATTTACAAACCTCTGAAAGGGTGGCCTTGCAGGCTTTGGCGCTGTGAATGCATTGTTTTACAAACTCAAATAATTGCTGGTATTTTCAGTGTGCGGATGTTTTAAAGCATATGGTCTGTTTGGACCATGGCACTGCTGCTTTGACCTGTCAGTAATGTACTCTAATAATTCCATATTAAACTGATTATGGCATTAGTCAAGTAAATACCTTACTCTGGTTATCTTAATTGGCATAAGGTCATAATCGAATTAAGCATATGCCAATTAAAACACTTGGTTTTTTGAGCAGTCGTTCAAATGATTAGGACATGCAAAAGCCTTAATCAGAGTTCCAGCTGTGTATTTGATATGTGCATGTACTAGCACAAGCAGAGCAAGCTTCCTTATCTTCTGTGAGCGAAGTGAGTTTGGAAAAACAAAGTAAGCATCTTAGAAATAGTTTTCACATAAACACTTTATGTGTCTGAACTCAGAGTCAAATCGTTTTTTTCACAATGATAACTTGGCCACTGTTGTAGAAAAGTTATTTTGGATGCGTGTATTAATCCCATCAGGTAGCCTGATTTCAGATGTGTCTATGTAAACAGGATTATTAGGGAAATCGTTCTTCTTAAAAAGCATGTAAACGATGAAACTGAACTATTATATTAATCTGACTATTAACAATAATCGTATTATTGTGTGAATGTCACCGTACTGTTACCACAGTGTTACATCTGAAACAAACCTTTAGTTGGCCTTTAGGTCCAGAGTGACTGCAATTTGTACATTTTCATAAAAAGGTTTATGTTGATCCTTTTGTAGTGTGTGTTGAAGTAGTGCTGAATGTATTGGGTATTGAGGATTTACAATCTGGCTGGCTTTTATTTTGTGTCAGTAATGTTGACAATATGCCAATTCCGTTTCAAATCGTGTTTGACACTCTACTTGATGCATTTCACACAACTCCATGAAATACATCTTATTCCTCCACACATTCATAAAAATCCATTCATATTATTCATCCACCATAATTGAAGTGGAAAGGGTCCAATGGATTTGCAGACTTCCATTCTTCTGGAGTTCTCCAGCTGTAAAAACCCAGAAACAAACAAGTTCAATTATGCAATATTCAACTTTAAGGCATGGTGAAAACTTGGAGACAACAAATAAAACAATTAAATACTTTAATAACTTTTGATTCACAGTAAATACTGTGAGGGACTTCGAAGAGGTTATACAATTATTACATTCAGCACTTGTTTGGTATGTTCTGTGTAATTGTTATTACAGTGAAAGATCTTTAAAATTAATGATATTCGTTTAAACTTTCATAACTGAGCAGTGGGTGTAGCAAGAAAGTCATCAATCTCTAAGCAACCCTGAACCCATTATTACCTTCATTAACCCTTATGGCTTTGCCTTTTGCAGTGATAGAAAACGATTACAACGTTACAGTAGAAGCTTCATCAAAATAATTAAATTGAACATTTATTGAGGTAGACCCAGAACTTGTACAGTGTTAAGTGAATGCTAACAAAGTATTTCAGATTTTTTTTTACGCTATAGTGTATTTTTTTGAAAACTTTTCGATGGCTCTAATTTGCATCTCTGGGGTGTTGCGTCTGTTATTGTGTTTATCGCTCTCTGTTAAAGACACTCGCTCTGATAAAGCCACTCTAGCAGCCGAGGTAAGAAAATAAGATTTTTTTTTAAACAAATTAGATGGTGTTGATCCAACAGGCACCTCAGACAATAGACTTCATCAGTTCATCACAGAGATAATTCCAACCCATTTCCTGGACTCCCCCTCTGGTTGTCAGTCAAAGTCTCATTTACACCTCTGTAATTGGGCTGTGTGAGTGGCTTACTGCATGGCTGACATTCGCCTAATGAGAAATCCCATGCACTGCTGCCCCTCTTTCTGCCTCCCCTGGGGGAGTTCTGCAGGAGATTCTGTGTGTGTGTGTGTGTGTGTGTGTGTGTGTGTGTGTGTGTGTGTGTGTGTGTGTGTGTGTGTGTGTGTGTGTGTGTGTGTGTGTGTGTGTGTGTGTGTGTGTGTGTGTGTGTGTGTGTGTGTGCCTGCATGCAGGGCTGTCTCTAGCCTTTTGGGGGCCCTAAGCGAGATTTGATTAGAGGGCCCAACATCTCATGTCCAAACATTTTACTGGCCCCCCTCTTCACCTGTGGAGAGAAAAAATATATATATAATTTCTTGCAATTCTGCACATTTTGCGGCGGAGAGAACTTTGCAATTTTACTTAAAAAATGCATGCAATTGTATTATTTTTGTCATGGGGCCGAGACAACATTTGATCAGTTTTACAGGATGAAGGAAAAAGGAAACCGCACACTGCTCTTGATAGTATCACCGACATTTAATAAGCTTACGTATCTGCCACACGGCCTTCGTCAGAGCTTTTGGGATTTAAAAAAAAAATGCACCCTTATGTAGACCTAGCCCCTCCCACATCTGTTCTACACATCGAAGGGGGTTGGAGGCAAAGGTTAGCAGTTTCACAGCTAATTTCCTGCAATTCTACACATGTTGTAATGACTTATGCCATGTTAATATAATATCTGTGTGAGAATGACTAACAAAATCAATTGTGGGCCCCCTGGAGGTAAGGGCTTCTGGTACGTGCACTGTGTGCCCGGTCAGTATTTGGGCATTATTACTAGAAGTTTAGATAGCTGCCTAGACTAAATATACCAATCTCAAAAATATTAGCTGACATGGCTATTTTAGTCTGTCAGTGACTAACATAAAAAGAGAAAAGCTGCTGATGCACAACCACATTTTGAAATTGCACCTGGTGTATTCTCCTATTCTTACTCTCAATAATAAGTTGAGACCCAGACTGAGTTCCTAGCAGCAAGGGGGCCCTAAGCTACCGCTTATGTTGCTTATGACTGAAACCGGGCGTGCGTGCATGTGTGCATGTGGTGGGTGTGTAGCACATGGGAATGTGTGATTAGCTTGCGTTTGAGGTGGTGCGATCGGCTAGGACGCTTGAGGAGGGCGGTCACATGTGGTTGTGAGGCACAGTTCCTGAGTTCGAGCCAGGTAGGAGCCAAATTAGGAGGAAGTGGTACGTGCTAAGTAAGCAGCGTAACATCCTTTACAGGTGCATGTGTGTGTGAAGAGGGGATATGGTAAGGGATTCGTCACTTGTCAACCACATAGCTAATTGCCCCGTAAAAGAGCACACACTTCACATGCCAATGGCTACTCCAATGCCAGGTTTATGGTGATCCAGTGAAAATACCACCTGCCCAGCATAAATTAGGTCCTAAAATATATCCTTGCTTGGATCTCCAAAGGACAGAAATGTTAATTGGTTAATTGTTAACCATTTCTGCTTATGTAAGAAAATACAGGGAAAAACATTGAGTTAGTCTTCTAATAAAAGAGACTAAATCAAAATAACTGATGCAAATTGTATTAGAGCAACAATCTGTAACAGCTGTACATTTCCAGTGAAAAGTGCTGCTCCCACTTATTTGTAAAGAGATGCTGTAGTAAGATAAAAATCACAGATATTTTTTTATACAAAGGGTTGATATAATAAAGTGTTACTGCCTTTTTCTTCTCTCAATCACTCCCGGCCCAACCCCAATGGCTGGAAACAGGTACTAGCCAACCTGCAAACGGTAAACTTAAAGTGCTGAGGCCATAGAGTATTATAGGGGGACAGCAACCCCCTGGTGGCAGAGGTAATCCCGTGAGCTAGTATTGTCACTGGGCATTGGGCTGTAGATGCTACCAGTGCATCTGCCTGCCTCTCAACTCAGTTGAGTTTGTTTGTTTGTGTGGTCGCTGGCTCAGAGAAGAGGCAATTAAAATTGGGACCACAGTCATTCAAAAATAAATAAATAAACAGTCATTAAGGCAGCCATTCAAAGTCATCAGATGTAACAAAAGCATTGGGCTGTCAAATATCCAAACATTTCAATGAAGCTGGGGACATGGCAGTGAACAAAGTTGCATACCGTAACTATATGATAACATGCTATACTGACTTAGGAGGCATCTTTCATGTATGTCCACTAGTCTGGCATTGATTTATGCATCTAATGGCTCTTAAAAATAAACGCAAGTGACAAGAAACTAACAACAAAAAATGATTTCCTCTTCTTTTTGGTATTTCCTGGCAGGTATACTTGCCAAAAACCTTCCCGTCAGACCCCTCCAAAAAAGTGCCTGTCAGATCATCAGAATAAAAGTGTTGGAACAAAACTTTTCACTGAAAATAAGGAGTTTGCCTCCCCATCTAAATGCATCTGAAATAGAATTAGAAGGTAATGCAATGAAGTATGGAAGTCCTTCATCCGAAAACATGTTTCCCAAACTACAGTTCTCCACACTACAACATTGTCAATATCAAATTCTACTGTCACAGTCAGTCTTAGTTCAGTTAGCTAGGTGACCCAATTAGTGTTCCGTCTGAGCTTTAAGAACAACCTTGGCAACAAAGTTTATTAGGTAAACCAACAGTATATCAGAGAAGAATTATATATTTTTTCATGCAGGCTTGTGACTAGTTTGAACACTGTAAAAAAAAATATATATTTTTTTTAATGGCACGATTGTGAGGCAACCAGCTGCAATAGAATTGTCAGTTTGCTCAACATTTGGGCATATAGCTGAACCAACATACAGTGTTGCCTTCCAAAGGCAAATATGAAGTTGTAATTTGACTCAATTATTTTTCTTCACATTCAGCTCAGTGTGCAAAGTTTGTTGAGTGAGCAAATGTTCACACATCAGCTCAATTTGTTGTCCTTAAGTCTCATCCAACTCACAGAATAACGGTGATTAAGCAATTGGTTAAGGTTTTTTTTTTAGTGCATGAACGTATGCATGAATTTCTGTATTTACAGTCTTAGGTCAAGGTAAATTAAGGTTTATTAATGGGTCCAGGTATTTGCAATTTAGGAGGAAATAAATCATCCATTTCACTATCAATTTTCATCAGTATTTTGAGCCTGCTTTTGCTGTCGCCTAGCAAGGACATTCATTTGACTTCAGCTTCCTTCCTCCTTTTCATCTTTCCAAGCAAGGCAAACACTTCCATCTTCATTAAAGCCAACGTCTACTATAGTTTTTTTCATGTTTCACCCTAGCTCTTGTCAACTCATGTGAATTAATAGGAAAAACTCATCTGAATTAAAAGTGGCCTCAGATTTACCTTTTGCTCGACTCGTACAATGACATGTAATGCGTGTTATATGCTTTAAGTTCTTACATTTACATGTAACTTCCATGAATAAAATCATTCCCCCAAAGAGTGTGTGAAAAATATCAAATTTGTCACTTAGATGGGAGCTTTCAGCACCTGTACTCAATGCCTGTAACATAAACATTACTCTCGTCTCAAATGTTCCTTTCCTCATCATCAATGTCCCACTTAGCCTGTATTGGAGAAGCGCTAGGAGTGCTTTCTGATGTGAACTGCCTTTCAATTAACCCCCTTCCCCTTCTCCATCTCCTCCTAGGAATTCACCAGCAGAATGTTCCACTCCACTAATCTGTCAAAGGCGAGAAATGAGACACTGAACCAGGTAATGGAAATCAATGACCAGTTGGAGTATACTGAGGGTGAAGGAGCAAGAAAGTGGCCACTGCAGCGCATTATCATCAGTCATTATCATAAGTCATTATCATCAGTCATTTGCCTAACTGATGCCTCATACCCAGTGCACACAATGATTATTCCAGTATAAATTGTAGTTGTGCTGTGAAAGGGTTATGTGGCTATTGCTGTGTTTCATCAGGAGCATTTGAAATGAAGGACTTTTCTGAAGGACACACTTACTGATTAAAGCCACTCATTCTGTTGGTAGTCTAATCAGGACTGTGCATCTGAGGGAATTTTACAAAAACAACCTAGCTAGCTAAATGTTTTCAGGTATGAGTGACATGTTAATCAAAACCACAAAAGACATTATCCTCCCAGGTATTGTCTGCGAAGTTATTATCAGATGCAGCCAAAAATCTGTTGTTTAAAAAATAAAACATAAGATATTGTAATTACCTAAAGGTTGCATTGGCATACAATGGTCACATTCCCATGTTTATCACCAGGGTGAGTTTTACAGGGTAAAAATAGCCATTCAACCAGTTTTGAAAGAAAATTCTGCTCCATTGCAGGCTCTGCTCAAAACAAATCCTTTAAATATTCAACAACAGACAAAACCAACAACATTAAGGATCTCTTACTTTCACAAAGTACAATTTCAAAGTAACATTTTAACTCTTTTCATCAAACTAGTCACCTGAAAATACATTTTTTGGGCAATTCCACTCAAAGTTTTGGCATATTAAGCATAAGCATAATTTCTATTTTCCCTTACCTGAGCCCAATCCACTAAACCGCAGATGAATGAAAGAAAGGCGGTGCCACTTGCGCAGGTTTAAGTAATGTTTAAAATCCTGAACAAGGCACAGCTTTTCATCAATTTTCTTTCCCTGCTGTTCACAGGGAGCAAGGCCATTTGTCAAATAGTCTCACCATCAATATTAACTACACAGGAAACATTGTTTAATCGCCTGCACCCGTTTGTCCTTCAGAATAATGAAATGTGGCCCACAATGCAGTCTCAGTGGCCTTCATTAAAGAGAACACAGGACAGTCTCAGGGGTTTAGCTCGACTCTGCAAGTAAATACACTGTTCCAGAACCCTTTTAACCACAGTCAACAAAAAGTGCCAGGTCTCTAAGCATATTTGGGCTAAGATAAGGATTTGAACTTAAGCAGTGTCAGTGTTTCAAAAGTCCTATGATGACACTTCTTCGGGATAAACAGCCAGTACAGTGAACAAACATTGTCCAAAATAAGTGTAATATTTCAAATGCCTAGATGACAAGTGACAAAGTTGTATAAATAGATGGCAAGAGGTTGGAATACGGCAGCCAACTAAATCAGTCAACTAAATCCAGTTACTTTTTCAAAGCATTACATACGGTATAGCGTCACTTTAGATAATGAAAACGGATAAAAATTCCTTCACTCAAGGTTAATTGAGAACTTACGTTAGAGGAATTGTGGAGGCCAATTCTGTACTTTGTCAGGTTTTTATTGACCTGTAACTGTCTGTGTTGATTGAGCAGCAACCACAATTCCAGAGAATTACCTCCAATGTCTTAAAAAGAAAATAAGTAACCCAGACGGCTAAGGAATAAGGAGTAGACAGTGCCAGCCGAGTCTTCCCCAGACCCATCCTTCCAAACACTGAGTTATCCCCTTGATACTAGCTAATCTTTCACAGACTCCTCAAGCTAATGGACTGAACTACTGTAAACAGATGATCATTTCTTCTCCTTATCTGGAGACCAAAAAAGAGGCTTGTAGAAATCCATTTTTAGGGTAGTAAATGAAATCTGTGTTTTCAACAGGGGAACTGACCAAGAAAAATGATTAGTGCTTAGGGCAGTGTTTGATTGGGCTTGCCTGGGGCGATGTTCTGCAGCTTGTGTGAAGTCAGCAGGACGGCCTGCGACTGATCAGGTATTAAAAACAAGCAGCCTCTGATGAAGACATGGAAACCAGGGCTCCTTGCCCAAAAACAACAGAGTTTTGTAGTTTAAGAACCGTTGCTGCGGGTGCCATGTTTCATCTACACTGAACAAAAATATAAACGCAACATGCAACAATTTAAAAGATTTGACTGAGTTACAGTTCATATAAAGAAATCAGTGAATTGAAATAAATCCATTAGGCCCTAATCTATGGATTTCAAATGACTGGGAAAACAGATATTCATCCATTGGTCACAAAATAAGAAAAGCAGTCAGATTCTGGTGTGGTCAGAATGAGTACACGTGAGGCCGGTTGGACATACTGCCAAAAAAATACATTGGAGGCGGCTTATGGTAGAGAAATGAACATTAAATTATCTGGCAACAGCTCTGGTGGACATTTCTGCAGTCAGCATGCCAATTGCATGCTACCTAAAAACTTGGGACATCTGTGGCATTGTGTTGTGTGACAAAACTGCCACATTTTAGAGTGGCCTATTATTGTCCCCAGCACAAGGTGCAACTATGTAATGATAATGCTGTTTAATCAGCCTCTTAAAATGCCACACCTGTTAGGTGTATGGATTATCTTGGTAAAGGATAAATGCTCCCTAACAGTGATGTAAACAAATTTGTGCACAAAATTTGAGAGAAATAATATATTTGTGCCTATAGAACATTTCTGGGATATTTTATTTCAGCTCTTGAAACATGGGACCAACACTTTATGTGTTATGTTCATATTTTTATTCAGTATAGTTTCAAAAAGTATTTCAAACAATATAGTACATGTTGCAGAAATTCAAAATAATACTGCCACAAACAATACATATTTTGGCAACAGTATGAATATGTTGCACTGATTACTGCTCACAGAAGAGTAGATCTTGCTGTAAAACCATCCAAAAGCTGTCTAATTAAGGGAATAGTGCTTTTTTAAGGTGTTTGGTGACAATAAGCAATTGACGCTCTCTCCCCTTGACATATTTCATTTTCAAAACAGATGAAGATGAAGGGAGATGTAGTGAGCAGAGATGAGGAGCGGAAGCTACCCTGGACAGCTGAGACACAGCAGTATCGATTGCCATTAGTGAGGAGAGCTTGCCAAGGCAACAATAGTTCAAGGAGGAGCACCATTTTTATTTACGATAAGAATCCATCAACAAGGAACCAAGGCTTTTACATTTGGACACACAATAGTGTCTTACTGTATTGCCACCAAGGCTGTGTAAAGAAGTTGTTTAATTTTACAAGATCAACCCCCCATCAATGTACATGAAACCACCTAGGATAGAGAACGTGTGAAACCCTACCCCTTCAAAGAGTATCTTTATCCTTAGCCTACAGTATCTGCGGAACATAATTTTAAAAATCCCCATCCAAATCTGTCTGTTTAAACTAAAGATATCTGTTTTTTTGCATGGGCTGCGTCCCAAAAATTGGTCTTCTCACAATAACGTCTGTAGCGTCTAAACAGTTTGGTGACCACTCTAAACGGTTTGGTGACCACTCTAAACGGTTTGGTGACCACTCTAAACAGTTTGGTGACCACTCTAAACAGTTTGGTGACCACTCTAAACGGTTTGGTGACCACTCTAAAAGGTTTGGTGACCACTAAAAGGTTTGGTGACCACTCTAAATGGTTTGGTGACCACTCTAAAAGGTTTGGTGACCACTCTAAACGGTTTGGTGACCACTCTAAAAGGTTTGGTGACCACTCTAAACGGTTTGGTGACCACTCTAAACAGTTTGGTGACCACTCTAAACAGTTTGGTGACCACTCTAAACGGTTTGGTGACCACTCTAAACGGTTTGGTGACCACTCTAAACGGTTTGGTGACCATTCTAAACAGTTTGGTGACCACTCTAAAAGGTTTGGTGACCACTCTAAACAGTTTGGTGACCACTCTAAACGGTTTGGTGACCACTCTAAACGGTTTGGTGACCACTCTAAACGGTTTGGTGACCACTCTAAACGGTTTGGTGACCACTCTAAACGGTTTGGTGACCACTCTAAACGGTTTGGTGACCACTCTAAACAGTTTGGTGACCACTCTAAACGGTTTGGTGACCACTCTAAACGGTTTGGTGACCACTCTAAATAGTTGGGTGACCACTCTAAAAGGTTTGGTGACCACTCTAAACGGTTTGGTGACCACTCTAAATAGTTGGGTGACCACTCTAAAAGGTTTGGTGACCACTCTAAACGGTTTGGTGACCACTCTAAACGGTAAATGACCACTCTAAAAGGTTTGGTGACCACTCTAAACGGTTTGGTGACCACTCTAAATAGTTGGGTGACCACTCTAAAAGGTTTGGTGACCACTCTAAACGGTTTGGTGACCACTCTAAACGGTAAATGACCACTCTAAAAGGTTTGGTGACCACTCTAAACGGTTTGGTGACCACTCTAAATAGTTGGGTGACCACTCTAAAAGGTTTGGTGACCACTGTAAATGGTGTGGTGACCACTGTAAACAGATTTTGACCTCTGTTTTGAAAAGTGAGATTCGCACGAACACAATGGCGTTTTGCGTTTTGCTCTAGGACGTACACAAGCTTCACAACCAGTACCGGTTTATAAAAATGAATGGAAGTATATATGGAGATAGTTTAGAGCCTAAAATAAAGGGATAAATACATGTAAAAAAATATATAAAAATTGTTTCCTGATCTTTCATATCTCTCAGATATAGGACAGACACTTCAGAACAAATTTGATTTTCTTGTTCCATGTAGGGAATCTGTTATTCAATGCATTTCTATTGGCTAATAGCAGTAATGCCAAATTCAATGTATCATCCAAATATGTATATATATTTTTTTTTACCTTTTAAGATGTCTTAAAATTCGTAATCAAATAGCTAAATTACATTTGTATTTTCCTACCAGCACTGACTTTGCTGATACTCAATAAAGAGATTAAAAATGTACTATGACTGTGACATGTGGTTGTCTCACCTAGCTACCTTAAGAGGAATACACTAACTGTAAGTCGCTCTGGATAAGAGCGTCTTCTAAATGATTACATGTAAAATGGCTATGTATCAATCACTACCGATAGCAGCAGTACCCATCACGGACTGAGAGGTTTTCTCTCTTTCCCAACAAAAGCCTATTTTTGAGCTGATAAGACTGGAGGAGATGTGGGATAACTACACCATGTTGTTTTTCTATCACTGTGTTGTGCCTGTTTGATGATCACTGTGTTGTCTAACTGGCTGTAAAGCTATGAGTGGTACGAGATGAAAAGATAAGGTCTGATTACAGGATGGGAGTTTTCGGAGGGACAAGAGGAATCTAGATAGGGAAAGAACCACTGAGCAGAGGCCCGAAAATAATGATTATATAAGTAGAATGTGTACGAGAGAGAGACAGGAGAGAGACAGGAGAGAGAGAGAGAGAGAGAGAGAGAGAGAGAGAGAGAGAGAGAGAGAGAGACAGGACAGAGAGAGAGAGAGAGAGAGAGAGAGAGAGAAGAGGTTAAGAGCAAGGTGTGCAAATACTTCATGTTGTTAGCCAACCTATATCATGAGGATGGTAATAAGACCGGTGACAGGGACTCTGAAGCGGGCGTCCTGATATGTATTCAGACAGTGGCAAAGTGAAAGGAAACCCACTTTATGGGTAAACAAAAGTCTCTGTTGAGTAAATAATCCAGTGTTTTAGCCATGAATATTTCATTACGAGAGAATGCGATCGGCAAGAAAGTTTATGCCTTCTCGCAAATCCCTTGGAAGGAGTAAGGGACAATGTTACAATGCAGGGTTCATTAAAAAAGACAGATGGGCAAGGTCCAAGCAAAGGCGGGGGGTCACTTACTGAGAGGGGCGCGCATATGATTGGTGGTGCCTGTCAAATGAATTCGGGACTAGTTTGGTTTGGCTGAACTCCCTGTGCAGGAAAAGGATGGAGAGAAGCACAGATCACCTCCAACAAAGGGAGGGGGGTAGCTTGGGTCCCCGAGGTAGAGAGTCCTGGGGATTACAGACGATGACTTTCAGTGCCGAAGAACTTCATTAGTGATGGTAAAGGAGGAGAAGCAGTCTGCTTTTATTTCCCAGAGCTAGATTCTCTCTCCCTCCCTTACTCTCTTTCTCCCCCCCCTCTCTCTCTTACTCTCTCTCTCTCACTCTCGTTCTCTTCCACCAGACCTGTCTCCAGCTCCTCTCACGTAGAACCCCCCGCTGGCCCTGTCGCCGAGTTCCGAAGCAGAAATAGCAACCCTAACAAAAAAGCTTGCCCCCGGACCGTCTGGGATTTGGTTTTTTAGAAATCTCAATTATAACCTGCCTTATCCATATTTTTCCCTGAACAGAACATGGCTAATCCTCCTGTGAAAAGGCCCAGTGCCTTGAGCCTCCTCTGCCCTTGCTAAAAATACACTTGGAATTCAGTCTCCAGCACCATCCTATTTTTACCCTTGCTATCGAGATGGGGTGTAGAGAGTTGTCAAGATTTGGTTGTCTGGAAACACCATGTTTTCATGTTTTTTTAACATTTCTGTGTTGGAGAATCTTGGTGATGTACTACTCCTTCATGAGACAGGTGTGTTTGTGAGTGTCTAGCTATTTGTGAATTTCCATATTGTTAAAAAAAAGTTAACATGATGCCTATCGTGCTTATTATGATTTCCAGTACTCATACTTCAACTCAAATATCCTCCCATAATCAGCTCTGTCTTCTCAATTGTCTGGCTTGTGCGGTGAGAACCGGGGAAACTGATCTGAGTGTAAATGAAGCAACCTTGGAGTGAGCACAGATACTCAGTGGAAATCAGGAATCCCACTGCAGACACCATCTTCCCACCTGCGCTCAATTAAGACAGACCTGCCTGTATTGCAACACAACTGATTTGAGTGGCATCTTCATAACTGATATATTAAGACCCGGAAACGGTCCACACCTGAGGCAAACACATTTTGTTACATTTGTAAGTGATTAAGTCATGATTTGTCGCAGCATTAGAGTTGTTTCTCACTTTTCTGCCCCTCTAAAATGTGAGCTTTCAAATATTTTACTGTACCCAGTAAGGTAAACTTGTCAATGATGAGGTGTACAAAACTTCACTATGACTGACAAATGTTTTATTGAAGAAGGTTTCATGCCCTTGAGAATGTTTTTTTCTAGAATACTTAAAAGATGTTGAGTCCAATGGCTGCTTTGAGGAACTCTCCTCATCATTAATGCCATAACTCATCATTTTTATCCTCTCCAGTCATCTTAATGAAAATGTGCCTGCAGATCAAAACTATTACCATCAATACCATACATAACATACTGCAGTAACACTCACTAAGGGCCAAAGAGACACTAATGTCTTGCAGCCAAATACCAAGAGATAATTAATAAACCAGGCATCATTATAGTCTTGAAGAGTTCATTTTTCATCTTACTATGCAGATGGTGCCATATCAGCGCTTCATACTTTATATCTATTTTCAACTTTTACCTGAAGGCCGATTGACGGCCAATGAAATTAAGTGAACTGGGTCGTTCCAAGAAATGAGTCACTTAGGCGTCCTTTCTATATTCGAACCCTTTACACTCATGTGAATTGGCCTAAATGGATAGGGTTACATTTAAATGTTTCTTACAAAAGAAATCTGAAAAGCATATGCATAACCATGGTAGCAATTGAAAGGGTTTGGAGCTTATGGGAAAAGTATGAGACTAAAGTGTGAGGTCACAACAGTTCACATGACACAAGACTGAATCCAAACATTACACTGTTGATGTCATGTGCATTTTACATTTAATGTACATTTTTTTTGTTAATGACGAAATCAGAAAAACTCTAGATACATTCAGTGACATGATAAGAATATTCCTGGAAAATGTATTGTAGGTTCAAGAGTTAGGTGTCTTTAAGTGGCCACACTCCTCTCCAAATTGTGCACATTTCCTAAGTAACTTTAATGCACTTTTATAACTCAAAGAAGAATCTTCAACTATAAGGGGCTTTTTTAAAGTTCTCCTAGCTGTGCCATTGAGGAACTAGAACAAGCACACTTACTGTTGTTGTTTACGGAATCCAAAACCGGTCCATTACAACTTGCAATCTGTGTCAGGTGGGCATCATTTGAAAACTTGTTATATTGCCAACATGATTAGCTAAGTTATAAAAAGGATATTACAGTATAGGCTTTCACAATAAAATTCAGGGAAACAGATCGTAATGGTGCGCATAGGAGTCATGAGCGCGTTCAGGTGCGTATGCCATGGCAAATTTTATTCACAGTAGACAAACAGGCTCATTCTGTTCAGAATAACCCAGGGTATGACGTCATGTCATCTTGTAGCTTTACATCAAATATAATGATCATAAATGTTGACACTGTATATGACATGAGTTTAATGATATGGAAATGTGAAGTGCAAATTTGGACTCATGGGTGTTGAGCTTGCTTGTATGATATCAAAGTAGTGTTTTTTATAGTCCTTAATCTTTCAAAATGCATCGAGTCCTCTGAAGTGCAGAGCCTGAGGTCTGACGTCATGTACAGTATAGTATGCTACTATACAGCCACTGCATTCCAATTTAGGCATTTATCAGTGCCATTTTCAACCAGTATACATACTGTAGCTGCACGAGTGTCAAGGGCTATGTAAAAAATTGTGCACCAATATTGCATTTTTAAAAGCCTGTTATATTAAATGAAGTTCCCTTTAATATAGACCACATGTCAAATGTAATAAAACAGATTGTTTTATATGAATAAGACTTGCTAAAGTGCCACAATTCTGCATTTTGGCATGTCCCTCTGTGCACTCTCTGTGACTTCTAGGAAGATATTAACCCACTTAACCACAGAATTCCCCCAAGTTTTCAGCATCATGGTAAAGCCCTGGTTATTTTGTTGCTTTGACAAAATAATTTCTGGAGATTGTGATTTATTTCATGTGATTAGTGATTCATTTTAAAGGGGCAATCAGCAGTAGCTACATCCATTTTTGCACTTAGAAATGAATGGTATGTATCCATTGATTCTTGAAGAATAGTTCAACTGTCGTATTCCATCAAAACTATACACTTGTTTTTTGTGAGGCTATATTAACACTGTATAGCCTCAAAACATTGTTAAAAGTATATGTTTTATATCATGGATGGTCAGTCCTTGCTTCCGTAGCTCTGTTTTTGAATTTGAAATGTGTGACATTTCTCAAGTCCTATCCCTCAGCCTTTATACTAAAAAGGGCATGATCATAATTTTCACAATTTCCCGGTATTATTCCAACCTCATAGTGTGGAATTCTATATATATAAAACACAGGGAAATCACATGTGTGACTGCACTGGGATGTTAAGACATATCAAGCCTGTCTATGGGTAACAGGTTGATGTGTTATGAATGACCCGCTCAGTTTTTCACCACAAAACACCAGGAAATAGTAGAACCAGCTCACCTAGGATTTTACTACTAGATGTTCAATGTTTCTTTTGTAAACAAAAAAATAGTAATTATTAAAATGAGGAACAGGTTCCTTTTTGTTTGACCTTAAAGCAGCAATCAGCAGTATAAACCATAACAAGGCGTACTCCCTACCTTTGTTTTAGTATAATGGCTGTGTGAAATTTCCGCCTGTTTTTGTGGGATGGAGTTTTAGCCTTCCATGGTGATATCACCCAGCTGTATTTTTTCTTATAGACCAATAAGAAAGAGAGTTCCTAACCTCTCTGCCGATGACAGCACATTTTCCGTTTTCCCCTCCCCACTCAGACCACTGTGTGTCCTAAGCAAAAATTCTTGCTTGAGAAATAGCCCTTGGTTAATAAAGAAGCTATTTTTGTTTCTTTTAGACTATTTTAATTTAAAACAATCCAGAAATTATACGATATTGAGATCAAAACGTCTCCATTAGACCTATAATTATTTTTAAATGGTGAAGTTTGCATTCAATTGCCCCTCCCTGTAGCACACAACATGCTTCCATTCCCCCTGTCATAAGGGGATTTATGGCTGATTTAAGAAGAAATCGTCAACCCTGTTATGGTCAACCCTGTTACGGTCATTTCTGTTACTTTATTTGGCACTTAATAGGCATTGGCTATAGATTTTTCTCTTGAGATGGGAAAACATAGATGTTTTTAAAAATGTTGACGTGCTCTTTATGATATAATGATACAATTATTACTTTTCACCAAGTTACACTACCCAAAATGGACTGATTTTGTGGAACGACCCAACTTCACTTTCAAATAACAAAAGTGTTGGGGCAGAAACTTTGTGGCAGTTTTCATCTTTTGAGCTTGAGTGCTTTTGTTTGAGTGAAAAATGTGTGAATTTACACTAACAACTTAATCCCAATGAGAGTACAGACCAGCAGACAACACAGGTTGAATTTTAAACCACCTGCTCTGTTGAGGGGCATTTCTCAAGGGGAACTGTGGGGGGGAACTTGGATCCGGTTGGGAACTTGGTTCGGGTCTCTGATTCTACTGGGTGGGTGATCTGTCCTTGTGCCCTTAGGCCGGCGCTTGACCCTGGTTGCTCCTGTGGCTCGCTCTGCATGTGAGTGTCTGCTAGATGACTGAATGTAATGTAAATGTTGAACGGCTTCACTACAGTTAGATTGTATGTTTTAAAATTCAATAAATAAAAAATTAAAATAACCCTGCTCTGAAATATCCCCCACAGTGTAGCTCTGGCATCTTCATTCTACCCAGAGCAGTCATGGCCAATAGAGAACTATGGCATTTACAGCTCTTCATTTTATTTTCATTTATTAATTCAACCATTTTAAAATCAAGCACCCATAAAACATGAAAAAGCCATACATGCACAAGATTAAAATCATGGAGGATAACACACAATGTCTGGAATCTATTTCCATTGTGGTCCTCTTGTGACAAGATGGAAACACGGTTGTATACAGTATGTCAGTGAGACAGAAAAATACAAAAACAAACATTAAAACAAAGACACCATAGCGCCTATTTAATATTTACAGCAGAGTACACCACAAGACTACTGTGACTGTCTGTCTCTATGGGCTCTCCCTCCATTCAACACAGATGATAAGTATGATCATTACGCTAGGCTTGGTGAGCCAGAGCAGATCACAGTTCCTTAAGTGTTAAGAGTGCAGTGGTCTCAGCCCACTACCAGCCCATAATTAAACGCCTCTGGAGGTCCCAACAGGTCGAAGGAGGAAGTGCTCACTTGTCAGAACATAAGGGCACACTTTATTTAAAGCGTGCTACGCGGCCTCCCTCGGATATCATGGAGACAATTAAAATGGAGGGGAGGAGGTAATTAATTATGATCCATTTCGCTGGCTCCAGACAGTGGGCTCCAGGTGGGGTGAGATTCCACACACACACGCACACACCCACATCAATGTGAGCACACACTGATCGCACACTTGTACATGAGCATACCAGTGTAGACACTCATATAAACTTGGAGATGTTTGAGAGCTTGACACACGTTCTAACTAGCTGTATAACTGGCAAGGCAATGAAACTTAATGGAGGAAAGCACACAACTCGTTAAACCTGAAGTCGTGAAGTCTGTTCTCTTTGTGCACGTTTGAATCCTCATTGGCACAGCTAGACGCAAAAATTAGACAATAAATCTTGTCTGCCCCTTTGTTAATTAAACAATCTATTATCTTTCCCCAATGTTGCATTTATCTCAGTCAGACAGTAATGTACATTTTCTCTCCCCAGGGAGTGTACCTGTGACCCCCGTTCAATACCAGTTTCATTGCCTTGCTCTAAATGGCAAAGACTAGAACTGCTGTTGGGAGAGCTGACCAGCGATCAGTTGGTAAGGCAGAGAGTATGGCTCCAGCCGTATGGCGCTGGGGACATCTGCTCCAGTGCACCGGAGTCGTCCATTTGAGATGACATCACCTGAGTGGACACAGCTGGGGTGGCCTCATATAATGATGCATCACAGAGCACAAGAGCGGTAACAAAGGCCACACCATCTGTATTCTATAACCCTGACCTGTCTGGAGAATGACCAATCTCCCCGTATCGTGCTGTGGTACCTGCCGGTGAGGGACGAGTCATTTATCAGGGGCAGACAGAAAGGTGGCAGAGAGGGGTGCTCTCTTGTTGGACTCATCTGTTTAATCTCTTCCTCTCATGGGGGCTGTGTGGAAGTCTACTCCCTATGTGTGTGGAAGTCTCTTCACTATGTATGTGGAAGTCTCTTCACTATGTATGTGGAAGTCTCTTCATTATGTGTGTGGAAGTCTCTTCACTATGTGTGTGGAAATCTCTTCACTATGTGTGTGGAAGTCTCTTCACTATGTGTGTGGAAATCTCTTCACTATGTGTGTGGAAGTCTCTTCACTATGTATGTGGAAGTCTCTTCACTATGTGTGTGGAAGTCTCTTCACTATGTGTGTGGAAATCTCTTCACTATGTGTGTGGAAGTCTCTTCACTATGTGTGTGGAAGTCTCTTCACTATGTGTGTGGAAGTCTCTTCACTATGTGTGTGGAAGTCTCTTCACTATGTGTGTGGAAGTCTCTTCACTATGTGTGTAGAAGTCTACTCCCTATGTGTGTGGAAGTCTGCTCCCTATGTGTGTGGAAGTCTCTTCACTATGTGTGTGGAAGTCTCTTCACTATGTATGTGGAAGTCTCTTCACTATGTGTGTGGAAGTCTCTTCACTATGTGTGTAGAAGTCTACTCCCTATGTGTGTGGAAGTCTACTCCCTATGTGTGTGGAAGTCTCTTCACTATGTGTGTGGAAGTCTCTTCACTATGTGTGTGGAAGTCTCTTCACTATGTGTGTGGAAGTCTCTTCACTATGTGTGTGGAAGTCTCTTCACTATGTGTGTGGAAGTCTCTTCACTATCTGTGTGGAAGTCTCTTCACTATCTGTGTGGAAGTCTACTCCCTATGTGTGTGGAAATCTCTTAACTATGTGTGTGGAAGTCTACTCCCTATGTGTGTGGAAGTCTACTCCCTATCTGTGTGGAAGTCTACTCCCTATGTGTGTGGAAGTCTCTTCACTATGTGTGTGGAAGTCTCTTCACTATGTGTGTGGAAGTCTCTTCACTATGTGTGTGGAAGTCTCTTCACTATGTGTGTGGAAGTCTCTTCACTATGTGTGTGGAAGTCTCTTCACTATGTGTGTGGAAGTCTCTTCACTATCTGTGTGGAAGTCTCTTCACTATGTGTGTGGAAGTCTCTTCACTATGTATGTGGAAGTCTCTTCACTATGTGTGTGGAAGTCTCTTAACTATGTATGTGGAAGTCTCTTCACTATCTGTGTGGAAGTCTCTTAACTATGTGTGTGGAAATCTACTCCCTATGTGTGTGGAAGTCTACTCCCTATCTGTGTGGAAGTATCTTAACTATGTGTGTGGAAGTCTCTTAACTATGTGTGTGGAAGTCTACTCCCTATGTGTGTGGAAGTCTCTTCACTATGTGTGTGGAAGTCTCTTCACTATGTGTGTGGAAGTCTCTTCACTATGTGTGTGGAAGTCTCTTCACTATGTGTGTGGAAGTCTCTTCACTATCTGTGTGGAAGTCTCTTCACTATCTGTGTGGAAGTCTACTCCCTATGTGTGTGGAAATCTCTTAACTATGTGTGTGGAAGTCTACTCCCTATCTGTGTGGAAGTCTCTTCACTATGTGTGTGGAAGTCTCTTCACTATGTGTGTGGAAGTCTCTTCACTATCTGTGTGGAAGTCTCTTCACTATCTGTGTGGAAGTCTACTCCCTATGTGTGTGGAAATCTCTTAACTATGTGTGTGGAAGTCTACTCCCTATGTGTGTGGAAGTCTACTCCCTATCTGTGTGGAAGTCTACTCCCTATGTGTGTGGAAGTCTCTTCACTATGTGTGTGGAAGTCTCTTCACTATGTGTGTGGAAGTCTCTTCACTATGTGTGTGGAAGTCTCTTCACTATGTGTGTGGAAGTCTCTTCACTATCTGTGTGGAAGTCTCTTCACTATCTGTGTGGAAGTCTACTCCCTATGTGTGTGGAAATCTCTTCACTATGTGTGTGGAAGTCTCTTCACTATCTGTGTGGAAGTCTCTTCACTATCTGTGTGGAAGTCTCTTCACTATCTGTGTGGAAGTCTACTCCCTATGTGTGTGGAAATCTCTTCACTATGTGTGTGGAAGTCTCTTCACTATGTGTGTGGAAGTCTCTTCACTATGTGTGTGGAAGTCTCTTCACTATGTGTGTGGAAGTCTCTTCACTATGTGTGTGGAAATCTCTTCACTATGTGTGTGGAAGTCTCTTCACTATGTGTGTGGAAGTCTCTTAACTATGTGTGTGGAAATCTCTTCACTATGTGTGTGGAAATCTCTTCACTATGTGTGTGGAAGTCTCTTCACTATGTGTGTGAAAGTTTCTTGGAAGTCTCTTCGCAATGGCCCATGCATCCTAAAAGAATTGCAGCCATGTTCAGAGTAAGGGGATGGAACCCGAAACCCCAGCGATAGCCAATAGTCAGAAAGAGGGAGCTTTCATGGTGGCTCACATTGGTACTGTAGTCTAATTGCACTCTGGCCCATTAGAAACATACATTTAATCAGGTTAAATAAATAGATCTCTGACAGAATCATAATGTTCAAAACATCCTTCAACAAGTCTAAGTATTTTGGCAGAGACCAATTTTCATTTTACTTCACTCAAGGAAAGATTAACACATGTATCACTGCTAGAAAAGCTCCGATATCTCTGTCCAGCAGCTGGTTATGTCAATGCTTACTCTAGACCATAATCCTCAGGAGACATACGTCCCCATGTTCTATGGGTCTGTGGCTCTGTCTGAGACATGTTGCAGGGGCCACTGCCTGGGCTTATATTCATTGAGGTTCAGAAAGTTGCAGACAGAAATGTAATCACTAGACTAGGCATGATTCACTATTCATGACAGACATATCCCTCCCGATGTATTTCTATCTGAACAATGTGTAAGGTTTAACCACCTTGGACACACACACCTCCGTCGGTTGATGGTTTGGCTAATGATTCCAAGTTGTGTACGAGACCCACCTCTCAGACCCGTCGGACTGGAAAAGCTGGGATGGTGTGAGCCTCATCCCCAAGACAGGATGTAAGCTCCCTTCTCAGCAGGCTGTGGCTTTAATGGGGATTCAACTTCTTAGCACTTTAGACCGTTTTTATCATCGTAGATTTGAAAGAAATGCTGAAGGCTAAATGGCGATGTTCACCCCCTGAGCGCATTCACAACATCAAAGAAACACACCAAAACACACAATAAAGAACTCTAATTCTGATGTATGATTTCATATTGTTTTGGATGATTGCACTCAGACATCGCATCCATTGCAATAGCATCCATCGCACTCGGGTAGCGATGTCTCTGGCAGGTTTATTTATAACACGGTAAACAAGATCACGCAGGAAGGGAAACAAAGGGACGTCTCTCTTGTTCTTCCGCCAAGAGCTTGGCAGCTGATACCTTTCTAGCTGAGGCCACATGCCAGCCCATTGAATCTGAATGAAAGTGCCAGCGACTGGGGGTCCTTTGAGCCAAGATGGAGACCTGCTCTGCTACAGTACAGCATGTGGAAGTTAGCTATAAGACAGGGATAGGATACCTTCTCAGAATGTCAAACTCTTTGTTATCCCTCATCTCTAGCTCAAGTGCAAAGAACGAAGAAAAAAAAACATGAGAAGAGAACATAGTACAAATGTTATATGTACAATACATGTACCAATACACATTGTACTGTATTGTCAAATATTCTGCTAGAATCAATATAACATTTATTTACCCTCAATACACAACACTGAAACCACCTCCATTTACAATGACATAGCAATACAAGTTACCATACTTCACCCTCAATAAGAAATCAAAAGAAAACCCAAGAGCACAGACATGTGGCAAACAAACCAGCTGAATATCAAGCATCTATTTGTGAGCATAGCCCATCACATTGCTGTGTGCAAATTCCATTTCCAATATTCATTCTTTAGTAAAATCACAAAAGATAATCTAGCTGGGAGTCAAATGAAAGCAGGTCCTCTGAGATTTTTCCTGTGGCTCAATGACTGAAGTGCTGAGAGCAACACAAATTCATTTGACCAGGCTGGTCTCTACACAAAGGAAGAGTTCACATATGTAAAATAAGATCAGAGACGTATATAACCTTTATGTAGCAGTGAAAACCTTGCTATGACTAACGTAAAGTGCTTATTAAGCTATAAGGTATACCTTCATGGTCTGTAACGTATATATCAAGGAAGATGATCTTCTACCCTTTTTAAGGTGGAGATTAATCTAAGTAGGGGAGTACAGGGTTGGTTGTCTCACGGATTGTTTGTCACCGTGCTAATTAGTCCCAACCTAAATGGTGCTGTGTAATATTTTTAAGGTTAAAATGTGAATTGTTTGAAAAACTGTATCCACCTGGTCAGTTCATGTCAGCATGACAAAACATTGATGTGACTGGGATTGATCTGATTTTCATAGGTGAAAGTTTAAAAAAAATATTTTGGTATTTTCTTTGTAAATGTTTGAATGATGGGAGTATCCATAAACAATTATGTTTGTTGAAAATAGGAAAGGGAGAGTTATATTTCAAACCTATTTCTGAGTTCATAGGTCAAGCCATGTAGTAGCTACTGTAGCATATGAATTAGCTTTGGGTGGTGGTAGAGGATGGTTGTCACAGGGAATATGGGGTTGGTTGTCACAATCCAATTGCTCGACGACCCTCCCTGAATTTGAATCCTCTGCTCTATCAGTCGCTACATACATTAAGTCTGAGTCTGCCGGACTACAAGTCATTTGTGTATGTGACTTCATTGTACAGAGCAAATTCATCAGTTATTGGATCGTCTATAACAAATCTAACCAGAGTATCTAAGTTGATTACGTCATCATGTATGCCGGCTCTGGCCCAACCCATCGGTTTCTGAGACAAATCAGAACGGTCAGAATGTGTTCGCATTCTAGAAGAAACATGGCCAGAGCTATGTGGATGGGTAGCCAGGCAAACAATCTAACCCATTGTAACATACTGTATTGTTGGGGACATTGCAACTGTCAGTATACAATAAATCCCAAGCTCTTTTGTGCTTGTGCCACAAATCAAATCAAATGTTATTGGTCACATACACATGTTTAGCAGATGTTATTGTGGTTGTAGCGAAATGCTTGTGTTCCTAGCTCCAACCGTGCAGTAGTGTCTAACAATTCACAACAATACACACAAATCTAAAAGTAAAAGAATGGAATAAAGAAATATATAAATATTAGGACGAGCAATGTCGGAGTGGCATTGACTAAAGTACAGTAGAATAGAATACAGTATGTACATATGAGATGAGTAAAGCTGTATGTAAACATTATTATAAAGAGCTCCCTTCGTTGCCTCTCTCTCACACACATATGTTTTCTGTCACACACCCACATACACGGACCCAGGGAGAGTAGTGGCTGCCTTGGCAACAGCTAAAGGGGATACTAATAAATATAAATACACGAGTGTGCAAACACACACATACACACAAATGTACTCAAAATGTAATATGTTATTCTCAAAGCCTAAAATGCTGAATTCTGTCAGGAATATCGTTTGATCAAAGAAAGGCTATGTCTAAGACTGTGGTCTATGTAGCTTCATTACCTGTTACAAAGGGAGTAAGTTTACTAGCAAACATTGTGACAACCAAGCCCATACCGTGTGACATCTAACCCATCGATGGGGCTGGTTGTCATTATTTGACAAAGTGTGTTTGATGGCTTATAACTCCATGTTGGAATAAGATGTGTGGATAAAAGTGTCTCCATTTCAACCCAAGTCCTTGGTCTTTCTCCTGATGTTGAAAAGTTTTGTAAGTTAAACTGGTGCTGAGAAATACACACCAGTGTAAAAAGTGTGACAACCAACCCCGTTCTCCCCTACATCTCCACCTCAACTCCACCAATGTGGTAGGACGGGTGTTTGGAGCAGAAGCAGGAAGCTCTTCCCACAGGTGACACCCGTCTCTGGCCATATGGCACAAAGGCTGGGTACCTTGGCACCATCCTCACCTTGGTCACACTAACACACTGGAGAGATGTTGGTGACAGGCACACCTCACCCCATGCATGTCTAAACACCTGTGCTAGCCTTCTGTTCTCTGCTCAGCGTTGCCTCGTAACAACACTCGTCTCCTTGTTGCGTGTCTGAGAAATGTTCCTGGTCTTTTCAGGGGCAGAATGTAGGATTTTCTGTTCAAAAGGGCCAGGGTGACACAGAGTAGGATATTGTCTAGGTTTGAAGACGTGACGAACCAATGTGGCACCAACATATTGTGAATCTTCTGTTTGCACAGAAACTACATCCCGCATCACGGACGTGGGTCCACATCTGAACGAATAAACCAATATTGTGTGCAAGACACAGTACACAAACCGTTTCCCTTCTTGCCATGCATAAATGGCTAAACATGTCAATAAGGGAAGAGAAAGACATACAAGCCAGGTTGTTGTCATCAAAGGTCAAAGGTGTGTGTGTGTGTGTGTGTGTGTGTGTGTGTGTGTGTGTGTGTGTGTGTGTGTGTGTGTGTGTGTGTGTGTGTGTGTGTGTGTGTGTGTGTGTGTGTGTGTGTGTGTGTGTGTGTGTGTGTGTGTGTGTGTGTGTGTGTGTGTGTGTGTGTGTGTGTATGTGTGTGCGCTTCTATGTTTGCATGTGTGAGCGTGTGTCCCAGAAAGCAGCGTCCAGCAGTGCAGTGAAAGAGCAGGGGGTTGATGAGCTTAAATCATGCCTCTATTCAATCACTCAACCACTGTAGTGCATTGACCAGCAGCCCTCTGCTAAAGTTGGCGTGCTGAACTGATAACTCATGTGAACAAATATAAGCTTGGCAGTTCTCTGATGTCTGGCGATAGATCACTATTTAGCATTGACCTCTCCCTCTCCACTATTGCACAGTATTCATCATCTAACACATTATTTGTTTGCAAACATGTATGACATTTATTGTAAAGAAATATATAATAATCAGAGATTCAGAGATGGTTGGAAAAAACTAATAAATTCTTCTTATTAGGTCTTATAAAAGTCAAATTGAGCATTTATTTGATACTTCTTGTCATTGTTCGGGAAAAGTGTGATGCAGACGACAGGTCAACTGAAGGGCGATGTGGCACACAGCACGGCTCATAAACTAATGGAGCATCTTGTAAAAAGATACTTCCCTGTATTACCTGCTCAACGATTAAATATAGTCCAGATGGTTTGGGAGTGTAAGGACACGTTGTCTATTGCATCAGGTATTTCACAATATCTTTGGAAATAAGAGGATCAGTGATCAGGCACTGCAAAAAAAGGGTCTGATTGAGGAAAGTAGCATGTCAGTTGAAAAAGACAGTTTGAAGAGACTGTTCAAATTACAGCCCAAACTCCTGCTTTCCAAAATTGTACCATGTTTATGTGTCATTCAACATGCAATTTCCACGTTCAAATAACTTTAAATGTCAATAGTAATACATAATGTATCACAACCAAGCCAAAGTAGTCTCAAACATGTATTGTATATTAGCCGGAGGGAGAAACTTGAGTCGAAAAGCTCAGGCACTTTCTCTGTCACTCAGTGGAAGAGTCATCCGTCAACCACTCAGAGCAACCACGCAGCTCTCTGGGGCTTCAGCACATCAATCACACAGACACACACACACACACACACACACACACACACACACACACACACACACACACACACACACACACACACACACACACACACACACACACACACACACACCTACTGAGGCTGCACCTGTCAGAATGTATGTGCGACCTCGTAAAAATGTGTGTATTTGTTTATGTGTGTACTTGAGAGAAAGATATACTGTAGCTTCTGTATGTTTAACTATCTTTACTTGTTTATAACCCATTTCTCTGCTCTGTTAAATCCACACCTGTGTTTACATCCTTCATATACTCTGTTCTGTTAGGAGGCATGACTGGACGGTCTGCAGAGCTGCCTTTGAAAGAATGCAGTGTGTAGACATTAGTAGACTAGCACGTCCTATACATACATTATCTTACTTATCCCCAGTGATCCTAAATGCTTTTCATAGAGAAAAGTCAAATCCATCACTGCCACTCAGTGGTTGCATCCCAATACTCTAAAATGGCACCCAGCTTGACTCTCCTAGTGTCTCAAACTGAAAATAATTGATGTGAGAATGTCATAGAGGGACCCATGAGTACGCTTTCACCGGTCTATTCTTTCTAGATAGATGTAGATGAAGGAAAAAAGACGCAGGTTAGCGTTTTTTCAGCATGAATCTTGTTCTGGAGGCAGCTCTGCGGAGTAGTCACTAGCTGAATTTAAACCTAACCTAACCTTAACCACACTGCCTAAACCTTACCTTAAATTAAATTTTACAATATAGCCAGTTTTTACTTTGCAGCTGGCCTATCAAAGGGGAAATCTCTCAGTTCTGCCTCCAGGACAAGAGTTGTGACAATAACGTCAACCTGGAAACAAGATAAGGAAAGAGCCACTTTAGGGTATGTTGGGAGGATATTACTACCACCAATGTTCTCTATTCCTGGTTTTACGTTTCCAGTAGGCCTGCAAGGGATGAGGGCACAACAGCACAAACTATGCCTTGTCATCTAAAGGGTTTTGCCAGACAGGTATCATTTTCCTCAATTACAGGTATTATCAGGAAAATGGTAGCCATTTCTATCACAGCAGTGTCATAGTCAATACCATAGTGCAGTATGAATGACCTCTGGTGAGCTACAGTACACAGAGGAAGAGCTAGCTACACAGAGGAAGATGACCGTATCGTACCAAGTAAGAAGCTCTACATTTATTATGCGGTCTTTTGCTATTCATTTGCCCAAACCGGGTGACTAGTGTCAATAAAATTAGCATACAACAAAAATATATATATACATTATTTCACAGCCATTGTTTATGTGTATTTTATGTATAATTTTTAGCACTTGCTATCAGTGAATTAATCTCTTCTATCTCTGCCTGGATTCTGATTATTATCCAAAACCAGATATATGTTAACATACTGTGCACGCTTCTGTGTGTGTGTGTGTGTGTGTGTGTGTGTGTGTGTGTGTGTGTGTGTGTGTGTGTGTGTGTGTGTGTGTGTGTGTGTGTGTGTGTGTGTGTGTGTGTGTGTGTGTGTGTGTGTGTGTGTGTGTGTGTGTGTGTGCATGGGTGTGTGTCTACATTCGTTAGGGAACAGAGCCGTAGTATGGAACAGCAGCTCCCCCAGCTGTAACACTGAGAGTGAGGCAGTAAGAGAGAAAGGAAGTGAGTGAGAGAGAAAAACAGAGAAAGGTGTGAAGAAAGCAAGTGAAAAACAGAGAGAAAAAGGGAGGGTACATAGTGTAAAGAAGAGGCAGAAGAATCCTGAGAGAGAGAGAGAGAGAGAGAGAGAGAGAGAGAGAGAGAGAGAGAGAGTTGTGAGAGATAAAGAGTGAAAACAGTGGAGTGATGCAGAGCAAGAGAGAGCAAGAGAGAGAGTTTCGACCCTGCATGCGGGAGAATCACCATGGCAACCGGTGAGCCATGAAGGCTGCTCTCCTCTTTTAAAACTGAAATGGTAGAAATAAAAGTAAGCATGTGACTCGACACATATCTCCCAATCTCACATGTAATATCTCCCAGTTTCAGGCATGCCAAACTGAGATTGCATACCTGAAAAAGGCATTTTCCAGCTGAATATGTTCCGGCTGTTCTAGTAAGCAATTTTTTTTAAACACACTAGTGATCATGCTAGACACTAGCCTGACGACTCTTCCGCTGCTCTGTCATTCGCTACATACTTTAGTCTGAGACTGCCGTCATTGAAGTCGTTTGTAGTGACGAGGGGCATGAGGGGCGTTGTACAGAACAAAGTCAACAGCAATTGGATCGTCTCTAACCAGAGTATCAAAGCCAATGTTGAATTTTCAAACCGACGCTTTACGAACGTTGTGTTTTGGCTCTGGACCAATCAGATGGCCCCAAATATTTGCATTCAGTGGAAGGTCGGTGAGGTACTCAGAACCAGACTCATTTCCCCCTTCTGATGACCAGGTGGCGAATCGCATCTCTGCATGTCTGGCAGACATATCAGTGTGGATGACGGATCACCACCTCAAGCTGAACCTCGGCAAGACGGAGCTGCTCTTCCTCCCGGGGAAGGACTGCCCGTTCCATGATCTCGCCATCACGGTTGACAACTCCATTGTGTCCTCCTCCCAGAGCGCTAAGAACCTTGGCGTGATCCTGGACAACACCCTGTCGTTCTCAACTAACATCAAGGCGGTGGCCCGTTCTTGTAGGTTCATGCTCTACAACATCCGCAGAGTACGACCCTGCCTCACACAGGAAGCGGCGCAGGTCCTAATCCAGGCACTTGTCATCTCCCGTCTGGATTACTGCAACTCGCTGTTGGCTGGGCTCCCTGCCTGTGCCATTAAACCCCTACAACTCATCCAGAACGCCGCAGCCCGTCTGGTGTTCAACCTTCCCAAGTTCTCTCACGTCACCCCGCTCCTCCGCTCTCTCCACTGGCTTCCAGTTGAAGCTCGCATCCGCTACAAGACCATGGTGCTTGCCTACGGAGCTGTGAGGGGAACGGCACCTCAGTACCTCCAGGCTCTGATCAGGCCCTACACCCAAACAAGGGCACTGCGTTCATCCACCTCTGGCCTGCTCGCCTCCCTACCACTGAGGAAGTACAGTTCCCGCGAAGCCCAGTCAAAACTGTTCGCTGCTCTGGCCCCCAAATGGTGGAACAAACTCCCTCACGACGCCAGGACAGCGGAGTCAATCACCACCTTCCGGAGACACCTGAAACCCCACCTCTTTCAGGAATACCTAGGATAGGATAAAGTAATCCTTCTCACCCCCCCTTAAAAGATTTAGATGCACTATTGTAAAGTGGCTGTTCCACTGGATGTCTTAAGGTGAACGCACCAATTTGTAAGTCGCTCTGGATAAGAGCGTCTGCTAAATGACTTAAATGTAAATGTAAATTGCAGAGAACAAACTAACATCCATGGGTGTGGCGTAGTGTGTGGCCGGAGCAAGGAGTCTGGGTAGCCAGGCAAGCCAGACACATCATCTGCAGGCTGACAAATGATGTGTAAATATCATACCAACCTTTGGTTGATGTCAACATGTATGAAGGTTTACATTTGCTGACTGTACTGTGTGCTCATGAATATGCAACATCCTCCTGATATAGTGATGTTAACTAAATGACCTATTTAGTTGTATCTGTGCTAGCCAGACATTTACACAATAACTAAATGACCTATTAAGTTGGGTCTGTGCTAGCCAGACATTTGTTTTAACTAAACTGCCTATTAAATTGTATCTGTGCTAGCCAGACATTTACACAATAACTAAATGACCTATTTAGTTGTATCTGTGCAAGCCAGACATTTACACAGCAACTAAATGACCTATTAAGTTGTATCTGTGCTAGCCAGACATTTACACAATAACTAAATGACCTATTTAGTTGTATCTGTGCTAGCCAGACATTTACACAATAACTAAATGACCTATTTAGTTGTATCTGTGCTAGCCAGACATTTACACAATAACTAAATTACCTATTAAGTTGGGTCTGTGCTAGCCAGACATTTGTTTTAACTAAACTGCCTATTAAATTGTATCTGTGCTAGCCAGACATTTACACAATAACTAAATGACCTATTTAGTTGTATCTGTGCTAGCCAGACATTTACACAATAACTAAATGACCTATTTAGTTGTATCTGTGCTAGCCAGACATTTACACAATAACTAAATGACCTATTTAGTTGTATCTGTGCTAGCCAGACATTTACACAATAACTAAATTACCTATTTAGTTGTATCTGTGCTAGCCAGACATTTACACAATAACTAAATGACCTATTTAGTTGTATCTGTGCTAGCCAGACATTTACACAATAACTAAATGACCTATTTAGTTGTATCTGTGCTAGCCAGACATTTACACAATAACTAAATGACCTATTTAGTTGTATCTGTGCTAGCCAGACATTTACACAATAACTAAATGACCTATTTAGTTGTATCTGTGCTAGCCAGACATTTACACAATAACTAAATGACCTATTTAGTTGTATCTGTGCTAGCCAGACATTTACACAATAACGAAATGACCTATTAAGTTGTATCGGTGCTAGCCAGACATTTACACAATAACGAAATGACCTATTAAGTTGTATCGGTGCTAGCCAGATATTTGTAATAACTAAACTGCCTATTAAATTGTATCTGTGCCAACAAGACATCTACAGATGAACACAAAATGGCATCAAACACACATTTTGTAACATACTCTGTTTTAAGCAACAAATGCAGAAGATCCTACATTTTCCCCAACTCCCTCATGAAATGACAATGAAGTGATGCACACTTCTGAAGAGGAAGCTCAGGAGAAATCCCCCCTAGTCTGGATAGATGAGCCAGGGCATTAGAGGTAAATCTCAATCTGGCAACCGTCAATCTGCCAACCGTCAATCTGGCAACTGTCAATCTGGCAACTGGGGGGCATATCTGAGCCTGTTCATTTCAGCTGAGCTTTCATGCAACCCTCACAGTTTGTATGGAGAGAGAACTGCCATCTATGGGTACGTTTGACATCAGGGTGCATATCTCGTGATGTTTCCCAGCAATGATAGCTGACTTTCTTTCCTAGTATATTTTCCTCGTCTCCTTGCTTTGTCTCCTTATCCAATTGGCAAGGATCCGATCCCCCAGAACCTATTTGTCAATAACATAACAATAACATACTCATAATGGCTGTCAGGCAGGCATCCCTGTGGCTCATTTCTATATACACCTACTTTAATAGACTGTGCAATGACTGGATTATTGATCACATCCTGAACTAGACGGCACTATCCCACACCATTATGCAGCTGAGAATATGTGTTTGAAAATGTATTCATGCTGACATATAGGCATTTTACTTGTATCTCTATTAAGCTGATGTATTGGCATGCACAGAGACAGAGAGAGGGCGAGTGAGAGAGAGAGAGAGAGGGGGGGTGAGAGATAGATAGAGAGATAGATAAAGATAGAGATAGAGAAAGAGAAAGAGAGAGAAGGGGGCTAGAGATAGAGAGTGGGGCGAGAGTGAGAGACAGACAGACAGACAGACAGACAGACAGACAGACAGACAGACAGACAGACAGACAGACAGACAGACAGACAGACAGACAGACAGACAGACAGACAGACAGACAGACAGACAGACAGACAGACAGACAGAGCACACAAGCACACTAAAGGCTCTGGTACTGAATTGCTATAGAACATTTTGATGTTTACTCAAGTCTATTTTAGGAAACATGGCTGATGTTTGTTTTGGATCATTGTCTTTCTTTCTATATATCTCTCACTCTGTCTCTATCTCTCTCTCTTTCGCTCTCTTAAACGCGTACACATGCACACGCAGGCACACGCGTTCACTCTGTTTTCCTCTATCTATCTCTGTCTCTGTCTCTGTCTCTGTCTCTCTCTCTCTCTCTCTCTCTCTCTCTATCTCTCTCTCTCTCTCTATCTCTCTCTCTCGCTCAGATTACTCCATCTCCTCTGTGGGCCAACAGGGGGTTGCAGAGCCCCCTCCAGCCCAGCAGAATAAGACAACCTCCCCCCGCAAAGGTTAACAAGAGCAGTTTGATTCATCGGCTCATCAATAAGAATGTATAAGAGCAGCCATTTTTAATAATCTTCAACAACCCCAGTCTCTTCCCCCTTATCCCCCGTCTCTCTCTCTCAATTCAATTCAAATGGATTTATTGGCATGGGAAACATAAGCCAGTGAAATAGATAATAAACACAAGTGAAATAAACAATCACAAATTAACAGTAAACATTACGTTCACAAAAGTTTCAAAGGAATAGAGACATTTAAAATGTCATATTATGGCTATGTACAGTGTCATAAGTACAAAAGGGAAAATAAATAAACATAAATATGAGTTGTATTTACAAAGGTGTTTGTTTTTCACTGGTTGCCCTTTTCTTGTGGCAACAGGTCACATATATTGCTGCTTTGATGGAACGCTGTGGTATTTCACCAAAATAGATATGGGAGTTTATCAAAATTTGATTTGTTTTCGAATTCTTTGTGGGTCTGTGTAATATGAGGAAAATATGTGTCTCTAATATGGTCATACATTTGTCAGGAGGTTAGGAAGGAGGTTAGGAAGTGCAGCTCAGTTTCCACCTCATTTTGTGCACAAAACAATGAAGGCAGAATGCATAGGTAAGATAGGAGAATGTTACAACTGAGAAGTGAAGTTTGTTTGACACAGTTTTAAATGATTCTAACAGTGATACTTTTTGTTGGGTCTTTTTTCATCTTCAATTAATATTTTTGCAGGAATCTCCTTGCGAATGATTTTGCCGAAGATTGTATCACCGCCGGGCAGGGCAACCTGAGCTGACGTTTTCCTTGCTAAGAAGTGACCTATGCAATTTGAAAAATATTTTCTGAAATTCATCAAATTCAAGTCCTAAAATAGACTTGAGTAAACATCAAAAATAAATATTTCAATTGACTATCAGAGCCTGTCTCTCTATCTGTCAGTCAGTCTGCCTCTCTATTTCTCTCTGTCTCATTCTCTCTCTCTCTGTCTCTCAATTCAAGGGGCTTTATCTCTCTCTCTCTCTGTCTGTCTGTCTGTCTGTCTGTCTGTCTGTCTGTCTGTCTGTCTGTCTGTCTCTCTCTGTCTCTCTCTGTCTCTCTCTCTCTCTCTCTCTCTCTACCTCTCTCTCTGTCTGTCTGTCTGTCTGTCTGTCTGTCTGTCTGTCTGTCTGTCTGTCTGTCTGTCTGTCTGTCTGTCTGTCTGTCTGTCTGTCTGTCTGTCTGTCTGTCTGTCTGTCTGTCTGTCTGTCTTTCTTGCTCTGTCGGTCTGCCTCTCACTTTTCATTTTTTGTCTCCCTCTCTCTATATCTCTCATCCTTTTTACCGACACCTCACTGTGCCATCAAATACTTTGTGAAAAGTCTGTCCCTCTCTATCCTCCTTCATGTTTTACCTTTGCATTTTACTGGCTGTTGATCATACGGGTCCTTGCTCTTTAACCCTGATGCAGTGAAAATAGAGTAATCTAAGGACAGAAAGGAATATACATGAATGGAGATTTGATAGGACAACAACACACAGCAATAAAAGTATAGTTAAGTTCTATAAGCTGTTTCAATGCACTAGAGGAGTACTGTGTTAATAAACTGCAGTCACACATAACTTAGTACCTTAGTGAGATACAATGCTGTTACTTAAATGTAATAGTTTTATTAGCCTCCCCATGAGGATTAAGATGGCGTCGTCTGAGTACAATGTGATGCTAAACCACCCTGAAGAAGGCTTTAAAGCCTAAACATCTGTGTACGCCATCCCCGATGCAGTTCAAATGTATTTATTTGTACTTATTTTAATTTACAGGTTTTACGCACCAACCTAACTTTTGGGAGAGAGCAATGGTGCTCTTCGCTATTAAACCACAGAGAATTAAATGTTTTCTGTTCAAGTCCCCTGTCACTTTGCCTGCTCCTACCTTTACACTGTGGTTGTCTGGTCTGTTTGCTTGTCCCTTCCTGATTCTCTACACTGTCCAGGTGATCCTGAAGGGCCTTCTCATTCCTCAGCCTGCGCTGCTCTTCTTTAGACTCTTTGGCCATGTCTTTATCTCTCCTATCCTTCTGACCAGGCCCCCGTCTCCCCTCTTCCACCACCTTCTCATATTTTTCCATAATGAACTCTGCATCTGTCTTTGGCTCTGTCACTTTGTCATTCCCATCTTTCCTTTGGACAATCTCACTTTTATAACTCACTTTGGCCTGCTGAACCGGGGGGACATTGGCCATGCCTGAGAGAGAGAGAGACAGAGAGACAGAGAGAGAGAGAGAGAGAGAGAGAGAGAGAGAGAGAGAGGTTGGGAGAGAGAAATGGAGAGAGAGAGAGAGAGAGAGAGAGAGAGACAGAGAGAGACAGAGAGAGAGAGAGAGAGAGAGAGAGAGAGAGAGAGAGAGAGGTAGGGACTATAAGTGTCTTTTAGGAGGTGAAGCCACATCTTGAATTTCCACACTGTCTGACCTGGACACTTTTTAATGAAGGCTCGAATAAAGGATGAGTCTGGTGTGGTTCTCTCACTATGAGATGAAAGGATGAGTCTGGTGTAGTTCTCTCACTATGAGATGAAAGGATGAGTCTGGTGTGGTTCTCTCACTATGAGATGAAAGGATGAGTCTGATGTGGTTCTCTCACTATGAGATATGTTAGTATATGATGGTTTGCTAGAGTGTAGACTACCTGTGTTGCTGCTGCCCTGACACACACGTGCAACTCCCGACTGAAGAAAGGGTGGACATGGGTCGGAGGGTCGGAGATGCAACCACTCCTCCCTATGTCTTTCTGCCTCTCTCTGCTGCATGAAGTCCAACCAGACCGAGAATTGATGATGATGTAAATCAAGTGTTATCAAGTGTTAATCAAATGGTATGCTGCTGGGGCAGTACTGTTGATATTTAAACTAAGGTGCTCAGGCACAGGTAGACCCCTATCTGTACCACAAGGTTTCATTTCCAGTTTTTAGGACTACAAACTGGCAAGCTCTATGGCCACAACCATCTGTGACAATCCTAAATAGAGAGAGAATGCTTTGAGTACTAAACTGTGGGTACATTAGAGACCATTTTCTCTGGCACGCTCAATTCTGTTAGCATATCTTTCAAGTATAATGTGACAAAAAAATATTGGAGAATCTAAGGCTGGTGAATGTTTTTTTGAAAGACTTTGCAAACCCTAGAGGTTAGGAATCGGGGCTATTATCCATACTGTTTCTCTAGCAAAACACAGAACACAGAATTGGTCTTGACCTGACCCTTAAAAACATTGTGCACACACAAACCATTGATGATAAAATGATTTTATTATTTTATAATGCTTGAAGAATATAAAAATGTATATAGAAAACAAGGGAAAGAATGAAAATTAATTTCAGAAAATATTTTTCAAATTGCAGAGGTCACTTCTTTGCAAGGAAAACGTCAGGAACTGAAAAAAGACCCAACAAAAAGTATCACTGTTAGAATCATGTAATACTATGTCAAACAAACTTCACTTATCCGTTGTAACATTCTCCTCTCTTACCTATGCATTCTGCCTTCATTTTTTTGCGCACAAGGGGTTTCAAGACTTTAGCGAAACGATTTTTCCCAGCTGCAAATATAGAGACATCTGAGAGAGAGAGAGCGAGAGAGAGAGAGAGAGAGAGCGAGAGAGACAGAGACAGAGACAGATAGAGGAAAACAGAGTGAACACGTGTGCGTATGCGTTTTATATCTCTCATCATTTTTACCGACACCTCACTGAGCCATCAAATACTTTGTGAAAAGTCTGTCCCTCTCTATCCCCCTTCATGTTTTACCTTTGCATTTTACTGGCTGTTGATCATACGGGTCCTTGCTCTTTAGCCCTGGTGCAGTGAAAATAGAGTAATCTAAGGACAGAAAGGAATATACATGAATGGAGATTTGATAGAACAACAACACACAGCAATAAAAGTATTGTTAAGTTCTATAAACTGTTTCAATGCACTAGAGGAGTACTGTGTTAATAAACTGCAGTCACACATAACTCAGTACCTTAGTG